>NW_026526666.1:52635588-53235588 GCF_024362965.1 Panthera pardus
TTGTTTGAACTGTGCAGGTCCCACTTACATGTGGATTTTTTTCAGAAACTATTGCCAACATTTTTGCACATTGAAAGAAAAAACATCCTTTTAGTTTGGTGAACACCTTGAAGATAGGAACTGTGTTTATTGGAGGCTGATTAGCATAGTAGAAAACTATTGAAGAGGAAAAGCTTTAAGTCAGACAGATTTGGGATGAAAACTGTTTTGCCACTTACTAGCTGTGTGAATTTGGAGATTCAATTTCCTTACCTATAAAAGAATGAAAATACTTCCCACATAGACTATGGTGAGAATAATGGGTAATAGAAGCAAAGTCTCTAGAGTATTAAATAGCGCACTTTTAACAATTTTACTATTATTGCTATTCTTGCTAGTTGTATCCTTAAAACAATTAGTCAAGTGCCTTAAAAGACCACAGTAAGGGCCCATTCCACTTAGCAATATGACATATTGCTCTACCAGATATCTGTCCATAACTTCTATTATCATTACCAGTGTGAATGTACAGTTTTCAAAAGATTAGAAAAAATTTGTATTCTCATACAAATATAAAATAAGCACGTGTCAAATATTTTTATTTAATTCCATTAATAAGGGAACTGGTCAAAACAATCTATAAATTAATCTCTGTTCCTACCAAGTTGCAAAATAGTCTGGTCAAGATAAGGTCGAGCCCAACACTATACTGAACACACACCAAGACATCTCTTCTAGCAGTTTCCAAATCGGGGGTAATTTTTCTAACAGTCTCTCCCCTTTGGGGATTTTAAATAATCTGCAAATAACATCCATGACCACAAAATAGCTGGGCTCATTAACTTTGGTCTGATCACTTACGTAGGCACAATGAGCACGTCCATAACTGCGTGGCCTCTTCAGGTTTACTCTGCCAACCCAGAGCTGTACAGCACTGAACAGCTGCTAATACAAGATACTTCTGTCTGGGATTTTGATAAGGAATCTTGGATTGAATTTTTTCAAGTCTTCTATTATTGACCCTTCTATCCTGAGACTAGGAAACCAAGACCAAGATAATCTCTCTCCAAATTTTCTCTGCCATACCTCTAAATTGGGGACAATACATCTTTGTTGGAGGTCTTCAAAATTTGCTAAGGAGTAGCCTGCCTCAGAGTATCCTTTTTTATCACCTATGGGACTGCAATCCTCTCGTCCAAATACCAACCCGGTTTTCTTAAGAGGCCTAGCTACACACTGGATTCACACATAAGATTCATCCTTGTTCCTTATTAGGGGGATTATCATACCTGATAAAATGAGATTTGTCAAGCATGGCACTGCACGCATGGCCTAGGTTGCATAATTGATTTGTTCAACCATATGCTGATAGAAAAGAGCACAGGTTATTATTGAATATATAAATAGTACAAAGTAAGAAGACTTAGTAAAAGATTTGTTTCTGAATTCCAAGGGGTTAGTGAGAATCAAATGCTATTTTTAAAAGTTTCATTTCTGGGTGGCTCAGTCAGTTGGGCATCCAACTCTTGATTTAGGCTTAGGTCATGATCCCAGGGTCGTGGGATTGAGCCCCACATTGGGTTCCATGCTCAGCATGGAGCCTGCTTGAGATATTCTCTCTCTCTCTCTCTCTCTCTCTCTCTCTCTCTCTCTCTCTCTCTCTCTCCATCTGCTCCTCTCCCCACTTGTGCTCTTTCTCTAAAATTAAAAAAAAAATTAATTAAGAATAAATGTTTCATTTCTGTTTATAAAAGCATGGTCAACCTAATGGGTTAGAAACAGACTACAAGGAGAGAAAAAGGACTTCCTCATATATATACATTAAAAGAATAGAAAGTTAAAGGTAATATCAACAACAATCAAAACGAACACCAATTTCATTTCCCGCTTCAGACCTATAGTATTAATCTGAATGTTGTATCAGCAGTCAGCTTTGGGAAGTAGATCGACTTCCACACTGGAAAAAGTCCTGAAGATGTTGACTCAGTCTGAGAATTATCAAACTAAAATAAGCTTGGGGGCCCACACCCAAGAGCTTATTTTTTGACACACCAATTATTCAGAGTGCCTAACACAATCCTTTCTGCAAGACTCTCAGTCTGTCTATACATGTTGAAGATACATTCTGTAGCCTGATATTTATATGGTAGAATCTTTAAGCAAGTATCAAAAGAAAGCAAAAACCTATTTGAGAAGGAGACTGAGTAATTGTAGTTATTTTAATCCAATGACCAATAATATCAGAATGGAGGAGAGGAAATTTTTCTATTGATGTGCAGTACATTACTATTTCCTAAGAGGCTATCAATGCTTCCCTTAAAAGTAAGAACATATCATGGATCACAAAAGCAATCAAAAATCTTCAGGGCCTTCCCGTAAAGTATACAATTTGTGAAATATCTCTATGGATATCATGTTTTCTGTACAAACAACCTAAGAAAGACTGGGCATGTTTTCTGATTTGACAGTTCTTCCCAGGCAATTCTTACAAAAGCATTAAACTAATTAATAAATATGGAGCATATCAAACAAACAATTATTTTAGCACTCTTATTTTTATAAGACACAATAAGAAACTTTTAAAAATTTCCAGGGGCTTTATGAGAAAACCCAAAACTAATTTCAGGTGTAAAAAATATCCTAAAACTTTTCTCATTTTTTTTCTTAACTTAGAATCCAATGTTGAGAAGGAAAAAGCAACAAAACAAAACAGTAGAAAGATGTGGTTGTTTGGTTAAGATTGAATCATGAGTGACCAAAATGAGTAAAGGTGGTCAAAAGGTACAAACTTCCAGTTACAAAACAAATAACTCACTCTGGTTTTGTCATTTACTCTGCCTTTCCATGTTCTAAAACAGGATGAACTTTTATGATAGACAAAAGTACTCTCATTAAGCCTTAAAAAACAAAATCATATGCCCAGTTGTATTTCTCCTAAGATACCCTCGACCACCCAAAATTAAGTAAGATAGCTTCAACCACTTAAAAATTAAGTAACTTTTAATGAAAGTAGCAGCTTCTGTTTTACAGAGCCAACCAAAAGGTAGGAATTGGTAACAGTCTATCATTCACAAGGCTCTTAGGTAACAAGCAAATCCCATGAATACACATAGTTCAATAATTACAGACACACACATCTGTTTTTTGATCCCTTTCATGTCTTCTTAAAGAAACTAAAATGATCATGTTCATTAACATAACTCAAAGATATATCCACTCTATGGAGTATATAAAAATAAGAAGCAAAAGTTTATCAACTTAAAATTATGCTCAGTAATCAATGTTTTAGCATTCCACCTTAATTATGAATTATCCAACTATTCAAAGATTATTCAAAAATAACTCAGTTTGACATTAATACAAGTATTTAAGTTCCTAAAGATCTCGGACATTGCAAGGAAGCTGACGTACTGTAAAACATGATTATTGCTATAAGAATGTTGGAATTATGCTTCAATTCGGCTAAGAAAATGTGCATTATTAACAATAGTAAATAAAATGTAGGACTGATGTTAAGTTATTTGATCAGAAAACCAATAAATGAAGTTTTAAAAATTTAGTTTGACTAGTCTTTTCATGAGAAAACAAACCCAAACCTTTCTTTTATTTTAAGCTGTGCTTACTTCATACTCATAATGATTCATTCAAGGAAAAGACAAAAAGTTATTGCTTTTTAAATGAAAATCACTAAATCAGTCTCATTTGTCTAAATAGTCATTATAATTATGTAAACTAAGATTCCTATCCAAAAGTTATTCTAAGCTAGCAGCTTATGTAAGAAGGATTCTTTTTTTCCTTAAGGGTCTAGCATATTTATAATTGTTTAAGTTTGGTTTCTTTTTATTTGCAAATTTGGCAACTGGTCTATTTTATAAGCACTTATCTCATCAAATGAATCAGGACAAAGTTCCTGTAATTTAGGAGACAATAATCTATTAACACTTTTCACAGTTAGTCAAGTACTTTCCTGCTCACAGGCATACAGAAACATGGAATTTTTGGCTTATTTTACAACTCAGTCACAGGTCAGATGTAAACATAAAAATACAAAAGTTCACTGTTTAGATCTCATGCAACTATTTTTCTTCCTGGTGGGCACGAAATTCTTACTTGATTTGAGCTCACAAAAAGATGCAAACAAAAAAGACTAACAAACTAGATTCTGGTTTCTCTTCCAACAGACAATAGATCTCCATCAGTCCCTTGCAGCAATCACCAAACAGTCAGATCATAAAGCCAAACACAGAGTTTGAAGTGATACCCGCAGGGAATAATTTACCAGCAATGACAGAACTGAAGCGGGGGTAGAGGGGAATGAGAAATGAAACCAGATGGAAAAAAACTAGAGAGTAAGAAAAGCTCAAGTTGTCTTATTACTTGGAATTCACTGAGGGAGCCAAGGAAAAAATGTATCTGGGCTTAGTAGCCCATGAGGTATACCCCTCTGGCAACACAATTTACTTCTTTCTGTCAGGTGAGTTTTATTGGACACTTTGGTAGATGAACTGCCAAATTGTTAAAGTCTAATTCTCAAAAGATTAAAAATCATGACATCATACAAGTACACAACACATATGTCAAAGATTTTATTTAACTCATTAAATAATGAGAAAGATATTGAAGATATTAAAACAGACCCAAGAACGTTTTAGGAGCAAGATATAAATGGGGAGTTTAATCAAAGAATGTCAGGATAAGATAGCTGGCTAACATACAAAAGTGTTTAATGTCTTCCAAGGCAATAAGTTGTAAGCTTTGCTGTATCTGTTTTACCAAACTCAATAACTTAACTTCTGCCCCCACTGAGTTGTTCAGTACCTAGACAATATTAAAAAAACAACCATTTCTACCCTGAAGGAACACCCAGTAAGCTCTTTTGCCTATTTCCAAGTTTTAGGTAATTTATAATCCATTTTCTATTTTGATAGTTTCCCCTTTTCCCTTGCCTAAAATTAATAAGCATACTAATTTTTTCTTGATCTAGACTCAGCCTTTGAGTTTTGTGATTTTTCATCTTGGCTCTCTCTCCAGGAACTGGATTTCCATCCCCCAATCCCAGGCCCATACCTTCATGTGAGGTCAGAGGTTTGGGCCAAGCTAGATGAGATCTTTCAGCCCCATTTTTTTTTTCCTCTTGGTCTTAGCTCCAACTAGGGGGCAGCAATGGCAGTAAATGGAGACTCTTATTTAAGTAAGGAGCTAAAAGTGGGGCAGCGTCCAATATGCACACTAATAATACATCAAGAAGAAAATCAACTGCATATGAGAGGAAGAACGCAGAGAGGGCAGGACTTTTCAATTATCTACAATTTCAGGACTTAGAAACAGGACACCCCACGAGAAAAGTCAGGGTTATCTAACATGAAGCACAAGGCATTTCTATTCTCATGTATCTGGAACCTATCTCCTCAGCTTTTTCTCTGGCCCACACACCAACTTATGGCCTTTCTTCTGGGAAATATCTAAGCTGTCTCTAATGTACTTATGCTTATTTTTTTTTTTTACCCAGTTAATTTTTAAGTATAGTGATTGACTACGCTCAATTCTCCAGGTGTAGGTATTCAGAGCTTAATGATGAACACCCTAGAGTATGTCGGGTAGGCACTTGCCCATCTTTTAGTTATTCTGCAAAGTAATGACATCTTGGAGAAATGAGCTGGAACAACTCTGTAAGATTAAAATCTTATTATAATAAACCATTGGGAGCATGAATGTACGGAGGTAATACATTTTCAAATTCCTTGTAACTATTGTCAGAAACAGTTTAGAAATTATTAACATGGAAAGAATATTAAAAATATAATTTGTTTCTCATATCTTATTGCCCTAGTTTATATTCTGTGTTTTGCTAAGCTTGGGTGATCTGTGACTTTTGTTTGCAGTCAGTAAAATACTTCCCTCTCTTGGCGATTAACGCAGTCAAAAAGGCTTTGGAGAAAATGATCTTACCAGTGTTTCCATGAATTTGTTTCAAGGACCTTTATGAGGAGTTATTTAAGAAATGGTCTTGTAAGGTTAGGGTCAGAGCATGATAGGGAAGAGAAAAAAGAAAAGAGAGGTATATTTTTTAATATTTCCTAGGTGATTCCAATATTTTTTATATGGTTACCTGCTGAGAACAGCCACTGGTAAGTGTTTGAAAGGATGACTGTGGAACAGATGAATTAGGTGTGGAATTTAAGGAGTAGATCTACAAAAACCAATGTAAAAAAAACCCTGGAAACACAGATAGCCAATGGGACAATTGAAGACAGGTAAAACGATGATTGGTGGGTTCAGAAATCAAGACTCCTAGTCTCGTCTCTGCTCTCAGGAGAAGATATTGGTAAGGTTTTTTTCTTCCTTTATGATGTATCAGGTTTTTCAGTGGGAAAAGCAAGATCATTTTATGATGCCTTTCAGAATTTATTTTTAAGAATTCCTGTTCTAAAAGGAAGTTGAAGCTTCTGATTCCCTTGTGGTTGGGTTTTACAAAGAAGTACACTGCTTTGGTAACAGATGCATTCACACAGTTAAGATCCCCATCTTCAGATAATGAGCCACTGCTAAGATACCTTTTAATTTTTCATCAGCTGTTTATCGAGCATTCTTGGTATTTGAAAGCAATTAATTCCCAATGAATGCCTAGATGATTTATACATATGCTACCCAACCTTTTTCAGAGTTTCTAAATAGTAATATAGTAATGTCTCCATTTCTGTTTAAAAAGGGTAAGCTTTCACAGCATGATGGCAAGATGATTTTGAGTATGCGGTACTGAATGTTATTGCATGAAACGAAAAAGAAAAAAGTGGCTGAGTGCAAAATGAATGAGACAGAAAGCTACCCAGAATGTAGCTCATAACATGTGCAGCACACGAGCAGATTGCAGTCTGAGTACAAATAACAAGCAAATCAAAAGGGGAAACACTTCGTTAACCCACAGAGCTTCAGATTTTTTGAGGTTAGAGAGCATATATATATATATATATTCCTCTATAATAATAATAAATCCTTTTCTGAAGGATGACTTGAGTGGGTTTCCCACTCTGGGAGGAAAGAAAAACCAGGCTGATGCCAAGGTGGTGGTGTTTGGGAGGCAGTGTGATGTCATGGAGAGAGTTCAGGGTAGAAATGTAAAGACATAGGCACTGTTATCACTGGGTGTCTTTGGCCAAAATATGTAATTTCTCTTCAGCTTAGTTTCTTCTTCTCTCTGAGGAATAAAATGGTTTCTTGTGTATTTCACATCATTTTTCAGGGCTCAAGAGAGAAAATCCACATGATAACAAGTAAACTGTAAAGCACCACATTCTAATTTGCTATATAAATATGAGGGACACAAGGAATTGCAAGAAGGGATCAAAAGATTCTCTGATCAAAACACATCTCTCAAAGAGCCCAATTATAACTTTTCAGTGTTATTTTCTTTCCTGAATTGCTTTGAAACTTTGGAACACAACCTATTAGCTCCTGGGATTATCAGTAGTCCTTTCAGGGCATTGTTAAGTGCTTTTGTCAGTTGCCTATTTGGGAACCATGCTCCACTAAAGATTAATGTTGTTTCCTTTGTGGCAGTCTCTGCTTTAAGGAGCTGGACCACGTGAGAGTCAAGTGTTTCTCTGGCCAGGCTACACGGACAGATCCAGCCGCTGAAAGAGCAGCAAGGTCATGCTCTGGGTGTATTAACACTTAAAGCAGTGTTCCCAATTGGACAATGAAACAAGATAGTCATTTTCTTGCCAAGATTTAACTGCTCCTTTTAAAATGGACACAGTGATTCACTCAAGTGACTTATGCATAGGGTTTACAATCCCACCAGTGTTCAAGTCCCAGCCTCATCAAACTTATTACCATGTTTACCTCTATCTGTAAAATGGGGGTAGCAGTCAGGCCACCTTGAAAAGACCTGACTGAAGAAAGAGAGCCGGTAGACTCAATGTAAGTGTTGTATAGATAGGGCAGGCTCGGGAGTAAATCACATCACTTCTACCAAGACTTCTGCCACTGCCTCCTGGACTAAGCCACCATCATTCAAGTTCACTTGAACTATTGTAAATAGCCTCCTACATGATCTCCTGGCTTTCAGCCTACTTCTCTGTCTATATTCTTTTCTTCATACAAGTATCTGAATGAGCAGTAAAATATGTCAGATAATATTGTAGCAGGTAATGTCTTACTGCCAACTATCCATTTAAGAACCTAGTCATTGAAGGCTGTGTAATCAATTAAAGATTGTTGTTCCAGGTGACTCAAACACTCCAATGGCTTCCTCCTCATTCAGAATTAAATCCAGTTTCTTACCTTACTCCTTACTTTACCCCTCCTGGCCATCTCACTCCTTCAAGGAAAACTACCACCTAACTTCTAGCGTCAGAGATTCAACCCTGTTATTTTTTTTTCCCACTGAGTTTCTGATATTTATAAATCAGGAACCCTGCATTTCTTCATCCTTTGAGAAATCAGATTTGGCAACCCTGGGTGAGCGTTCCAGTGACCTGCTGAAACAGGAGTAGCCGTCCCTTAGGGAGAACTGCCTCAGGCTCCCCTTGTTTTGTCACCTGCCTGCTCCACCTGCTTGCAACACTTACCTTTTGCCATCTCTTGATTTCAATTTCAACGTCTTGTACTTTTGTCCACCCCAAGCCTTTGCATAACAAGGTGATAGTAGATAAACAAGTAAATAAAGAGGAAATAGAAAGTATAAAAAATAGTATTTAAAAAATAATACATATATGCTTGGATAACAAGTAATTCAATGCATGCGTGTTAACAATGTTAACTGTAACAGACACCATTTGGAAATTAAGAGGAACCTTTTTTAAGGATTTCAAACAAATTTGACTTTCAGTATAACTGCACCTAATCTAAAGTATTTAAACACAGCTTATCAGAGCCTCTATTTGTCATAAACTTTTGAGTTTATTGTTGGGACCACATAAATCAATAAAGCCCGGATAACCTGTTAGAGATCCCTTAAACATGGCCACAGTTGCATTTAAGCAACCAGAGCTAAAGAAAAATGTCATTAATTCTTTTAAAACAGAAATAAAATGAAATTATCAACTCAGAGGCCATTGCAGACTCTTGTCTCACTATTTATACAGAAAGGAATTTACTACATTTGAGAATCATATCTGTTTATTATGTCTGAGTCTTAGATATAAACACAAAATAGCCCTGAAGTTTATAAAAGTAACCATAATCTGTATGTAGTAAGATAAACAAGACTTGTTTGTGTATTTCCCCAAAATTCTCATGTATATTAGCTTGTAAGGAGTCAATAAATTGCAATAATCAATGGGTTTCTACCTTAGTTGATTGGAAGATCCAGACCTATTAAAGACCAAGAATTAACAAGTCAGGTGTGAATGCTTGAATTCTAGGTTAATGCGTGGGGTGAGAAGAGTTCCCATTTCCTTTCTTTAAGTTTTTACTGTCCTTTTAGACCAGCCTTTTGTCTAAGAAGGGTTCAGTCAAAACACAAAAGCCACACAGTAATTTAAACAGGGAAATCTTAGCATGAAGAATGATTATGCACATGAGAGTAATTAGAATGGTAGAAGGAGAACTCTAAAGGATATTAAATCTGAGAGAGAATACTCAAGGAAGGACAATCTTGGAAGTGTGGCTGAAGAAAATGATGGATGGTGGAGAAGTTCACTGGGTTGCACAGTTCAGTCTCCAGGAAAGCAGAAACATTATTAGTTAAAGACTAATAACCAACTAGGATGGGAGGGAGGCAAGCTGAGGTTGGAAGTGGATATGCAGAGGGAGTGAGATCACAGAGGGAAACACTGTGCATGTGAGACACATAGCACATGATGTCTGCTACTGAAGGCCATGGAAAGCAAACCTCCAGTAACAGTCAATCCAAGGCTGATGGACAGGCACACAGAGAAGAGAAGTGCCAATGTGGATGCTTCTGGAACTGGGAGCTGGAAAGGCCTACATCTTTGGAAGCCTAGTGCAGTTTTATGCATGGTTTGGGCTGCAGCAGCTCCAGGCAGCTGCACAGATCAAAAGTCAAGGATGGTCAGCTTGGTGGAGCCCTCAGTATATGTTCCCATGAGGTTGAGGAGAAGATACAGGGAGCAGTGATCTGGGATGTGTGAGGCTCCTGGCCTTGCCACTGCTGCCCATCCAGTGCTGTGAGAACAGAAACAACTTACTTGACCATTCTAAGCCTCTACTTCCTTATTTGTCAACCAGCATAATGGTGTCCACCTCATGAGATTATAGTGAGGATTAAATGATTTATCACATGTAACAGGCTTAGTATGATAATAACACATAATTAGTGATCATTGTATATTTTCCCATTTCTACCCTTGATTTAACCATCAGTATGATATTGAGAAGTTATTCATTCAGTAAATACCACTGTTTCTAAGTACTGTCCGTGGTGTTGCATCCCTCCCCTAGTGACTTCCTCCTTCAAGCCCCAGGTTATCATCCATAAAAGTGATGTGCTATTAAAATAATAATTCCAACTTCAAAGGGTTGTTCTGACAATTTAAATGAATTAATGGGCGGGAAATATCTTTATTACTGGATTACCGATAAAGCCATAAGCACGTACAAGGAAAATGTGTTTTCTTTAGCTTTAGAATAGGAGATTGGTGAAGGCTTTACTTAAGTCCCATTTTCAGCAAAAGAGGTTAAAAATTGGCAGTGAAGGTGGCTCAGTGGGTTAAGTGTCTGACTTCAGCTCAGGTCATGACCTCACAGTTCGTGGGTTTGACCCCAGCGATGGGCTCTGTGCTGACAGCACAGAGCCTGGAGCCTGTTTTGGTTTCTGCTCTGCCGCTCCCCCATTCATGTGTTATCCTTCTCTCTCTCTCTCTCTAAGATGAATAAATGTTTTAAAAAAATCTTTAAAAATTGGCAGTGAAAACATTCTAACATGGAATTCTACACTTTTTAAATTTTTCTGAAGTGAACCTGATTCAACTTATATAGAAAAATTGCATGTTCTTTTACTATAAAGAACAGTAAGATTCACATCACTTTATCACAGAGAAAATAGATTTATATCATTATCTAGCAGTGGCTTTTACATCACGTACTCCTGTTACCTGATTGCAAGGGAGTATAGTTACAGATTAACAATTCTCAAAATGAAAATTAATTTAATTTTCATTGTTTGGTCTCTGTTTCCTAAAGTTCTATTGAACAGACTCCCCTACTCATTTAACACATTTGCACATTTTATAAAGGTTTGTCCGAAGGATGTAAGGATGTAGGGTTATGCATATTCCAAAATATTTAAAAGAAAAAAAATGGAATAGAACTCATTATTTTTAAAATTCTGACATATACAAAGAAACAAAAGTAAAAGACTATCGTCCCCTATTGAACTGTTGTATTCATCTCATTTCAGTAGATTAAATTAACATCTACTGAGTGCTTACTATGTATGTGTCAGGCATTATGTGAGACTCTGGATTTGTCTCAGGTCTCATGGAGGCTACAATTCCACCAGAGAAAGACTTTAAACAAATAATTAACTAATTGTCCTTATGTTAACTGTGAGAAAAGAGAAATGCCAGTACTGCAAATATGTATAATAGGGAGATCCTAACCAGTCTTGGGGGTCAAGTAAATACTTAAGGTATTAGCTGAGTCTTGGGGACCAATGAAAGCTGGTTAAACATTTGAAAATTTGTTTGGACTATTTTATCTCTTCATTTTTAAATTGCCCATATTCTTTATACTTTTAACTGAAATTGCATCTGCTTTTAAACAGATATGTATTCATTTTAGATTTTTTTTCCCTCATGGCATGTCTTAGCACATTAGTGAAATTCTGTCTTTGCAATGGTTATTTTTACATAGCATTGTACCCTTTTCCTCATCTCCCCACCTCATATTCTAGTAACAGATCCTACCTCCCTGACCCCAGGGATGGGCAGATACCATGAAAAAGGTAATACTGTATCCAACCACTTGGTCCAAAGTTAGGCACATCCTCAGCACAAGTAGAATCCTTGCAATTAGCTGAAGCTGGTTGGGAAAAGTTTGCTTTCTACTCCAGAAATAAATCTGAAAGGATTCTAGCCCAGAGATCCTTACGGCTGTCATTGTATGCTTGTAGGAATAGGTAGCTTGGGGGAACAAAATTAATATGCAGAGTGAAATAGAGAAAAGATATTAAGATGGAAATAGAGGAAAGAGTGCAAGAGTGAGGGCAAAGAAAAGGAAGAGACAAAGAAGATGGCAATCAAGTCCCTGCATGCAGTTACCCCTGAGGCCAGGCCAAAGGTCCAGCCAGCCTGGCCCTGTTTTTAAGTGAGCCAGGGGGGTCCAGACAAATCAATCTTATGAGGATTTGAACACCCATTAGCGACTAGCAGAGTGCCTTGTTGAATATATTAGCAACATTTTCTTATTTTAGAACCTAACACATAGTAGGAACGAAATAGCTATTTGTTGAATGAATGATTCAAGGAACAAAATTGTTAAAACGGTATTCAGAAAACACAGAGTTTAATTGTTGTTGATGTTGTTTTGGTTTGGTTTGGGTTTCGCAACACTGAAAGATCCTAAACCGGTGTCTGGATAGCTTCAGGAAAGCTAGACAAGAACTGGCTCAGAAACTGCAAGTGCATCAAAGCTGTGACTTAATTTGATTTTCAAAGATGAGATATGTTTGAACTTACATTTATTTAATAAGTGTCCTACCATAATGTTTCTTCTGGAAGCCTTCTTCCTGGTGTTTTTTTTTTTTTTTTTTTCCATTCCAGGTATTGATGTAGTAGTAAATTCCATTAACCCCTCTTCCTGTTGGGTGAGCCGGCTACTAAGGGGCGCCATGAGAAGAAGAAACAGAAGAAGCCGTCATTCCCCTCATGCCTGGGAATGAATTTTTGCTGCTCTCTGTGATCAGTCATCATTATAAATGAAGAATATCCATATAAATGTAAAAGAGGAGGAAGACAAATAATAGGGTGTCCTCTACTACATGGTTAAAAACTGAGGTATAAGGAGTAAGTGGAGTCAATAGAAATGAGTAGGCAGAAATAAAATGTTACCACTTTTAAATTAGAAGGAGTCAACTTTCACCTGTATTTCTTATTAATGTTCAGCCCGCCAAATTCTATTAGGACATAAAACACTATAAAACAGATGGGAAAACATACCTTTTTACATTGAAATACAAACTTGCACTTAGCTTTACTTCAATGTTAAAATAATAATAAACCAGAGGAACAAAATGTGAAGTTACTCCCTAAGTCTTACAGTCTATGATGCCACCACAAAACGGGTAGTGCAAAGGCAGTTTCCTTTGAGAAACACTTTCCTATGTATTAGCTTACTTTATCTCCATATATAGTTTGATGGGAAAGTCATAACGCCTTGAATCTAAAAGTTTACTGTGCATTTGGACAAGTCACTCAACTTGAAACATGTTTCTTCTCTAAAATGAGGGGGAGTAAGGGGCGCCTGGGTGGCTCAGTCGGTTCGGTGTCCCACTTCGGCTCACGTCATGACCTTACTGTCAGTGGTTTTATACCGGCTCTGTGCTGACAGCTCAGAGCCTGGAGCCTGCTTGGGACTCTGTGTCTCCCTCTCTCTCTGCCCCTCCCCGCTCATGCTCTGTCTCTCTCTGTCTCTCAAAAATAATAAATAAAAACGTTAAAATGAGGGGAATAATGCCTGCACATTGGACATGTTAAGAAAATGAGGAGCAATGGGATTAGGTAACTTGCCTAAAGTAATACCAAATGACTGGCAGATGTAGAAGCTAGAACTCAGTTCTTTTGTCTTTTTAGGATTCCTTGAAGGATATGGTAAAACACTGCTACTGTTATATATGTATATAAACAATTTGGGGGAAATTGTTTATATATTCTGTAGAATTTTTTTTATAAAGTTTATTGATGTATTTTGAGAGAGAGAGTGAAAGCAAGTGGGGGAGGGGCAGAGAGACGCAAAGAGAGAATCCCGAGCCGGCTCCACACTGTCAGCCTGAGGAGCCAATGCAGGGCTAAATCTCATGAACGGTGAGATCATGACCCGAGCTGCAATCAAGAGTTGGACACTCAACCGACTGAGCCACCCAGGCACCCTTATTCTGTAGAATTTTTTAAAGAAATAATTATTTAATTTTGTAACAATTTTGTTTGGGCTAATTATAAATAATACAGGCAGTTTTTTAATGTTTATTCTTTTATTTTTGAGAGAGAGAGAGGCAGAGAGAGAGGGAGACAGAGAATCCCAAGCAGGCTCTGCACTGTCAGCACAGAGCTCCAAGTGGGGCTTGAACTCAGGAACTACGAGATCATGACCTGAGCTGAAACCAAGAGTCAGACGCTTAACCAACTGAGCCACCCAGGCACCCCAGGCAATGTTTTAAAGTGCATAATAACATATCCAGGCCACATGGACCTACTCATTGGGAAGAACATAATAGCCAACATCTTTGGAGCATATGCATAGGAACAGATTAAAGAGAAGAACTTTTGCTTTGTCTATAAGCATGTCGGCCAAAAGCCCAAAGTTGAAAACAATAGACAATGAGTACACCTATATTCTGTAGAAGGAGGGAAACACTGCCAGATACTCCTGAAGGTGTCTAGCTTCAACAATCTTTGAGAGATCTTTTAAAACAGTGTCATTCATTCTAGATTGATTTCCCTCATTTATCAATATTCACATTAAATTCTTTAATTTATTTCAGATTTTTTCTCTATTAACTTTTAAGATCTTTCCTGCCTCTTGGAATTTCTACTTCAAAAATGCCAAGTATAATTATGCTTTATCATCTTTTTTAATCTATAATTATCTCTAAAATTGCTTTATACTCATCATCTTTTTTCTCTTCATTCAGTATGATCATTTCAACCCTTTCCTTCACATCAGTGATTTGAATATGAGTCATGTATATTCTGTTCTTAGTGTTTCCCATTTATTCATTACATGATGATGTTATTTTGGTGGCATATTTTTTTCTCCTCTCTGCAATTTCCTATCTTGTCTTATCCTATTGACTTATCAGAACTCTCATTTTACCAAATTTGTACTTGTATTAATCCTTATATAGCAAGAAATGACCACAAGCATTTGCCTTCTGACCCTTGAGTAATATTTTTACACTGTCCATTTCCCATTTTTCTTTTTCACATTATGTTTCATTCTTTCACACTTTTATAGGTTGTTTGCATAGTTGCCATGCAATTTTTTCATATATATCCAATGTTAATATTGCCTACTCTGAATATCTGTTTTATTTCCTCTGATATCCTATTGAGAAATTCCCTAAAATGGGGAATGGGTTTGGGAAGATACCAACCTAGGTGTAGTGCAGTTTCTGTAAGAGGAACTTAGCTATGTTTTCTCTTATGACATTTTGTTAATTCTCTCTTATTATTTACTTGACTGGAAAGGGTGTGTTCTATGCGGTGGGTGTATCTTCAGGCCTTTCATTGTTACCACCATTTAACACAGAGCACCTGTCAGAGTCAGTCCATGCTGATAGTAAACTTTGCCCATTTACCCTCTCCTCAAAGCTCCTTCTATTCCATCTGTTCTACGTACACACACAAAAAAAGGAAAATAAAAGACCAGAATTTGATTGACTCATTTTCTTTCTCTAGAACTGATGTTGTGGAGTTAAGCCCGTATCAGGAACCAACAAAACAAGGTTGGGGCTTCTTTCTTTCCATGACTACATAAAGTTTAAAATTTTGTCATATAGCATTGCCCCCTTTCCCCTGTTAGACTTCTTACGATTATTTTGTTGTTGTTGTTTTTGCTTGTTTTTGTTTGACTACTTTTCTGCTCATTTAGTTAGGTAACAGAGAGGGAAATTATGTGATCCATCCGCACTCCATCATTTTTACCCAGATGTTATTAGTGAAAACTGAAACTATCCTACACTCATGTTTTTATATTTCATTCATTCAAAATCTATTTGTGCAAAATCTATTTATGCAACATCTACTTTGTGCTGAGCATTGCAGCTATCCTCCCACAAGCCAGAGGAGAGAAAGGGTTCCAGGATGCAAAAATTGCTTGCTCTCTTTCTCCAACCTGTCTAAGCTATTTTAGCCAGTACTTTTTGATTTTATCACTTTGGCAACTCATAAACTTTTCAAGCTCCCTAATTATACCTACCCCCAACCTTGCCTACACTACCAACCATGAGTACTTCTCTCTCTCTCTCTCTCTCTCTCTGAAAGCTCTGACAAAAGTGGAAAGATTTCTGTGCCAGAAACCAAGGCTGTTGCTACTCAAACAACTGTATGACCAAAACCATAAATAACAACAAAAGTAACTGGTGTAAGCCTCAGAGATACAGACTGATATCCACATGTGGGTTCTAAGAAAACAGGCCACAAAGAAACCCTACTTTACTAACTTAGCAGGTGTAAAGGAACAGAATTTTCCAAAATGCATCTTTTTGGTATGTGGATTATTTTAGGCTGATTATTTTTAAGAAACAGAAGGCTCAGGAAGAACTTTTGACCTTCTCCCTCAACTGCCTAAAAGAACTTAGATAGAGGATCTGCTCTGGAAAGGGAGCTATCACCAAAAATAACTACACTAATATGCACTAGTTGTAATATGCACTAGTCATGGTAGACAAGGAGGAACTTAGCAAGGTCTGTTTTTGAAAATTTCTCCCTATGCCCTGTTGTTTCCTTATGGCCCAGCAAACATTTGTTTACCAAATATTTCCTTTTTTTCATCTCCATGTGAATTGTCTTCCTTCCCTTTGAAGTCCCAGACCCCTACCTCCTTCTTCTTAGTTCTGGATGGCATATAAGCTTCAATTGCCTGACTGCCTGTGGGCCTCATATTCTTTTAGAGCACCTGCACATACATAAATTTTATTTTCTTTTGTTAATCAGTCTCATGCCAATTTAATTCTTAGACCAGCCAAAAGAATCTTGAAGAGTAAAGTTTTTCCTCCCTAAAATAGGTATCTGAAATATATTTATCCCCAGGATCTTCAGCTTTGAGAGCAGCCCCTTCAGCCTTTGCAAACATCCAGGGAGAGAAAACAGGAGTGGCTGAGATCATGGACTTTGTTATCCCGTAAAGGCCTAGTCTACCTTGAGTATTTAGTTGGGGAGGGATAATAAGACCATTAGTTTTTTTTTTCTGCTTCGGCAAAGGGGATTGTCAAGACTGAGTGTGATTGGCAATTTCTTCAATTGTTACTGAGCAGATCTGGGGATCTTATCAGAGATACAAATATCTGCACAATAATACCCCACTGTTACTAAAGTGTTCCTTTGCAGAAAGTATAGCCTGTTATAAGTCTGATGCCTAAATCACATGTTACGATGAGCCCCACACCCCACATCAAAAGATTGCTTTATAGGTTAAACTTTAGATTGCTTTATATGTGTGTGTTATAGTTTAAATGTATGTTAAACTTCTTGGTTTGACACTTTTGATGGTGTCTTACATTTTATGGGATTATAACTAAGCAAGTATGGAAACTGATGTGTTTATGTATCTAATAATGAGCTACAACAGAGACTCTCCTAGATGCTATAATTTAGGAATAAGTTAATATTATCTTAAGGAATGTGACATGATTTTTTTATTTTTTAAATGTAAGTCAGCCAACTATAATGCCTTTCTTACATACATTATTAAAATAACCAAGAGAAGATTGTGTAAAGGATCTAGAGTTTCTCAGACTTCATGATCTGAAATTTAGTTCAAGATTCAAAAACTTAACTACAGGTTGGAAATATAAAACTTTGGGCTGTTGACACACTAAATTACTAAAACTTCTATGTATATGATTATGGTAATTATCTATTGTTGCCCAGTATCTATGCTTTCTTCTCCTGGTAAATAAAAATCTTTTTTTTTTTACACTAAAATACAATTTTATTGTATTTGTGTAGTTGAAATTTTTTTTTAATATATGAAATTTACTGTCAGATTGGTTTCCATACAACACCCAGTGCTCATCCCAAAAGGTGCCCTCCTCAATACCCATCACCCACCCTGCCCTCCCTCCCACCCCCCATCAACCCTCAGTTTGTTCTCAGTTTTTAACAGTCTCTTATGCTTTGGCTCTCTCCCACTCTAACCTCTTTTTTTTTTTTTTTCCTTCCCCTCCCCCATGGGTTTCTGTCAAGTTTCTCAGGATCCACATAAGAGTGAAACCATATGGTATCTGTCTTTCTCTGTATGGCTTATTTCACTTAGCATCACACTCTCCAGTTCCATCCACGTTGCTACAAAAGGCCATATTTCATTTTTTCTCATTGCCACGTAGTATTCCATTGTGTATATAAACCACAATTTCTTTATCCATTCATCAGTTGATGGACATTTAGGCTCTTTCCATAATTTGGCTATTGTTGAGAGTGCTGCTATAAACATTGGGGTACAAGTGCCCCTATGCATCAGTACTCCTGTATCCCTTGGATAAATTCCTAGCAGTGCTATTGCTGGGTCATAGGGTAGGTCTATTTTTAATTTTCTGAGGAACCTCCACACTGCTTTCCAGACTGGCTGCACCAATTTGCATTCCCACCAACAGTGCAAGAGGGTTCCTGTTTCTCCACATCCTCTCCAGCATCTATAGTCTCCTGATTTCTTCATTTTGGCCACTCTGACTGGCATGAGGTGGTATCTGAGTGTGGTTTTGATTTGTATTTCCCTGATAAGGAGCGACGTTGAACATCTGTTCATGTGCCTGTTGGCCATCCGGATGTCTTCTTTAGAGAAGTGTCTATTCATGTTTTCTGCCCGTTTCTTCACTGGCTTATTTGTTTTTCGGGTTTGGAGTTTGATGAGCTCTTTATAGATTTTGGATACTAGCCCTTTGTCCGATATGTCATTTGCAAATATCTTTTCCCATTCCGTTGGTTGCCTTTTAGTTTTGTTGGTTGTTTCCTTTGCTGTGCAGAAGCTTTTTATCTTCACAAGGTCCCAGTAATTCACTTTTGCTTTTAATTCCCTTGCCTTTGGGGATGTGCCGAGTAAGAGATTGCTACGGCTGAGGTCAGAGAGGTCTTTTCCTGCTTTCTCCTCTAAGGTTTTGATGGTTTCCTGTCTCACATTCAGGTCCTTTATCCATTTTGAGTTTATTTTTGTGAATGGTGTGAGAAAGTGGTCTAGTTTCAACCTTCTGCATGTTGCTGTCCCGTTCTCCCAGCACCATTTGTTAAAGAGACTGTTTTTTTCCATTGGATGTTCTTTCCTGCTTTGTCAAAGATTAGTTGGCCATACGTTTGTGGGTCTAGTTCTGGAGTTTCTATTCTATTCCATTGGTCTATGTGTCTGTTTTTATGCCAATACCATGCTGTCTTGATGATGACAGCTTTGTAGTAGAGGCTAAAGTCTGGGATTGTGATGCCTCCTGCTTTGGTCTTCTTCTTCAAAATTACTTTGGCTATTCGGGGCCTTTTGTGGTTCTATATGAATTTTAGGATTGCTTGTTCTAGTTTGGAGAAGAATGCTGGTGCAATTTTGATTGGGATTGCATTGAATGTGTAGATAGCTTTGGGTAGTATTGACATTTTGACAATATTTATTCTTCCAATCCATGAGCAGGGAATGTCTTTCCATTTCTTTATATCTTCTTCAATTACCTGCATAAGCTTTCTATAGTTTTCAGCATACAGATCTTTTACATCTTTGGTTAGATTTATTCCTAGGTATTTTATGCTTCTTGGTGCAATTGTGAACGGGATCACTTTCTTTATTTGTCATTCTGTTGCTTCATTGTTAGTGTATAAGAATGCAACTGATTTCTGTACATTGATTTTGTATCCTGCAACTTTGTTGAATTCATGTATCAGTTCTAGCAGACTTTTGGTGGAGTCCATCGGATTTTCCATGTATAATATCATGTCATCTGCAAAAAGTGAAAGCTTGACTTCATCTTTGCCAATTTTGATGCCTTTGGTTTCCTTTTGTTGTCTGATTGCTGATGCTAGAACTTCCAGCACTATGTTAAACAACAGCGGTGAGAGTGGGCATCCCTGTCGTGTTCCTGATCTCAGGGAAAAAACTCTCAGTTTTTCCCCGTTGAGGATGATATTAGCTGTGGGCTTTTCATAAATGGCTTTTATGATGTTTAAGTATGTTCCTTCTATCCCGACTTTCTCAAGGGTTTTTATTAAGAAAGGGTGCTGGATTTTGTCAAAGGCCTTTTCTGCATCGATTGACAGGATCATATGGTTCTTCTCTTTTTTTTTGTTAATGTGATGTATCACGTTGATCGATTTGCGAATGTTGAACCAGCCCTGCATCCCAGGAATGAATCCCACTTGATCATGGTGAATAATTCTTTTTATATGCTGTTGAATTCGATTTGCTAGTATCTTATTGAGAATTTTTGCATCCATATTCATCAGAGATATTGGCCTGTAGTTCTCTTTTTTTACTGGGTCTCTGTCTGGTTTAGGAATCAAAGTAATACTGGCTTCATAGAATGAGTCTGGAAGTTTTCCTTCCCTTTCTATTTCTTGGAATAGCTTGAGAAGGATAGGTATTATCTCTGCTTTAAATGTCTGGTAGAACTCCCCTGGGAAGCCATCTGGTCCTGGACTCTTATTTGTTGGGAGATTTTTGATAACCGATTCAATTTCTTCGCTGGTTATGGGTCTGTTCAAGCTTTCTATTTCCTCCTGATTGAGTTTTGGAGGAGTGTGGGTGTTTAGGAATTTGTCCATTTCTTCCAGGTTGTCCAATTTGTTGGCAAATAATTTTTCATAGTATTCCCTGATAATTGTTTGTATCTCTGAGGGATTGGTTGTAATAATTCCATTTTCATTCATGATTTTATCTATTTGGGTCATCTCCCTTTTCTTTTTGAGAAGCCTGGCTAGAGGTTTGTCAATTTTGTTTATTTTTTCAAAAAACCAACTCTTGGTTTCGTTGATCTGCTCTACAGTTTTTTTAGATTCTATATTGTTTATTTCTGCTCTGATCTTTATTATTTCTCTTCTTCTTCTGGGTTTAGGCTGCCTTTGCTGTTCTGCTTCTATTTCCTTTAGGTGTGCTGTTAGAGTTTGTATTTGGGATTTTTCTTGTTTCTTGAGATAGGCCTGGATTGCAATGTATTTTCCTCTCAGGACTGCCTTCACTGCGTCCCAAAGCGTTTGGATTGTTGTATTTTCATTTTCGTTTGTTTCCATATATTTTTTAATTTCTTCTCTAATTGCCTGGTTGACCCACTCATTCGTTAGTAGGGTGTTCTTTAACCTCCATGCTTTTGGAGGTTTTCCAGACTTTTTCCTGTGGTTGATTTCAAGCTTCATAGCATTGTGGTCTGAAAGTATGCATGGTATAATTTCAATTCTTGTAAACTTATGAAGGGCTGTTTTGTGACCCAGTATATGATCTATCTTGGAGAATGTTCCATGTGCACTCGAGAAGAAAGTATATTCTGTTGCTTTGGGATGCAGAGTTCTAAATATATCTGTCAAGTCCATCTGATCCAATGTATCATTCAGGGCCCTTGTTTCTTTATTGACCGTGTGTCTATATGATCTATCCATTTCTGTAAGTGGGGTGTTAAAGTCCCCTGCAATGACCACATTCTCATCAATAAGGTTGCTTATGTTTATGAGTAATTGTTTTATGTATCTGGGGGCTCCGGTATTCGGCGCATAGACATTTATAATTGTTAGCTCTTCCTGATGGATAGACCCTGTAATTATTATATAATACCCTTCTTCATCTCTTGTTATAGCCTTTAATTTAAAGTCTAGTTTGTCTGATATAAGTATGGCTACTCCAGCTTTCTTTTGGCTTCCAGTAGCATGATAAATAGTTCTCCATCCCCTCACTCTCAATCTAAAGGTGTCCTCAGATCTAAAATGAGTCTCTTGTAGACAGCAAATAGATGGGTCTTGTTTTTTTATCCATTCTGATAGCCTATGTCTTTTGGTTGGCGCATTTAATCCATTTACATTCAGTGTTATTATAGAAAGATACGGGTTGAGTCATTGTGATGTCTGTATGTTTCATGCTTGCAATGATGTCTCTGGTACTTTGTCTCACAGGATCCCCCTTAGGATCTCTTGTAGGGCTGGTTTAGTGGTGACAAATTCTTTCAGTTTTTGTTTGTTTGGGAAGACCTTTATCTCTCCTTCTATTCTAAATGACAGACTTGCTGGATAAAGGATTCTCGGCTGCATATTTGTTCTGTTTAGCACACTGAAGATATCGTGCCAAGCCTTTCTGGCCTGCCAAGTTTCAAAGGAGAGATCAGTCACGAGTCTTATAGGTCTCCCTTTATATGTGAGGGCACGTTTATCCCTTGCTGCTTTCAGAATTTTCTCTTTATCCTTGTATTTTGCCAGTTTCACTATGATATGTCGTGCAGAAGATTGATTCAAGTTACGTCTGAAGGGAGTTCTCTGTGCCTCTTGGATTTCAATGCCTTTTTCCTTCCCCAGTTCAGGGAAGTTCTCAGCTATAATTTCTTCAAGTGCCCCTTCAGCACCTTTCCCTCTCTCTTCCTCCTCTGGGATATCAATTATGCGTATATTATTTCTTTTTAGTGTATCACTTAGTTCTCTAATCTTTCCCTCATACTCCTGGATTTTTTTATCTTTCTCTCAGCTTCCTCTTTTTCCATAACTTTATCTTCTAGTTCACCTATTCTCTCCTCTGCCTCTTCAATCCGAGCTGTCGTCGTTTCCATTTTGTTTTGCCTTTCGTTTAAAGCGCTTTTCAGCTCCTCGTGACTGTTCCTTAGTCCCTTGATCTCTGTGGCAAGAGATTCTCTGCTGTCCTGTATACTGTTTTCAAGCCCAGCGATTAATTTTATGACTATTACTCTAAATTCACTTTGTTATATTATTTAAATCCTTTTTGATCAGTTCATTAGCTGTTGTTATTTCCTGGAGATTCTTCTGAGGGGAATTCTTCCGTTTCGTCATTTTGGATAGTCCCTGGAGTGGTGAGGACCTGCAGGGCACTTCCCCTGTGCTGTGGTGTATAACTGGAGTGGTGGGCGGGGCCGCCGTCCGACCTGATGTCTGCCCCCAGCCCACCACTGGGGCCACAGTCAGACTGGTGTGTTCCTTCTCTTCCCCTCTCCTAGGGGTGGGATTCACTGTGGGGTGGCGTGGCCCGTCTGGGCTACTTGCACACTACCAGGCTTGTGGTGCTGGGGATCTGGCGTATTAGCTGGGGTGGGTAGGCAAGGTGCACGGGGGCAGGAGGGGCAGGCTTAGCTTGCTTCTCCTTAGGTGATCCACTTCAGGAGGGGCCCTGTGGCAGCGGGAGGGAGTCAGATCCGCTGCCTGAGGTTTGGCTCCGCAGAAGCACAGAGTTGGGTGTTTGCTCGGAGCGAGCAAGTTCCCTGGCAGGAACTGGTTCCCTTTGGGATTTTGGCTGGGGGATGGGCGAGGGAGATGGCGCTGGCGAGCGCCTTTGTTCCCCGCTAAGCTGAGCTCTGCCGTCCGGGGGCTCAGCAGCTCTCCCTCCCTTTGTCCTCCAGCCTTCCTGCTTTCTGAGCAGAGCTGTTAACTTATGACCTCCCAGACGCTAAGTCGCGCTTGCTGTCGGAACACAGTCCCTCCGGCCCCTCTGCTTTTGCCAGCCAGACTCGGGGGCTCTGCTTGGCCGGCGAGCCGCCCCTCCGCCCCGGCTCCCTCCCCCCAGTCCGTGGAGCGCACACCACCTCGCCACCTTTCCTACCCTCTTCCGTGGGCCTCTCGTCTGCACTTGGCTCCGGAGACTACATTCTGCTAATCCTCTGGCGGTTTTCTGGGTTCTTTAGGCAGGTGTAGGTGGAATCTAAGTGAACAGCAGGACGCGCGGTGAACCCAGCGTCCTCCTCCTCTGGTAAATAAAAATCTTGATTTTCCAAAGGAAAAAAAAAATCTCTTTCCCTGCTTTCTACCCAAGCTCATGGGTGAAACATTTAAATACATCCTAAATACAATCAGCATAACACATCTGTTGGGCACATTCAGTGCTTGATTCTTGAAAGATGAAGAGATATTCCCAACTAAGAACATTTATACCAGCTATCTGATCCTTCTTCTACAAGGTCTAGATCTAGGGCCAGCACAGTCAGGGATGTTATAGGAAATTTCTTTTATAGAAATCCATAGGAGTTTAAAGTAGAGGAAAACTTGAGTGGAAAGTTGAGAAAAAGACCAAGACATTAAACTAATGTGTAGAAACTGAAGAGGTTACAAAACATGAAACCCTACCAGACTATTGCAGTTGAAATATATATGTAAGAATCAAAGAGCCAAAAAAATAATAGGTTAAGCAGGTACCAGAAAGAGGGCTGTTTTTTAGGCTAGCTTTTCGATCCTTTTGCAGCATTATGGTTAGACAAGTCAGGTATATTTAAATGCAAACACCAGGTATCCATTGTTATACAATAATACACTGACCATAAAATATCTGTAGGTCTGAAATGTGCATTCACAGATCGTTGTATATCCGATCATAATGCTGTCAGATACTATGATCTTAAGCTTTTTACACAATATAACAGGAATCACAGGAAATGAAGGTCTGGGAACTTGAAAGTTCCTGGAAAGCATCTGTACAATGATTCCCAGAAAGCATTGCAGAGGAGAACTGCAGTGGTTTATGATTTAGTAACATAGACATTCTGTAAAAAATTTGGGAGAAACTAAAATGCTGTTAGTTGTAACATTGAGCCCCTATCCCTAATACGACAGCTTCAAACTCAGCCAGGAGCAAAAGAGAAGAATGGGAAACTTCTTTACCAAAAAAAAGGCAACAGCTTCAGAATCACAGCTCTGCTGAATTCCCTCATTTTTAAATTGTATTTTTAATGGCCAGAGGCACAAGGAACATCAGCTGCTTAAGAGCCACTCCTTCTCTTCAGAACTCAGCTGCCAGGGACTGTAATTCCCAGCAGTACCTGAACAGGTATCCCAGCAACGGTACCTCCCCTTGACTAATTACAGGCCAGTAGGGTTTCTCATCCCTTTATTTCCTTCCTTCTTCTCATCAGTTACCTTATTTCTTTTCTCTCTTTAGACGCTCCTCCAACTGGGCCCCCAATTATCTCTCTAAATCTTGAATTTTCTGCATCTTGATTCCTCTTCAGAGGGCTTTCTCACATCCTCTTATATCAGAGTTCATCTTCTTGTACTTCTAATGTGCCGATTGTTGTACAATGAGTTCCATTCTTATCTGTCTTTTGGAATAATCCACGTTTTCTCTTATTCTTTTATCTTTTTGGGTTTTTTTTTCAGTTTTATTGAGAAATAATGTACATATATCACGGTATAACTTTTAAAAGTACAACATGGTGGTTTGATTATATATATATATATATATATATATATATATATATATATATATATATATATATAGTGTGTGTGTGTGTGAAATTATTACCTCAATAGGTTCAGCTAACATCCATCTTCTCATATAAATACAATTTAAAAAAGGAGAAAGAAAGAAAGAAAAAGTAAAGAAAAAAATTCTCTTTGCAATGAGAACACTTAGGATTAACTCTCTTAATAATGTTCCTATATATCATACAACAGTATTAGCTATAGTCCTCATGTTGTACATTACATTCCTAGTGCTTAATTATCTTATAACTGGAATTTGTACCTTTTTTTTAATTTGAAAGAGAGAGAATGTGACAGGGAGAGGGGAAGAGGGGAATACAGAGAGAGAGAGAGAGAGAGAGAGAGATAGTCTTAAGCAGGCTCCATGCTAAGCTTGGAGCCTGACACAGGGCTCAGTCCCATGACCCTGGGATCATGACCCAAACAGAAATCAAGAGTCAGTTGCTCAACCAACAGAGTCACCCAGACACCCCAGGAATTTGTGCCTGTTGACCACATTCCTCCAATTTCCCCTCCCCCCACCACCCTCTACCTCTGGTATCCACAAGTCTGATCTCTTTGAGTTTAGTGGTGGACTTGGGGTTGTTTTTAGATTCCATATATAAGTGAGATCTTGTCTTTCTCTGACTTATTTCACTTAGCAAAATGGCTTCAAGTTCCATCCATGTTGTCTTATAGCTGAATAATATTCCATTGCATTGGAATATATATGTACCACAATGTTTTTATCCGTTCATCCATCAGCACTTTGGTTATTTCTATGTCTTGGCTATTGTAAGTAATGCTGCTATGAGCATGGGGGTGCAGATATTTCTCAGGTTAGTTTTTTCATTTCCTTTGGCTATATTCCCAGAAGTGGAATTGCTGGATCATATGGTCGTTCTATTTTTAATTTTTTCAGGATCCTCCACACTGTTTTCAATAGTAACTGTACCAATTTACAATCCAACCAGCAGTGCACAAAGGTCCACTTTTCTCCACAATCACACCAGCATGTGCTAAGGTGATATCTCATTTTGCTTTATTTATTTCCCTAATGACTAGTGATGTTGAGCATCTTTTCATGTACCTGTTGGTCTTTCATATGTTTTTTCTGAAGAAAAGGTCCTTTATTCTTTATTCAGGTCTTTTGCCCATTTTTAAATTAGCTCATTTTTTTGCTATTGAGTTTATGAGTTTTTAATATATTTTGGATATTAACCACTGACCAGATATATAGTTTGCAAATATTTTTTCTGTTCCACAGATTGTCTTTTCACTTTGTTGATGATATCTTTCATTGTGCAAAAGCTTTTTAGTTTGATGTGATCCCACTTATTATTTTATTGCTTGTGCTTTAGATATCATATCCAAAAAATCATTGCCAATTCCATGTCAAGGAGCCTTATTCCTATGTGTCCTTCTAGGATTTTCATAGTTTTAGGTCTTACATTTAAGTCTTTACTCTAATTTTTGTGAATTGTGTAAGATATGGGTCCAGCTTCATTCTTTTACATGTGAATATCCAATTATTCCAGCACCATTTTTTCAAGGGACTGTCTTTTCTCCATTGAGTATTCTTGGTTTCCTTGTCAAATATTAGTTGACTATATATGCTTGGGTTTATTTCTGGGCTCTTGATTCTGTTCCATCGGTCTATGTGTCTGTTTTTTTGCCTGTACTATACTGTTTTGATGACTACAGGTTTATAGTGTAGAAATTAGGATGTATAATGAGTGCTCCCATTTCATTTTTCTTTCTCAAGATTTCTTTGGCTATTCTGAGTCTTTTGTGGTTCCATTTAAACTCTAGGAGTGCTTTTTCTACTTCTGTAAAACATGCCATTGGAATCTTGTTAGGAATTGCACTGAATCCATGGCTTTTGGTAGTACTGATATTTCAACAATATTAATTCTTCCAACCCCTGAACACAGGGTACCTTTTTATTTCTTTGAGTCTTCTTCAATTTCCTTCATCAAAGTTAGTCATTTGAAGAGTTATGAGGAAAACATTATAAACAAAGTATAGCAAGTGCAAAGACCACAAGGCAGGAATGTTGGGTTCTTGAAGAAAAATAAAGGAGGTCAATGTGGCTGGAGCACAGTGATCTAATGGGAGAGTGGGAGAGATGGGATCATATGAGGAGGCCAGATGGAAACTTTTAGGGCAAGGTAAGAAAACAAAAGGACCTTGCTTTCATATTCTTTTCCATCTTCAGATCCTATGTGGTTCTCAGACTGTGGAATACCATGGTATTAAAATGCACATAGAGTCAGAGTGTAGTAGAAGGCCCGCATAAGAATGCCAACTTTTTTTTTTCTTTTTATCAAGTAAGCACTTTAAGAAAAAAGAAATACCACCATTCGCTATCATTATCATCTTATTTATTTAAAAGTGCGTTTTAATACTAATGAAGTAAAAACTAGGAAAAACATCATGTCAGAATTTCTTATCAGATTTTTTTAATGAGTATGACTTAAAAACCCACTGGATTATCCTTTTTCTTATTTCTTAGACCAGTAAATGACACACGTCCTTGGGCCAGAGTTTTGGAAATACCCTTGTACTTCTGTTTATGTTTCTATTTCATTTTCCTCTATAATTATTTTCCGTTTTAAATTCTGAAACGTCTTCATTTTCTTTTAAATCTATTTTTTCAATGTACTCATCAAAGAATAGTCTCCCACTTAAACCCCAAGCTTAAGAAAATAATTCTTAAAGTGAAAGAAATCTAACTCTTAGATTATTGGATGAATGTTTCTATTTTAGACAACCATATCTTTGGGAATGGGCTCTGATTTCTTACACATTATACTTTCCTATAATGTTTTATTAGTCAGCATTCTCCCCAAAAAAACAGAACCAATACAACATTAAGATTTATTATAAGGTGTTTGCATGATTACATGGAGGCAAAGAAGTTCTACAAGCAGCCATCTGCCCTTGAAACTGAGGAAAACGAAAGGTAGGGTTTGAAGGTCTGAGAGTCGGAGAGCCAAAAGAATAGATTCTGGTCTGAGGCCTGAGAACCAGGAGCACCGAGGGCAGGAAAAGATCAATGTGCCAACTCAACAGGCAGAGAGAGAATTTAACCTTCCTCTGCTTTTTTCTTCTATTCAGGCCTTCAAAGGATGGGAGGGTGCCTACCCACATTGGGGAGGGCAATCTTCTTTATTCATCCCATGGACTCAAATGCTAATTTCTCCCACCCAGATATGATGTTTAACCAGTTACTTGTGCATCTCAAAGCCCAGTCAAGTTGACTTCTAAAATTAACCATCATGAATGCATATGCAGTGGTATGGTAAACATCCCCTACTTTGCCTTCCATAACCCTACTACTGGCTTTTGTGGAAACAAGCTTTAATCCCTTTGTCAGTTAGCTGTGATGGGATACAATCAGTTATGCCTGACCCCAAAAGGGGTCTTCCATGGGATATAGGATGTACCTTGGAGCTTCTCTCAGGTAGAAGATACATTAAATACCAGAAAACGTTCCTTAAAACTTCTATTTTATAAAATGAAACTGTGCTTGACAAAATGCTTGGATTTTTTTTAATGTTTGTTTATTTTTGAGAGAGAGTGTATGAGAGAGCAGCATAGGGGCAGAGAGAGAGGGAGACAGAGGATACAAAACGGGCTCTGCACTGACAGCAGAGAGCCTGATGCAGAGATCGCACTCACAAACCATGAAAGCAGGACCTGATTTCATTAAGTCAGACACTTAATCAGTTGAGCCACCCAGGAGCCCCAAAATACTTGGATTTTTAACACACTTTAGTCTCACAATTTTCTGATTATCTCCTCTTAAACAATAATTTAAATCCCTAATTAGCAATTGACAAATAATCTCATTATTTTTAATGAGAAAAAATCCGTAAAGTAAAAATATCTTAAGTAATAATATTTTGAAAATAATATATAAGCTTTAATTCCTAATTAACTGGAAGTACTAGTATTCAGTGAAGTGTCATAAACTTCATATTTCTTCATTAATGCTTCAGATGCCAAACTAAAATACTGAATATTCATATGAAAAGAAAAACTCATGGCCATTGAAACTCTTGTGATGTCATTCTTGATTGCAAGTCATTATGTGTACTGGGTCATGCTCTACAAACACTGATTTAAAAACTAAACAGCAAAAGAATTTTTAGCTCAGTGATTCAAAGAAAACATGGTAAGAAAATAAACCCATGTATTCCACATACTCCTTTACTGAAATACTTGAGAATACTATGTTAAGAAAGTTTTAACAAAAGTAATCTTTGAAAAAAGAATGTAGTCATTTAAAATGGTTCCAGATTTAATATAGCATAGGTAATAATTATTATCTAGTACACCCAGAAGACTGGGTTTATGCCTGATTCTGCCACTTCATTTATGTGACCTTAGACAAGCCACTTAAATTCTCGAATCTTCTTTTTAAAGAAATGATCCTAACCAAACTTCTTCATAGTGTTGTTGTAAGGACCCAATGAGATCATTTATAATACACTTTGTAAACTTAATCAAATGTTGTCTTAATTACTATATGAATTATTCTTATCTCTTTTTTTTTCATGTTAACTAATTTATTTATTTAGAGAGAGAGCATGAGCAGGGGAGGGGCAGAGAGAGAAGGAGAGGATTCCAAGCAGGCTCCGCACTGTCAGCACAGAGCCCACTGGGAGGGCTTGATCCCATGAACCGTGAATCGTGACCTGAGCTGAAATCAAGAGCTGGACACTCAACTGACTGAGCCACTCAGACGCCTCTATTCTTATCTCTTTTATATATCTATAATACAAATTTTCTTTCTTCCTTTTTGTTCCTTTGAAAGATTTAATGCTGGGCAAAGCCATCCATCCCATTCTCCTAGATTGGTCGTCAAACTGGAATGCACATTTCTCTGAGAGCACAGGAACATTCCAAACGTGCATGGTTATTCATGGCTGCAAAGGCAGCAGCTTCCAGCTCCTCTCTTTCTATTCGTGCCCTATCCTGGCATCATAGAGTTCTTATTTCCCACGTCCTTTTTCACAGTAGCCTTTCTCTTATTTAAAAAAAAAAAAAAATTAAGTCTATGCCCCTCATCCATCCAGAATCTTACCATAATATACTGCATCAGAGTGTAAACACTTGGGGGAACTAAATAAAGGAATATTTGAAAATATTACTTTAGGGAAAGATTTCCTTAATGCTTAAATCAAGGCACCATAGGTTTATAAGATGAGATGACATACGTAAGCTGTCTAGCACTAGATTTGGCTCTTTCAGTGTTAATTCTTTTTTCTTAATTCATGTTTCAAAACCCTCCCCACTTAATCGAAACATTGAATAGATGCTTTAGAGGAGTAGGGATTCGGTGGATGACCACACTTAACCATTTGAAAATAAATACATATTACTTATAATAAAGTTACCATCCATTGAGAGCATATTTTGCCTCAGGCTCACTAATTTTTGTAAATGATCTTTCATCCTGCACAGTTCTGCAAGGTAGGTATTATAATCGCTGGAATTTTAGAAGATACAAGTTCATGTAAATAACAAAAGCAGGATATGAATGCAGTTCTTTTTGGCCCATGGTACATTCATTCATTTTAATTAGAATTTTTTCTTTCTTACATTTAAAAACTCTTTTAAACATGAACATAATTATTAACTAGTATTCTATGAAAAGAAAGGCTTTTATAATATAATTATAAATTTGGGTTATTAATTGCTACATCTAATGTCTATATTTTATTTTATTTTTTTTATTTAAAAAAATTTTTTAATGTTTACTTATTTTTGAGAGACAGAGATAGAACACAAGCAGAGGAGGAGCAGAGAGGGAGACACAGAATCTGAAGCAGGTTCCAGGCTCTGATCTGTCAGCACAGAGCCTGACGCGGGTCTCAAACTCACAAACCGCGAGATCATGACCCAAGCTGAAGTCCGACGCTTAACTGACTGAGCCACTCTGATGCCCCTAATGTCTATATTTTAATAACATTTTTAAACTTATCTTAATAATACATAATGTAGACAACTTGGAAAATCAGAAGCAAAAAAGGAACAATAAGTCCTATCACCCAAAATAACTACTGTCAATATTTTCATACGTGTTCTACCAATACTTTTTTACTCAAGCTTATGAGATTTATAAGTGCATTGCAAAGTTGGTATCGTATTGCATATACTATTCTGTAGCACATTTAAAAAACTTATCAAGGGGCGCCTGGGTGGCTCGGTTGGTTAAGCGTCCGACTCCGGCTCAGGTCATGATCTCACCTTCCGTGAGTTCGAGCCCCGCGTCGGGCTCTGTGCTGACTGCTCAGAGCCTAGAGCCTGTTTCAGATTCTGTGTCTCCCTCTCTCTCTGCCCCTCCCCTGTTCATGGTCTGTCTCTCTCTGTCTCAAAAATAAATAAACGTTTAAAAAAATTTTTTTAAGTACATAAATAAAAATAAAAAATAAAAAACTTATCAATATATAGCAAACAATTTCTCATGCCACTAATACTCTTCTATATGACTTTTAATATCTTTGTATCATACACAAATATATTTTTCTTAATTATCCTACCTAGTTGGACATTTGTTTTTTCCAGTTTTGCTATCATAAATAATACTATGCTAAACATTCATATGTACATATTTTGTCTATTTCTCTGATTGCTTTCTAAGCATGAATGCTTAGAGACGCGTGCCAGCAAAAGGCAAAGCTTTTGTTAACAAGTTGTGAAAGTGCCCACCAGAAAGATGATTAGCTTTATACTGTCCCTAGCAGTGTATGTGAGTTCTCCTTTCCTTTTACCCTTGCTTCTGGAATGTTTGAGACATGCAAGATTCAGAAAAAATGAAGAAGAAAACATCAGTTTAATTACTGATAAAAAATGAATTTGAAGACAATGCTTTAGATTTGCTGTCAAACTGGCTTGTGACCTCTAAGCCAGTCCAACTTATGGGTTCCATCCCTGGCCTAGGTGTACTTCACATGCTTCCCCCTGGGGTCCACCTGCCCAGTAAACAGATCACATGGAAGATTACAGGCAGGCAGACTATGGCAGGCAGGCCTTCTAAGAATTGGAATTGAGAAAGAATTTTGACAAGCATGTTTAGTTTCTTCTCCAGAGCTCTCAGCTCACTCTACCTCCCAGAAGAAGCAATGGAGGGTGAGAGACGGCTGAGAAGAGAGAGGCCAGAGGTATTCGTCTGGCTGCAATCCCTCCATGTGTAAACAGGAGTCAAAACAAATGGAGGCTCTTCCCAAATGTTTGCCAATACTCTGCACCGAACTATTTAGCCTTAAAAAATAATTTTCTATTTTGATAGGGAAAATAAGTGTCTCATTTTAATGCACAACTTTGATGACTAGAAGACTGAATTTGTTTATTCTTTTGTGAATTTCCTCTTCATGAGTTTTGAATATGCCTATATTGGAGAGTCATCTTCTGATGTTGATTTATAATACCTGATATGGTATTATATATATATGTATATGTATATATATATAAATGGTATTTGCTATATCCATTACCAAAAAATTTAATTTGCCTTTTGCCTCTTATTTTTTTATAGAGGGTTTTATTCCTTTAAATATATATTAATATATTTAATATATATTAATATATATAATAAATATGTGTGTATTATGCATATGTATATAAACATATGTGTGTGTGTGTACACACACACACACACACACACACACCATTTTTTAACTTACAAAGTAAAATCTCAGTAACTTCCCAACTTAGAGATAACAACTGGTAAGATGTTGTTGTATATCCTTCCAGTCTTGATAGATGGATAGATAGATGACTGGGTAGAACCGGTTACATAGAAACAAACATACACATCTCATTTTATGAAAGTTGGATCACATTTGCCATTTTGTAGCCTACACACGTGCCTTACTATTCTTACAGATTCATCCTTATGCATGTGTCCAGTTTCTTTGGTAGGATGTATTTATAGAATGTTTATCTTTTTGATGTAAAGTAGTGAACTCATGTTTATTATAATTTTGAACAGAGTAAACTGTTAATTACATGCGTAGCCACAATAAGGTAAAGTTGAGAGATATTTTCTACAGATGTTAAATTTATACAAGTATAGGCAGCAATAACTGTGGTGCACTTACTCTGTCTGGTGCATGATAGGTATGCTTTGATATCTATCATGATATTCACATTAATTTCAAGACATGAAAAAATATGAGAAAATATGTATTTTGGAAACAAAGAACTTTGGATATTAAGGCTGTTTATTGTGAATTAAAATGTGGAAAGGCATGTACTTTCTCATTGTTCATTTCAATGCATTCTTATCTATTCTTGCCTTTTTTTCTTTCTAGATCAGTGACTGGCAATCATCTTCTGTACATGGTGAATATTTTAGGATTTACAGGCCTTATCATTTCTGTCACATTACTCAACTCTGCCATTGTAGAATAAAAGGCACCCTAGACCATATGTAAACAAATGGATATGGCTGTGTTCCAATAAAACTTTATTTACAAACACAATATCAGGCTAAATTTGGCCCATGGTCCCCAGCATAGAGACCCTGTTCTTTTGTTTGTTTGTTTGTTTTAATATAATTTATTGTCAAGTTAGCTAACATACAGTGTATACAGTGTGCTCTTGGCTTCAGGAGCAGAGTCCCATGATTCATCGCTTACATACAACACCCAGTGCTCATCCCAACAAGTGCCCTCTTCAATGACCATCACCCAACTTCCCCTCTCCCCCAGCCCCTCCCCCATCAACCTTCAGTTTGTTCCCTTTATTTAAGAGTCTCATATGGTTTGCCTCCCTCTCTGTTTGAAACTATTTTTTCCCCTTCCCTTCCACCATAGTCTTCTGTTAAGTTTCTCAAATTCCACATGAGTGAAAACATGATATCTGTCTTTCTCTGACTGACTTATTTCACTTAGCATAATACCCCCCAGTTCCAACCATGTTATTGCAAGTGGCAAGATTTCATTCTTTCTCATTGCCAAGTAGTATTCCATTGTATATATATAAACCACATTTTCTTTATTCATTCATCAGTCAACGGACATTTGTACTCTTTCCATAATTTGGCTGTTGTTGATAGCACTGCTATAAACATTGGAGTACATGTGTCCCTGTGGATCAGCACTCCTATATCCTTTGGATAAATTCCTAGTAGTGCTATTACGGGGCCATAGGGTAATCCTATTTTTAATTTTTTGAGGAACCTTCACACTGTTTTCCAGAGTGGCTGCACCAGTTTGCATTCCCACTGGCACTGCAAGAGGGTTATCGTTTTTCTATGTCCTCGCCAGCATCTGTAGTTTCCTGATTTGTTCATTTTAGCGACTCTGACCAGTGTGAGGTGGTATCTCAATGTGGCTTTGATTTGTATTTCTCTGATGATGAGTGACATTGAGCATATTTTCATGTGTCTGTTGGCCATTTGGATGTCTTCTTTGGAAAAGTGTCTATTCATGTCTTCTGTCCATTTCTTGACTGGATTATTTGCTTTCGGGTATTGAGTTCGGTAAGTTCTTTATAGATTTTGGATACTAACCCTTTATCCAGTATGTCATTTGCAAATATCTTCTCCCATTCCATTGGCTGCATTTAGTTTTGTTGATTGTTTCCTTTGCAGTGCAGAAACTTTTTATCTTGATGAGGTCCCAATAGTTCATTTTCGCTTTTATTTCCCTTGCCTTCAGAGACATGTCGAGCAAGAAACTGAAGCAGCTGAGGTCAAAGAGGTTGTTGCCTGTATTTTCCTCTAGGGTTTTGATGCTTTCCTGTCTCACATTTAGGTCTTTCATCCATTTGGGGTTTATTTTAGTGTATGGTGTAAGAAAAGTGGTCCAGTTTCATTCTTCTGCATGTTGGTGTCCAGTTCCCCCAGCACCATTTGCTAAAGAGACTTTTTGCCATTGAATACTCTTTCCCGCTTTGTCAAAGATTAGTTGGCCATACATTTGTGGGTCCAGTTCTGGGTTCTCTATTCTATTCCATTGGTCTATGTGTCTGTTTTTGTGCCAATACCGTACTGTCTTGATGATTACAGCTTTGTAGTAGAGGCTAAAGTCCAGGATTGTGATGCCTCCAGTTTAGTTTTCTTTTTCAGCATTACTTTCGCTATTTGGGGTCTTTTGTGGTTCCATGAAAATTTTAGGATTGTTTGTTCTAGCTCTGAGAAGAATGCCAGTGCAATTTTGATTAGGATTGCATTGAATGTGTAGATTCCTTTGGGGAATACTGACATTTTAACAATATCTGTTCTCCCAATCCATGAGCATGGAATCACATTTCTTTGTGTCTTCTTCAATTTCCTTCATAAGTTTTCTACAGTTTTCAGCATACAGATCTTTTACCTCTTTGGTTAAGTTTATTCCTAGGTATTGTATGGATCTCGGTGCAATTGTAAATGGGATCCATTTCTTGATGTCTCTTTGTATTGCTGCACTATTGGTGTATAGAAATGCACTGATTTCTGTACATTGATTTTATATCCTGCAACTTTGCTGAATTCATGTATTGGTTCTAGCAGCTTTTTGGTGGAGTCTTTTGGGTTTTCCCATGTCATCAAAAAGTGAAAGTTTTACAAACTGAGGGTTGATGGGGGTGGGAGGGAGGGTAGGGTAGGTGATGGGTATTGAAGAGGGCATCTTTTGGGATGAGCACTGGGTGTTGTATGGAAACCAATTTGACAAATTTCATATAGTAAAAAAAAAAGTGAAAGTTTTACTTCTTCTTTGCCACTTTGGATACTTTTTATTTCATTTTGTTGTCTTATAGCCGAGGCTAGGACTTGCAACACTATGTTAAACAACAGCGGTGAGAGTGGATATCCCTGTCATGTTCCTGGTCTAAGGGGAAAGCTCTCAGTTTTTCTCCATTAAGGATGATATTACCTGTGGGCTTTTCATATATGGCTTTTATGATGTTAGGCTATGTTCTTTCTATTCCAACTTTCTTCAGGGTTTTTATTAAGAAAGGATGCTATATTTTGTCAAATGTTTTTTCTGCATCTATTGACAGGATCATGTAGTTCTTGTCCTTTCTTCTGTTAACGTGTTGTATCATGTGGATTGATTTGTGAATACTGAACCAGCCCTGCAACTCAAGAATGAGTCCCACTTGATTATGGTGAATAATTCTTTCAATATATTGTTGAATTCGATTTGCTAGTATCTTATTGAGAATTTTTGCATCCGAAATGTTCATCAGGAATATTGGCCTATAATTCTCCTTTCTAGTGGGGGCAGAACTCTGTTCTAGATGAACATTGGAATCATTTTGTTTTGGGGAAATTTTATTGGAATTCCATCAACTGTTAAATTAATCTAGGGTTGACATTTTTATAATAATGCCACTTCCCATCTTGAAGCAAAATATGTCACTAAATTGATTTAAATTTCTTTTATGTCCCTTAGCAAATTTATATATGTATTTTTTTACCATGCAAATTGTTTCTTGAATACTTCATTATAGTGCACATTTCAGGGATCAGGATCTCCATTCTTTAATCTCAGAATACAGCTATAGTTTATTTATCCATTCACCTACTGAAGGACATCTTGGTTACTTCCAAGTTTTAGCAATTATGAATAAAGTAGCCATAAACATCCTTGTGCAGATTTTTGTGTGACATAAGCTTTTAACCATTTGGGCTTATACTGTCCTTTGGGCTAACCCTTTGGAGCATGATTACTGGATTGTATAGTAAGTAGTGTAGTAAGAAAATGCCAACTGTCATCCAAAGTGGCTGTACCATTTTGTATTCCCACCAGCAATGTATGAGAGTTCCTGTTGCTCCACATCCTCCCCAGCATTTGGTGTTTTCAGTGTTCCAGATTTTGACCGGTCTAATAGATATGTACTGGTGTCTCATGTTTAATTTGCATTTTCCTGATGATATATGATATGGAGCATCTTTTCAGATACTTATTTGCCTTCTGTATACCTTCCTTGGTAAGTTGTCTATTAAGGTCTTTGACCCATTTCTTAATCTAGTTGTTTTCTCATTGTTGCGTTTTAGGAGTTTTTTGTGTGCTTGGATAACTATCCTTTATTAGATACTTGCTTCCAACATTTTTTCCCAGTCTGTGGCCTGGGACATTCTCATTCTCTTGACACTGTGGATGGTGTCTTTGGCACAATATATAAAAAGGCCTCATCATATCCAAAGTCATCTAGTTTTTCTCCAATGTTATCTTCTAGGAATTTTATAGTTTTGTGTTTTACATTTAGGTCTGTGATCCATTTTGAGTTAATTTTCGTGAAAGATGTAAAGTCTGTGTCTAGGTTCATTTTTTTTTGCATGTGGATGTCCTACTGTTCCAGCACCATTTGTTGAAGAGACTATCTTTGCTCCATTGTGTTACTTTTGCTCCTTTCTCAAAGATCAGTTGACTATTGTTTATGAGGATCTATTTCTGAGCTCTCTATTCTTTTCCATTGACCTACTTGTCTCTTCTTTTGCCAATACTGCATTGTTTTGACTACTATAGCTTTACAGTGAGTCTGGAAGAAGTAGAGTACTGTCAGTTTTCCAACTTTGTTCTTCTGCTTTAATATTATGCTGGTTATTCTGGGTTAGTTCAAGTATTTTACACACAGAATTTGGGTATTAATAACTGCTCTCTCTTACTGGCTGAGGGTTCAGATCAACTGGAAAAAGAAAGCAAAGAGAGTGAGAGCATAGAGGGAAGAGGGTGACAGATTTGATAAACATATTCTGAGAAGCCAGTTTGGCCTTAATGCATTAGCTCTCTCCCTTGCCCTCTTAACAGAGACTTGCTAATGATTTTCCATTTATTCCTACAAATACTTTCTCCCTTTCATGGTTTATAGCTAAGCGATAATGTGAGCACATTTCTCTTTTTGGCATGCAGAACATAGTAAGGGCATCCCTTTTTATTACTGGTCTCCATCTTGAACAGCAAAGACCAACACATTTCACTGAGCCTGAGACAATCACATTAGTTACTAACATTGTGTCATTTTCTCCTTTAGATAAAAGATGGTATGTTTGGAGCTTTTCCATTTCCATAAAGTTTCCTTGGAAACATTTGCCTTGTAGAAGAATACATTTGCATTGCAGATGAAAGAGTTTGGCATAGGGGTCATTCTGGAGGGTTTGGCTGAAATTAAATGAAATGAACCTACCATGTGCCCATGTTAATTACACATAACCAATATTTTCTATTGTAGGAGGGAAAGATACAAAAATAAAAGACCAACTTTCTCTAATTCAATTAAAAGAACGTATGATAGGGGCGCCTGGGTGGCTCAGTCGGTTAAGCGGCCGACTTCGGCTCAGGCCATGATCACGCGGTCCGTGAGTTCGAGCCCCGCGTTGGGCTCTGTGCTGACAGCTCAGAGCCTGGAGCCCGTTTCGGATTCTGTGTCTCCCTCTCTCTGACCCTCCCCCATTCATGCTCTGTCTCTCTCTGTCTCAAAAATAAACATTTAAAAAAATTTTTAAAAAATAAATAAATAAAAGAACGTATGATAGAATTCAAAATCTATGGGTAGTAGATGAATTATTGGGGACAGATATTTATTCACAGCCTAGGAAACTTAATTGTACTCTTTCACACAAAATATATACTCTGCTGTGTCCTTTTACCTAACCCTCTTGCCTTAAGTATTTTAGGAATTCTCTGCTGCACACACAGAACCATACAATCAACAGGTGATCAATATTCATTGAAAAGAAGATTCTAGTTTTGTTTTTCCATTAGCAGTAAGCTATATTTCTCTCTTATACCCATCTGTATTCAATATCGGGTGGATATATTTTCTCCTTCTTTTTATATTTCTTGCTTCTGGATTATAGAAAACCTCTTCTAATGGCTGTCTTCTTTTTAAATGTTCATATTTATTATGGAAAAATTAGAAAATACATGTAGAAAAAAGGGATGAATCATTCAAAACTCCACTGCTCAGTGATAACCACTTTTAAAATGGTGGTTCTTGGGGCACTTAGGTGGTTCAGTGGGTTAAGCGTCAGACTTTGGCTTAGGTCATGATCTTGCTGTTCTGGAGTTCGAGCCCCATGTCATGCTCTGTGTTGACAGCTCAGAACCTGGAGCCTGTTTTGGATTCTGTGTCTCCCCCTCTCTCTCTGCTTCTCCCCCCTCGCACTCTATCTCTCTCTCTCAAAAATAAACATTAAAACAAATTTTGTAATGGTGGTTCTTCCTGACCTATATATCTTATACATAAATATATAAAATGTAAAACAAACATGGAATTTGATCCTATATATTTCTCTGTATCTGCTTTTCTTTGAACATTTTCTGTATTAATAAATACAAACTCATATCCTAATTTTAAAGGATTCCATAAAATTCCATATGTATACACGATAATTTAGTAAAAGCTCTATTGTTGAACATTAAGATTGCTTAACATATAAAAATGCTTTTGAAAAAATATTCTTGCATGTTGTTTTTCGATTAGAATAGAGTTCTAGAAAAAAATACTGGATTTAAGAGTATGTAATTTTTAAGGCTGTTAATGCATTTTGTCAGGTTATCCTTCAGAAAGGTTGTAAGGATTAAATTTCTACCTGAATTATGTTAAAGCACTTACTTTACCACACCTCATCAAAACCAAGTATTTACATACTTTTGCTAATTTCCTTTTAAAGGGCATCTTTTTATTTTTGAGTGGTTGATATGGCTTTAAAAAAGACTAAGGAAAGATCATTATCACTTTGAGAATCCCAAAAGGATTATTGGTTATTCCCCAGTTACTAAGGCATCATGGAGCTCCACCTTAAATCTATACCCTTATTACTATAAATCCATGTTCCTAATTATTCTTGCAGTTAAATGTACTTCATACAAATCGCCTGTTTTCAGCAAAGCCACTATTAAACCTCAGAATGTTATTCATTTCGAATCTTGTAGCTATCAATCTAAAAAGCTTTTAAGTAAGTCCCTAAGGCTGAATATTGGCATCTTTTCCCAGTGGCTTAATAAAATACGCAACAGAGAAAATAGGCTTAAATTGAGCTGCCAGTTTAAGACTTGGGACTTCTGCCATTTTCTGACTGAGATTTGACCCAGCTATTTTTTTACTTCTAATTGCTTCTATCTAGGTGATTCTTCAAAATAAAGAGATTGCAGGACATTTTTCTTTAGCTGAATACCCAGCTCCTTGATATGGTGGTGGTGATGATAATAATAATAATAATAATAATAATAATAATAATAATTTAAAATGAGATCCTTTTTATCTGTTTTGACTAATGTAGCATATAACAAATATCTAACTGCACATACAGCCTATAACAGGGTTGAGAGAGGGGATATAGAGATGGAATGATTTATAAAGAGATTTCTTTGAAAATAGCTTTGCTGTGATACCCCAATCTATACTCCCAAAATGAGAGGATTTACTTCAGTAACCTTTAGCTTATGGAGGGAGCATGCACTGGCTTCTCTGAGAGCTTTAAATTGCTCTCTAAGGCTGGATCACACTAAGGAATGTTGCCTTGACCCTCATGAGAGAAAGCTAAAGCAGTCTGCAGATAAAGGTTAAAAGTTGCTGCATTGCAATGGGTCAACATTTCCAGATTGTCAGAGCAAGGGAAGTGTACCTACTCCTTGTGGTCTCTATATGAGCCAGACAGGAAAGGTGGCCATATTAAGTTAAGTCCTGGATCCCTGTTAAGTCCTGTCTAGAGGAGTATCTAGGAGGGTGAAGAACTCCTATGAGAAAAATCTGCTGGAGAAATAGCTGGAAAACTAGGGGCTGGGGGTGGCAGGGTAGGTTACCGGGTGACAAGACAAAGGCAAAGCATAGCCTGCATCAAGGTTGCTATACTGAAAGGCCACAGAAGCCCCCACAAAAGTGAGTCCACTTGAAATACCAAGCTCTTGAAACCATCTGGTCAAGGTCAGAAATAGAAGCTAGCTCACTGGGGAGGAAATAAACAGAAAGCAGCTTCCCTGGGAGCTGGTGGCTCATCAACTAAGGGAAGTCCAACCTTTCAATTAATATGTAAGGAAAAATTGATGTTTGGGGCTGGACATTTTAAACTTATGAATCCAGATTGATTTGAAACAAAGAGAATTGTCTATTGTGGCCTGACAGAGACAGTTTTATCCAGGAGAAGAACAATATTTCCTCCCTGAAAAAAATATTTAAGGGAACAACAGCAGACAAGGATAGCTAGCTAACACACACATATATATAGGGCTTTGTACAATGGCAGGCACTATTCCAAACACTTTACCACTATTAACTCTTGTGATCCTCACAATATCCAGGAATCAAGCATTATTTTCATCTTTATTTTACATTTTAGGAGCCTGAAGCACAAAGAGTTTAATTTGACAAAAGTCACACAGCTAGTAAGCAGCAGAGACAGGATTAGATAGTTATCAATCTGATTCCAGAGTCTAAGCTCCAAATTTGGATGTATCCATTAAAAATTATAAAGCATAAATATCTGAAAATCTTCATGGATGGATGTGGTAGGGAAAAAATAACTCTGGGCGCTTTAGGAATAATAACCAATCTATCCACTTCTATAGCACATAGCATAACAAGATATCACCAGTTGCCTGGGGGCTCTTACCTTCTAGTAATAATTTGGGTAGCAAAGATCACCTTCCCAGATGAGGCTGAAGTTTTTTTAAGGGTAGAGAAAATGTTGTGATATTTTTTTCCAAAATGTTACATATGCTGGACTATAATAAACATCTGTGAATGATATTACATGAATTTAAGGGAAAAAGACAATCCTTACTTAAATTATTTTGGATATGTACCAGGAGTGGAATTGCTAGATCACATGGTAGTTCTATTTTTAATTTTTTGAGGAACATCCATACTGTTTTGCACAGCAACTGCACCATTTTACATTCCCACCAACAGTGTACAAAGGTTCTAATTCTCTATATCTTTGCCAACACTCACCTTAAAAAAAAAAAAATAGCCATCCTAACAGGTGTGAGATGATACCTCATTGTGGCTTTGATTTGCATTTCTGTGATGATTAGTGATGGTGAATACCCTTTCATATGCTTATTGGCCACCTGTATGTCTTCTTTGATATCTGCACTCCCACATTCATTACAGCATTATTCACAGTAGTCAAGATATGGAGAAAACCTAAATGCCCATCAATGGATGAATGAATAAAGAAAATGTAGGGGCGCCTGGGTGGCTCAGTCGGTTGAGCGTCCGACTTCAGCTCAGGTCACGATCTCACGGTTCGTGAGTTCAAGCCCCGCATCAGGCTCTGGGCTGATGGCTCAGAGCCTGGAGCCTGCTTCCGATTCTGTGTCTCCCTCTCTCTCTGCCCCTCCCCCATTCATGCTCTGTCTCTCTCTGTCTCAAAAATAAACATTAAAAAAAATTAAAAAAAAAAAGAGAAAATGTATATATACAGATATAGATGTATGGATATCATATCCATACATCCAAAGATATTAATAAAGATATATGGATACAGATATAGATGTATGTATATATGTATATATATTACTCAGCCTTAAAAAAAAAAAAGAAATCCTGCCATATGCAATATCCTGTTCAAATGGATAAACCTGGAAGACATTATGCTAAGTGAAATAAGCCAGTCACAGAAAGGCAAATACTGCGTGATTCCACTTATACAGGTACTTCTAATAGTCAAACTCATACAAATAGAGAGTACAATGGTGGTTGTCAAAGGCCAGGAGCATGGAGAAATGGGGATTTGTTATTCAATAGATATAAAGTTTTAGTTACACAAGGTAAGTAAGTTCTAGATATCCACTATACAACATAGTGCCTAGAGTTGACAATAATGTATTGTTCATTTAAAATTTTTATTAAGAGGGTAGATCTTAGGGGTGTCTGGGGTGTCTGGGTGGCTCAGTCAGTTTCATGCCCACTCTTGGTTGCAGCTCATGTCCTGGTCTCACAGTTTGTGGATTTGAGCCCCGCATTGGGCTTTGCACTGCTTGGGTTTCTCTCTCTCCCTCTCTCTCTCTCTGTCCCTCCCCTGCTCATGCTTTTTCTCCCTCTCTCTCTCAAAATAAATAAATAAACATTTTAAAAAAAGGGGGGTAGATCTTACATGTTAAGCATACCTACCACCAGGAAAAAAGGGGAAGAGGAGTGCAAGAGGAATGTTTTGGAGGAGATGGAATGTTTGTTACCTTGACTGTGGTGATGGTTTCACAGGTATGTGCAATGTCCAAACTATCAAATTGTACACATTAAATATGTACAAGTTTTTTGTATATAAATTATACTTTAAGAAAGCTTTTAAGGGGCATCTGGCTAGCTCAGTCGGTAGAGCATGTGACTCTTGGTCCCAGGGTTGTAAGTTCAAGGCCCGTGTTGGGTAAGGAGATTACTTAAAAATAAAATCTTTAAAAAAAAAGAAAGCGGTTAAAAAATTAAAATTAAAATTAAAATAATAAAAATTAACAAGGGGGCACCCGGGAGCTCAGTCAGTTAAGCATCTGACTTCAGCTCAGGTCACAATCTTGCAGTTGTGAGTTTGAGCCCCGTGTCAGGCTCTGTGCTGACAACACAGAACCTGGAGTCTGCTTTGGATTCTGAGTCTCTCTCCCTCTCCACCCCCTCCCTCACTCATGCTCTATCTCTCAAAAATAAACATTACAATTTTTTTGAATAAATAAAATAATAAAAATTTAAAAAAACAAAAACAAAAACGGCAATCCTTTTTCTGCCACTGATTCAAGCTTGTTTCAAGATAGGTTTCCAATGAAGTATGAACGTAGGCTGGATCTGATGCTACTGAAATGTGCCTTGCTTTTTCCATATTTGCTATTGCTACCTGGGAGTTAATATTGACCAGGGTAATGAGAAGAAGTCAACAATTACTAGTATCTATTATACACCAGATAATTTCATTGTAGGTTATCTTATGGAATTCTCATGAGAAAGATAATTAAGAGGTAATTGCCATTACCTCCATTTGGCATCTTTAATAATAACTCTCATTTGTTAAGCACTTCCCCTATACTAAGCACCATTTTAATTCTTAAATTAATTCAGTGATTCCTGCAATAACTTTATAAATTATTATTTATCCCATTTTACAGATGGGAAACTGGAACAGTAAGAAGTTAAAAAAGTTTTCCCCCTAATTTCGCCACCAAGGCATGGCAGAACGAACATTTGAACCCAAGCAGTCTACAGCAAAACCCATTCAAGTGTTCAGCCACTCACTTCCTCATAGTGAAGTGAACTGGGAGTCTGGGTGCAATGGACTGAATGTTTATATCCCTCCCCCCATTCATATGTTGAAATCTTATGTCCAAAGTGATGGTGTTAGGTGGAGGGGCCTCTGGGAGGTGCTTAGGTCATGAAAGTGGAGCCCTCAGGAGTGGGATTAGTGTTGTTATCAAACAGACCCACAGAGCTCCCCAGCCCCTTCTGGCACATGAGGGCACAGCAGAAAGACAAGCCATCGAGGAAGTACGTTCCCACCAGACACCAAATCTGCCAGCACCTTGCTCTTGGACTTCTTAGCCTCCAAAACTGTGAGAAATAAATTTCTGTTCTTTATAAGCCACCCAATTTATGGTATTTTGCTATATCAGCCCTAACAGACTAAGACACAAAGTGTTAAAGTGACATCTAAAAATCCCAATAAAGGACAAAGACTAGATTCAAAATCTAGGCTCTTGGACTTGCATGCTTTCCTGCACACTCTCTTCCTGATCTAAAGGAGTCACCCGACTCTCCCCTCCCCCAAAAGGACATATGGCTTTACCCCTAGGTGTCATATTTGGGACTTTCAAAATCTTGGGTATTATAAGCACTCACTCATCTGGTTATCTTCTCCCTGTGCATGTATGACTCAGAGATACTAGAACTTAATTTAAAAAATCTCTACTGTTCCTAATTTTAACTATAAGAGAGAGCTTATTAGTGTTCTGGCAAAGGATATTCAGGAGCAAAATTTCACTTCTAGTTTTAATCACCATCTGCCTAGCAGACTTTTAGAATGTGAACTTTGACCCCTTCTGCTGATTAGCAGTTGTTTCTGCTGATTGCCATGTTAGATTGGGTTGGTTGTTGGACATATAGTGTTTCCAGTCTCTCTTCATTATATTATTGGCTCAACTTTTCCTTCAGCTTAGTTCAAGTCCTGCCTCCTTTGTGAGAAGTCTCAGTGATTTCTCCTTCTCTGAACTTCTATATGGCTTTGTCTATTCCTCTTAGCTGGTGTCTTGTGTATAAGCTACCTTGAATCAGACCTATCATTTCATACTTGAGCCTTGCCTTAACAATATCCTCTTCATATCTCCTGAGGCCATGTACCCTTCCTTACCTGTGGGACTAGTCCAGAGGGAAAAGAATCTAGCACTGGGTGGAGTGGCATCATGGAACTCAACTACATAGCAGGTTCTGAGAGATGGCCAAGACTCTCCCTCACAATGCCCAAAGGGAAGAGTTGATATCCAAAATATTTACTCGGCAGAATAGACTTCCAACCAATCAGAATGGATACCAGCTGCTAAAACTTATCAATGTGTAATGACTGAATATTCTCCTTGCCTAAGTGGATACTAGTTATGGCATAGTACTCAGGAATATGAGCTCCAGAATTAGATGGACTGAATTGAATCATGCTGTTTAATTTTAGGAAAATTTTCTTTGTCTATATATACTCCATCTCCCCATCTTTAAAAAGAATATGATAGTACATTCTTCATAGGGTTGTTATGAAGATTAAATATGCTAGAATAGGTATCTACAATATTTAGAATTATACCAAGCACATAAAAGCTTGGTAACTATTGATTATTAATGTCAATTTCTCTCAGCTACAGGGTCCAATCTATGCAGTCTATTAGGAGGCACCAAGCAGAGATGAAACTTTCAGTCAGACTGTCTGTCTGTCACTATCCATTGGTTGACCACTGTTGAAGCAAAACCCCCACTGGTCAGTAATAGAGAGGCATACTCTCAGGCACAAGAATAAGACTGGGAGATCTAAGCATGAAAGCATCTTGTTCTGAAGTTTCTTTCAAGTACAACAGATGCTGGGGTTACAGCAACAAGATTTATTCCAGGATCCACCCACTGGTGAGGATATGACATGTGGCAAAGCCATCTAACACAAGCTAAGGGACTGGGTAGGGTGCTGATCTACAGGCTGATGGTCATTGGTGTCAATAGCCAGGCAGAGCTAGAGAAACAAGAACCTTCCTGAATCCTCTACAAAACTGGGGCGCTCACAAGGATAGTGTTAACGATAATAATGTTGTTGAAAAACTCATTTAGTTACTCATCCCATTGAAACATTTTCTGAGACCTTACTCTGACTGAGGTACTCTGCTTTACAATGGGAATTCAACAGCAAACAAGAGAGACATGGTCTAACAGGCCCAGATGAATTCCATGCCATATTCCAAATTTATCAACCTTAAAAATTTGTACTGACAATGCAGAAAGGCAAATAGTCTTTACTTTGGTAGGGAGCTTCTAGCTTCCACAGATTTGTTTGGCTGGTATCCTAGAAATCAGGGTGAGAAACATTTCCATCATAAATTTCACAATCTGACCCCAAAGCTCTCAACCCAAAGCAGTACCTAATATTCTAGCACTTCTAAATTCAAATCATAAGAGCAGCTTGTTTAAAAAAATAAAAATGAAAAAGCTCTTACTCCTTGAGAATGCTAGTGATGTGGGACCAATGTGATGTGCAAAGTTTGAACAGAAATACCCATCTTAGCACATTTCATTTTTTCTCTTAGAAGGATAACTGTGTACTGAATCCATTCTTTTCTCTGGGGTGAATGCTTAGAAAATCAACATGCTATGCCCCTAGAAAGAAAAGCTTGGTCCTTTTCTTTGGCTTTTCTTGTCCTTTTTGGTGAGAAAACATGCTTTTTAATAAGGTGGTCGAGGAAGAAGCATATAATCTGCCTCTCTAGATTCTAGTTTTACAAATGGAGCCAGAGGGCTCGGACACAAAGCAGATGAAGGACCCCAGGGCTCCAAGCCAGTGGTAATTTCAAGAGGCAGCACAGCACCCACCATTTCAATTTCATGAAATTGAATTTGCCCACAGTGATAGAGGCTTTGGAAATAGAGAACCCCAGATCCACACTGCTCAACACACACACACACACCCACACACACACACACACACACACACACACACACACACACACACACTTTTGCTCTTAACCCTTTGATCAGTGGGTGAAAGACTCACACCTTCACACCTAATTGAAATTTTTTTTCCTCATCTAGGCTCCTAATGAGCTGATCATCTTTCTCACTCGAAGGAGTAAATGTCATCGTTTTCATAGCATTGGGTAGAAAATGGCTTCCCAGCAGGTGTGTGGTAGCTCAGCTTAAAACACAGCTGGTATTACATTCAAGATGATGAAACTGAGAAAAAGAGTTTCATCTCCAGCCTTAATCAGTGGCTCTCTGCAGCACCCAGGTCAGCAGGCAGTCTGTGTTCTGTACTTGTCTTCTCTCCCACTTGAAGGAAAATGGAAGGTGGTAATGAGAAGAGAAGGAAGGCAGCCTGCAGGTGATCAGTGACCCAGCCATTCTGGGACCATCTTTTCCCTTTATCACCTGCTCAACACACATGTGCTTTGCTTTTTCTAATCCTAACTCTGTGAGCTTCCTTAGAGTTGAACCCTGGCAACAGATGTGCTGAAAGTTTAAAAATCCATTCTAAATGTCACAGTGCCCCAAGCAAAATAGTTGTTCTAGAAACATTAGGTGATGATCATAAGGATGGAGATGGGAACATGAGAAAATCCAAGCTCACAATATCCCAGTTGTATTTACATTTGAATATTAAATATCTATTGAGTGACTATAGGACAGACACAGAAGGTCTTCACAAAAGTGAGTAAAGAACAGTCAGAGTCTCTGCCCCGTGGAGCTTACATTTGAATGGAAGAGACAGAAAATAAATAAACGTAATCTTGCAGCAGTAATCAATGCTAACAAGGGGAAGTTCAAGGTGCCATCAGACGGAATTTTGGAAGAATCTGATCTAGACTAATGGGTCCGGGGGATCATTTCTAAGGACAATTGACCTGAGATCTAAGGGATAAAGAGGAATTATTGGGGGTATAGGATGGAGGGAAGAAGAAAGTGAATTTCCAACAAAGGAAACAGCATGAGCAGATTCCTGTGGAGGGAAGGGGCAGGTGAGAACTAAGGAAGCCAGCACAGCTAGAGTGGCTGGACAGCTGGGGGCCAGGTGGCCATGGTGGGAGGTGAGGCGGAAAGGGCTTTTGTATCCTATGTTAAGGATTTGGACTCCATTCTAGAAGCAACAAAAAAAGATTAAAGATTGTTTTAGGAGGATGAAGGGGGAAATGTTTTGCATTTTGAAGTGTTTCTCTAGTTGCTGCAATGAAAAAGGATTAGAAAGGGCCAAGTTATTGAAAGAGGCCAGGCAAAATAGATGGTGGCTTGAATGAGTGCTGGCAATGAAGATGGAGAAAACCAAATAGTGCTTGATGTATTTAAGAAGTAATTGGTACATTGTTTTGGTTATTCACAACTCAAATCAGATTATCATTTTTCACTCATTAATTAATTACACAAACATATCTGAAATGCCTTCTATGTGCTAGGCTGTGGAAGTACAATGAATAAAGATACAGTTCTAACTAGAAAGCATTGCAAGGGTTGATTTAGCAGAGCAGTCATGAGAGTGGGCATTGGGGTCAGATGGAATAGTTTGAATGCTGACCATGCTTCTAACCAGCTCTGTCACCTTGGGCAACTCAAAGACTTTGAGCCACTTTTTTTTCTGAGCCACTTTTATAAATGGATGTAGATGGCACCTACTTTACAGGATCATCTTGAGGATGAAAAGAGATGATGCATGTCTAACTAATACAATGACTGCATTAGAAAGTTTCTAATAAATGGCAGCTATTTTCCTAGTTCACCAAACAACAGAGATATCAAAGATTCATCAAAGTTGGTTTATTTGCAAATGCAACCCTCATTTATTTTTTTTTAATGTTTATTTATTTATTTATTTATTTATTTAATATATGAAATTTACTGTCAAATTGGTTTCCATACAACACCCAGTGCTCATCCCAAAATGCAACCCTCATTTAAAGGAAATGTGATCAGAGGGACTTAAGATGGAGGAGGAGCATGGAGACCCTGAGCTTGTCTCATCCCTGAAATGCAGCTAGATCAGCACCAAACCATTTTGAACACCTAGGAAATTGATCTGAGGATTAAGACAACAATCTGCATAACTGGAGCCACAGAACTCTGCAGGTATGCAGTGCAGAGAAGTAAACTGGGGAAGACAAAAGCCACAGAGGGTATGGAGCTATTTTTGTAAAAATAGGACAGAGAAAGAGAAAGGGGGAGAGTGGGGTGCATCAGGAGTGCAAGAAAAGCACTCTCCCGAAAGTAGCTGGAGAGAAAGAGTGAAAACACTGGCAGGGTGTTGAACAAGAAATTTGTCCCCTAAAACCACTGATGGGAAGAAAGAGGATGGTTTCAATACCACCAGGATTCTATAAACAAAGGAATAACAACTCTGAAGTTTTGGAGCCCTGTGCCTGGCAGTGCTCTGGTGAGGAAGCAGAGCAAATCCCCAGGAGCAGGCAGCGGGGTCTGAGGAGTCCATGTGCCACATGGGAAGAAGTGGTTCTCCTGCTTGGAGTGCACTGGGTAGAGGCCAGATGGTCTCCCCTTAGGCAAAGGTCCCAGCGGACCCCAGAGAGCAGCCACGTTTGCTGGTATTGGGACAAAGATGCCAGAATGCTATAAAACCTGGTACTGGCTGTGTGTGTCTTGTGGTTTGCCATAATCTCTGAACCTCTGCCACTGCATGATCACATGAACGTTTTCTGGGGCAAGCTGGCACCTTGCCATTGGTGAGTGAGACCCTCCTCCAGAGAGTCAGCATGGGTCCAAGCCACAGGGGTCTCTGAAGGGTGGGGTTTTGAAACACAACCCAACTGAGATAAAACTGTGGAGGGAGGTGCCACCTGGCAGGTGGACAGCTTGGACATGGACAGGGTAGAGGTGGGAGTGGACGGAGGCCTGAGTCAAAGGAGAGGTGTTTGATCGCAGATCAGTGAGAGTGCAAAGTTCCTGTGCCAGAGACTAGGGAACTGGATGAAGCCACTTCCATCACTCCTGCACACGTGCATGCATGCCACACTGATCCACCACAGTAAGCTAAGTAGTGCTACCTAGTGAAGAATGGAGCCGCCGTTACACCAAGCTCTGCCCAACTGTGCCTTCCAAGCACATCTCACTCAACCTGCTTAGTGTATGGACAATAGAAGGCTTCATAGTTTCAGTTCTAGGGGAAACTAGATGTAACTTCATTCAGGTTTCATTCTGTTTGCTGGTTCATTTGTTTGTTTTCCTTGCTTCTGTTTTTGCTTAATAGTTTTTTCTTTTATTTTCTTCCTCATTCTTGGATACAGAAAGAGAAATTTTTACTTTTATTTTTACATATCTTTTCTTTATTTTTTATTTAAAAAAATTTTATTCTATTTTATTTTATTCTACTTTATTATATAATTTTTTTAATTTTTAAATTTTATTCTTACCTTTTTTTTCCTTCTTTCCCTTTTTTCTCTATTCTGTCAAGCTTTTTTAACAAGCAGACCAAAACACACCTAGGATCTAGATTTCTTTGAGTTTTTGTTTTGTTTTTAATTTTTTAATTTTAATTTTATTAATTTTTTTCTTCCTCCAAAATGACAAAACAATGCAATTCACCCCAAAAGAAAGACAGGAAGAAATGACAGCCAGGGGCTTAAGCAATATATCCAAACTAAAGCATATGATGAAAAAAGCATAGAATCCCTTTCTGTGTAGATAAAAGAAATAGATCTAGTCAGGATGAAATTAAAAATGCTATAACTAAGATGCAATCTCAAATGGCTGCTACAACAGCAAGGATGGGTGAAGCAGAACAGTGAATCAGCAATTTAGAAGATAAAATTATGGAGAATGATAAAGCAGAAAAGAGAAGGAAACTAAGGCAAAAGATCACCATACAAGACTTAGAGAACTCAGTGACTTATTAAAAAGGAATAACATCCAAATTACAGGAGTCCCAGAAGATGAAGAGAGGAAAAAAAGGGGCAGAAGGTTTATGTGAGCAAATTATAGTGGAAAACTTTCTTAACGTCGGGAAAGACACAGATATCAAAATCCAAGAAACACAGAGGAGTCCCATTAGATTCAACAAAAACTGACCATCACCAAGCAATATCATAGACAAATTCACAAAATAGACAAGGAAAGAATTATGAAAGCAGGAAGGAGGAAAAAAGTCCTTAACCTATAAGGGGAGACAGATCAGGTTCACAGCAGTCCTATCCAGAGAAACTTGGCAGGCCAGAAAGGAGTGGCAAGATATATTCAATGTGCTGAGTCAGAAAAATATGCAGCCAAGAATACTTTATCCAGCAAGGCTGGAGAGATAAAGAGTTTCCTAGACAAAACAACAACAACAACAAACTAACTAAAGGAGTTCGTGACCACTAAACCAGCCCTGCAAGAAATTTTAAGGGGACACTTTGTGTGGAGAAAAGACAAAACAAAACAAAAAAAGACCATAAGTAACAAAGACTAGAAAGGACCAGAGAACATCATGAGAAACACCAACAGACAATACAATGGCACTAAATTCATATCTTTCAGTACTCACTATAAATGTCAATGGACTAAATGCTCCAATCTAAAGACATAGGGTATGAGAATGGATGAGAAAACAAGAGCCATCTATATGCTGCATACAAGAGACTCATTTTAGACCTTGAGATGCCTTGATATTGAAAGTAAGGGGATGGAGAACAATCTATCATACTAATGGTTGTCAAAAGAAAGTTGGAGTAGCCATATTTATACCAGACAAACTAGATTTTAAAATAAAGACTGTAATAAGAGATGAATAAGGGCATTATATCATAATTGAGGGGTCTATCCACCAAGAAGATCTAACAATTGTAAACATTTTTGCTCCCAATGTGGAAGAAACCAAATATATAAATCAAATAATCACAAACATAAAGAAACTCATTGAAAATAATACCATAATAGTAAGTGACTTCAACACCCCACTTACAACAATGGGCAGATCATCTAAGCAGAAAATCAACAAGGAAACAATGGCTTTGAATGAAACACTGGACCGGATGGACTTAACATATATTCAAAACATTTCATCCTAAAGCCGCAGAATACACATTCATCTCAAGTGCACATGGACATTCTCCAGAATAGATAACATACTGGGTCATAAATCAGCCCTTAACAAGTACAAAAAGACTGAGATCATACATTGCATATTTTCAGACCACAAAACTATGGTCTGAAAATAAACCACAATAAAATTTGGAAAGACCATGAATACTTGGAGATTAAAGAACATCCTACTAAAGAATGAATGGGTTAACCAAGAAATTAAAGATGAAATTAAAAAGTACATGAAAGCCAAAGAAAATGAAAACATGACAGCCCAAAACCTCTGGAATGCAACAAAGGAGGTGGTCATAAGAGGGAAGTATATAGCAATCCAGGCCTTCCTATAGAAGTAAGAAAGATCTCAAATACACAACCTAACCTTCAGAATAGCAAAGCCCCAAACCAGCAGAAGATAGGAAATAATAAAGATTGGAGTTGAAATCAATGATTTCAAACAAAAAAAACAAAAACAAAAAAACTGAACAGTAGAACAGATCAATGAAATCAGGGGCTGGTTCCTTGAAAGAATTAGCAAAACTGATAACCCCCCAGCCAGAATAATCAAACAGAAAAAGGAAAGGACCCAAATAAATAAAATCAAGAATGAAAGAGGAGAGATCACAACCTACACCACAGAAATACAAACAATATTAAGAGAATACTATGACCAATTATATGCCAACAAATTGGGCAACCTGGAAGAAATGGACACATTCCTAGAAACATATAAACTACCAAAACTGAAATAGGAAGAAATAGAAAATTTCAACAGACCCATAACCAGTAACAAAATTGAATCAGTAATCAAAAATCACCCAACAAACAAGTGTCTAGGACCAGATGGCCTTCCAGGAGAATTCTACCAAACATTTAAAGAAGAGTTAACACTTATTCTTTTGAAGCTGTTCCAAAAAAAATAGAAATGGAAGGAAAACTTCCAAACTCATTTTCTGAAGCCAGCATTACCTTGATTCCAAAACCAGACAAAGACTCCACTAAAAAGGAGAACTACAGACCAATTTCCCTGATGAGCATGGATGCAAAAATTCTCAACAAGATACTAGCGAACCAGAGCCAACAATACATTAAAAGAATTATTCACCACGATCAGGTGGGATTTATTCCTGGGACACAGCGCTGGTTCAATATCTGCAAATCAATCAATGTGATACATCACGTTAATAAAAGAAAGGATAAGAACCACATGATCCTCTCAATAGATGCAGAAAAAGCATTTGACAAAATACAGCATCCTGTCTTTATAAAAACCCTCAAGAAAGTAGGGATAGAAGGATCATACCTCAAGATCATAAAGGCCATATGTGAAAGACCTACCACTAATATCATCCTCAATGGGGAAAAACTGAGAGCTTTCCCCCTAAGGTCAGGAACACAACAAGGATGTCCACTCTTACCACTGTTATTCAACATAGTGTTGAAGTCCTAGCCTCAGCAATCAGACAACACAAAGAAATAAAAGGCATCCAATCAGCAAGGAGAAAGTCAAATTTTCACTCTTCGCAGATGAAATGATACTCTACGTGGAAAACCCAAAAGACTCCACCAAAAAACTGCTAGAACTGATCCATGAATTCAGCAAAGTTGAAAGATATAAAATCAATGCACAGAAATTGATTGCATTTCTATACACCAATAATGAAGCAGCGGAAAGAGAAACAAAGAATCGATCCCATTTACAATTGCACCAAAACCCATAAAATACCTAGGAATAAACCTAACCAAAGAGGTGAAAAATCTATACGCTGAAAACTACAGAAAGCTTATGAAAGAAATTGAAGAAGATACAAACAAAACAAACAAACAAACAAACAAACAAAACGGAAAAGCATTCCATGCTCCTGGATTGGAAGAACAAATATTGTTAAAATGTCTATACTACCGAAAGCAATCTACATATTCAATGCAATCCCCATCAAAATAACACCAGCATTCTTCACAGAGCTAGAACAAACAATCCTAAAATCTGTATGGAACCACAAAAGACCCCAAATAGCCAAAGCAATCCTGAAAAAGAAAACCAAACCTGGAGGCATCACAATCCTGGACTTCAAGTTGTGTCACAAACCTGTAATCATCAAGACAGTATGGTACTGGCACAAAAACAGATACTCAGATCAATGGAATGGAATAGAGAACCCAGAAATGGACCCAGAAATGTATGGTCAACTAATCTTTGACAAAGCAAGAAAGAATATCCAAGTTTGTCTTTCAGCAAAACTCGACAGTGACATGCAGAAGAATGAACCTGGACCACTTTCTTACACCATACACAAAAATAAACTCAAAATGGATGAAAGACCTAAATGTAAGACAGGAAGCCATTAAAATGCTAGAGGAGAAAAAGGCAACAACCCCTTTGATCTCAGCCACAACAACTTCTTACTTGACATGTCTCTGGAGGCAATGGAAATAAAAGCAAAAATGAACTATGGGGACCTCATCAAGATAAAAAGCTTGTGAATGGCAAAGGAAACAATCAGCAAAACTAAAAGGCATCCAACAGAATAGGAGAAGATATTTGCAAATGACATATCAGATAAAAGGTCAGTATCCAAAATCTATAAAGAACTTACCAAACTTAACACCTGAAAAATAATCCAGTGAAGACATGATAGACACTTTTCCAAGGAAGACATCCACATGGCTAACAAACACATGAAAAAATGCTGAACATCACTCATCATCCGTGAACTCCAAATGAAATACCACCTCACAGCTGTCAGAATGGCTAAAATTAACAACTCAGGTAACAACAGATGTTGGCAAGGATGTGGAGAAAGAGGAACCCTTTTGCACTGCTGGTGGGAATGCAAACTTGTGCAGCCACTCTAGAAAACAGTATGAAGATTCCTCAAAAAATTAAAAATAGAACTACCCTACGACCCAGCAATTATACTACTAGGTATTTACCCAAAGGATACAAAACTGCTGATTCAAAGGAGCACATGCACCCCAATGTTTAGAGCGGCACTATAGACAATAGCCAAAGTATGAAAAGAGCCTTAATGCCCATCAACTGATGAGTGGATAAAGAAAGTGTGGTATATATATATACAATAGAATATTACTCAGCAATCAAAAAGAATGAAATCTTGCCATTTGCAACAATGTGGATGCAACTAGAGTGTCTTATCCTAAGAGAAATAAGTCAGTCAGAGAAAGAAAAATATATGATTTCACTCACATGTTGAATTTAAGATACAAAACAGATGAATATAGGGGAAGAGAAGCAAAAATAATACAAAAACAAGGAGGGGGACAAAACATAAGAGACACTTAAATCCAGAGAATAAACTGAGGGTTGCTGGTGGGGTGCTGGGTGGGGGGTGAGAGCTAAAAGGGCGAGGGACAATAAGGAAGACACTTGTGGGGATGAGCACATAGTGTTATATGTAAGTGATAAATCAGTAAATTCTATCCTAAAATTATTATTACACTGTATGTTAACTTATGTGGACTTAAATTTTAAAAAATTAAAAATTAATTAATTAATTAATTAAAATAAATTAAAATGTTAAAAAAATCCAGTTGGGATTTTAATAGGGATCATGTAGAATCTGAAGATTAATTTGGGAAATACTGTGATCTTAACAATATTAAACCTTCTAACCCATGGACATGGGTTGACTTTCTACAAATATAGATCTTTCCTATCTTTCAATAAGGATTTGTAATTTTCAGTGTACAAGTGTTGCATTTCTTTTGTTAAATTTGTAACTATTTTAGGGGCTCATGGGTGGCTCAGTCAGTTAAGCATCCAACTTGGGCTTAGGTCATTATCTCGTAGTTCGTGGGTTCAAGCCCCACATCAGGCTCTGTGCTGACAGCATGGAGCCTGGAGCCTTCTTCGGATTCTGTCTCTCTCTCTCTCTCTCTCTCTCTCTCTCTCTCTCTCTGCCCCTCCCCTGCTCGTGTTCTGTCTCTGTCTCTCAAAAATAAATAGACATTAAAAAATTATAACTATTTCAATTTTTAGGCTATTGTAAATAGAACTGCTTTACATTCATTTTGAGAACGTCATAGCTGGTGTGTAGAACTCAAAATGATTTTTGTACATTGCATTTGTGTCTTATGATCTTTTAGAAGTGTTTTATTAGGTTTTTTAGTGGATTTACCCTGGGATTTTCTTTATACATGATCACACCATCTGCAAATAGACACAGGTTTGCTTCTTGCTTTTTAGTTTATATGCCTTATATTTCTTTGCCTTGCCTAATAAATCTGGTTAAAATGTACAGTCCAAAAGTGGTGAAAATAAAATAAAATACAAAAAAAAAAAATAAAGGCTATATGATGGGATGTCTAGGTGGCTCAGTCAACTGAGTGTCTGACTCTTGATTTCAGCTCAGGTATGATCCTAGGATTGTGAGATCAAGCCCCACGTTGGGCTCTGCATAGGGTATTGAGCCTGTTTATGATTCTCTCTCTCTCCCTCTGCCCCTCCCTCCCACTCTCTCTAAAAGAAAAAATATATATATTAAATCTCAGAATAGATAATACTAATTTTGAAAACAGTTTAAGAATTCTTGGAGCAGCGCAACTGCCTATATTTGCTGTAAGAATATTTATCAGGCAAAGAAGTTCTTTGAAGTCGAAAGTTAAAAAAAAAACTCTTTAGCCAGAAACAAAAGCAAAAATAAACTATTGGGATTACACCAAAATAAAAAAGCTTTGCACAGCAAAGAACACCACCAACAAAACAAGAAAGGCAACCTACTGAATTGGAGAAGATATTTGCAAATGATATATCCAATAAGGGACTGATATCCAAAATACATAAAGAACTTCTAAACTCAACACCAAAATATATAAGAATACGAATAACAGTAATGTGATTTAAAAATGGGCAGAGGCCATTTTTGACATTCTTCCAAAGAAGACATATAGATGGCCAACAGACACATGAAAAAATGCTCAACATCACCCATCATCAGGGAAATGCAAATCAAAACCACAATTAGATACCACCTTACACATGTCAGAATGGCTAGAATCAAACATACAAGAAATAACAAATGTTGGCCAAAATGTGGGAAAAAAAGGAACCCTGTGCACTGTTGATAGGAATGCAAATGGGTGAAACCACTGTGGAAAACAGTACGGAGATTCTCAAAAACTAAAACATAGAATTACCTTATGATCAGTAATTCCATTTTTAGATATCTGCCCAAAGAAAACAAAAACAGTAATTTGGGAAGATATATGCACCCTTATGTTTACTGCAGTATTATTTACAATAGCCAAGATATGGACACAGACCAAGTATCCATTGACAGATGAATAAAGATGTGGTGGGGCACCTGGATGGCTCAGTCAGTTAAGCATCTGACTTTGGCTCAGGTCATGATCTCACAGTTTGTGGGCTCAAGCCCTGTGTCGGGCTCTGTGCTGACAGCTCAGAGCCTGGAGCCTGCTTTGGATTCTGGGTCTCCCTCTCTCTGCCCCTCCCCTGCTCATGCTCTGTCTCTCTCAAAAATAAATAAGCATTAAAATTTTTTTTTAAAAAAGGTGATATACATAGACAACGAATGAGATCTTGTCATTTGCAGCAACGTGGCTGGATCTAGAGGGTATATGCTACGTGAAATAAGTCAGCCAGAGAAAGATACTCATATCATTTCACTCATATGTGGAAGTTAAGAAGCAAAACAAATGAACAAAGGAAAAAAGAGACAAACCAAAAAAAGAGATTCTTCAATACAGAGAATAACTGGTGGTTGTCAGAGGGGAGGTGGGTCGGGGAATGGGTGAAGTTGATAAAGGGGATTAATAGTACATGTACCATAATAGCACTGAGTAACGTAGAAAATCACTGTATCATTATTTGAAAATAAAACAAAAACCTCTTCAGCCAATAAAACCCACATAGAAGAAAGTCTTCCAAAGGGAACATTTATTATGTAAATTCCATATTATGTAACTTTCGTTTTCCCTTCCCTTATTTTAATGACTGATTTTGGAGTTAGTATGGTATGAAATGGTATCTCAGAAACAGATTGGAAATATTAACATTGATCCTGTAGGAGATAAGGGCTCTACTCACAGAGGCACACTTGTGACCACCATCCAGACATCCAGAAGTGAATTCAGTCAGTGGCTTTCAAACCGTTCTCAGATCCTAATGTTTCTTCAGAGGTGTGTCAGGGCTGCTGCCAGGCTGGAAGAAGCCAGGAATTCCGTGAATGAATACAACAAGCTCGCTTCCATGCCCAGCTGCATCTGTTTTACATGTTAGCCTTCGGTACAAATTTCACTTGATTAAAAAAAAAAAAAAAAGCCTGCCGCATTTTAAAAAATATGGAGAACAAACTGAGGGCTACTGGAGGGGTTGTGGGAGGGTGGATGGGCTAAATGGATAAGGGGCATTAAGGAATGTATCTACTCCTGAAATCATTGTTTCACTGTATGCTAACTAATTTGGGTGTAAATTTTAAAAACTAAAAAATAAAATTAAAAAAAAAGTTTGAAACTCACCAAACTAGGATTTCTGCCAAACAGCGGAGAGTAGGCTATCATTTGTATGGCCCCAGAGTCTAGACACAGGTATTTTTCCTCTCTAAATCCATTCTCTATTCTTTCCATTATTATTCCTCTGTTTCTTCCCCTTCTTTTCCTTTCTCCTTCTTCCCCTCCCCTTCCTTCCATTTCTCCTTTATCACAATAAAACATTTAGTTCAACGCTTGGTAAGTTTCACTGGTGATTTTATATATGCAATAAACATTTACCTCTGAAGGTGTTGGATTTAGTTGCTGGTGTCCTCGAGACGCTCACGGTGCAGGACAGCACAGAGTGCACAGAAGCAAACCAGCAATGCAACCCGTTGTGGTAAGAGACGCGTGCAGGCAGAGAGCAGGTGAGCAGGGACGTTTACAGCATGAGTTCTAGAGTCAGACTGCTTCGTTCCTAACATTCTTATTCAACCATTTGCAGCTGTGTGATCTTGGCAAGCTGCTTCATCCCTTGGCTTCTACTGAGGTTTAAGACAGAAAGAGAACAGGCCTCAAATGGAATCACTTGTGCTAAGCCCACATCACCAAACTGAGATTTTATATCTACCTTAATTACACTTTCAACCTCTCCCAGGAGGGGCATCTTATACCAATCAATCTTGAATTACCTGGTCTGTACTAGTGAGGTCATCTGTGTGCTCCAAAGCAAGGCTGTGGTGGAAAGTAAATGAGTCAATACACACAAAAATCTTCAAATAGTGCTTATTAGCCTGTGGTAAGCGCTAAACGAGTGTGCATTTGTGTCTTTTTAGTCCAAGATATTTTAAATGCAGAGGGGTCTGAGCAAAGAATTTGGGAATCAGTGATATTTAAGCCGAGTTTTTGTTCATTTGTTTTGTTTTTTATTTTAGAGGGGCAGGGGGTGAGGCAGAGGCAGAGGAAGAGGGAGAAAGAATCTGAAGCAGGCTCCATGCTCAGCCCAGAGCCCAACCCCAAGACCCTGAGATCACCACCTGAACTGAAATCAAGATTCGGAAGCTGACTGAGCCCCCATAGGCACCCCAAGCTGAGTTTTAAATAATAACAAAATGTTCCAAAATGGAACGTGCAAGCCTAGCTAAGAGAGTCTCTTTTAAAGTAGGGCTGGGAAGCCACTAAGGCAGGAGCAGTTTCTGAACTTTTGCCAACTGCAAGCCCTCAGCCTAGACTCAACTCCCTTGTCACCAGGACACCTGAATCACTCCCATTGTTCACTTTTTTTTAAAGGAGGCAAAACACAGATGGTAGCTACACTTGCGGTGAGCATAGCGTAATATATAAGCTTTCAACTCTTCTGTTGTACACCTGAAACTGAAGTAACATTGTGGGTCAACTACAGTTTGTTTGTTTTTTAAATGGAGCCAACCCTATTTGACAAGTTTCAATCCCTCATTTGCCTCTTAACCCAGTAAACCCCAGTTAACCTAGTCTCAATCCGTGTTTTGCGTAGAGGACCTAAATGAGAACTGCTCTTTATAACTCTGCTCCCTGTTTGACTTCCTCGGAAGACAATTCACATTTCTACCTGAATCTGTGTCTCCCAAACTGCAATTCTAATTGTCCAAATAAATGCTTAATTTTTCAGTAAATTCCTGTTTGCTTAATTTTTCAGTAAATTCCTTCTAGGTCAATATAGTGACCAGAAAATTATCTCAGAAAATTAACTGACTGCCCCGGTCGCTCAGTTAAGCGTCCAGCTTCAGCTCAGGTCATGATCTCGAGGCTCATGGGTTCAAGACCTGCATGCGGCTCTGTGTTGACAGCTCAGAGCCCAAAGCCTCCTTCAGATTCTGTGTCTCCCCCTTTCTCTGCCCTTCCCCCACTCGGTCTCTCTCTCTCTCTCTCTCTCTCTCTGTCAAAAATAAACAAACATTAAAAAAATAAACTCATTATGAATATTTCTCCATGTCATTATTCTTCTACAACACATTTGTAATAGCTACATAACATTCCATTTCAAATTGTAAATAGCATGTTTTTTAATCCATTTTTAGCACATCTTAATTATTTCCTTTGAATAATTTCCCAGAATTGGAGTTCTCAAGTTAAAGAGTATGGCCATTTTAAGGCTGTTGATATGTATGCACAGTCAAGATACGTCTAGGAAAGATAATGTTATAAATAGGGAACTTGCTGAGTGTCCTTTTTCATTATGATAACGCAGGCACTTGCTGGGGGATATGCATCTATCTGACAGGAAGGAAATCTTACGGCTGAGGCCTAAATGCATACCTACCTGTGGACACAGCAATTCATCCCATGTCCAGAGGAAAAGATAAGACAAAAGCCAGGAGGCAAAGAAAATGACACAAATGTTTTGTGTCATTTCTGCTCATAGAATTTTTTAGAAAAGGATATTCCTTCTGTTTAGCAAATTAACCCCCACAGCCCATCCCCATTAATAAGTACAATACTGTCTGCCTTATTCCTGTCCATTTTTCACTCCCATTGAGATTGTATGTATGAGAGTGAACTTCCACCTTTGCCATCAGGTAAGTCTCAGAACTAAACTTAGCTTTTTCAATACAGACCACTTTAGCAGCATAGGGTGAATATTCAGTGAAGACCCACTGAAGGTTAAAGGGATGGAGAAGATCTGATATGCGTTAAGAATCCACTACGGGCCAGAGATTTCCTGCATAGATCAGTTAATCTCCCAGTTACTATCTAGATCATTATCATAATTATCACCAATTTAAAATAAGGATTAAGTGACTTAAGTGATCCTGCTGCAAATAACTGGCAGAGCAGAGCTCATCCCACACTCTGCTAGACCCCAAGGCCCATCCTGTTAACCCCGCCGGGAGACGAGGCTGGGGGTGGGGGGGGGATACCCCAAATGTGAATTCCACACAAGCTTCTAGCACATACTTCAGGGAAATTCAGTCTTTTTCCATTGTTCCTTGGGATAGACAGTCTGAATTGAATGCATCTTCATGGTATCATTTGACATCTTCCTCTACGCTCTGTAATTCTTGGTTACCTGATGTTAAATCTAGAGCAGAAGTCAGCAAAATGTAGCCTTTGGGCCAGCTGCCTATTTTTGTAAATTATCTTTTTTTTTTTTTTTTTTTGGAATACAGCCAGTCTCATTTGTTTATGTATTACTATGACTGCTACAACAGCAGAATTGAGTAGTTATGACAAAGATCATATTGCCTCTAAAGCTGAAAATATTTACTCTCTGACTCTTCAAGAAAAAATTATCAACCCCTCATCTTAAGGCTTGAACAAATTCAATGAGTTCTCTGAGTTCCAAACATACTCCTTCATATTGCCCATTATTGCATTGCAGCAATACTACCACCTCACAGTCATCAGGGCCCAATATATCAAACAATAAAGCAATTCCTTTATTTGCTGAATAGGTTATATGCATGAGGAGCCCCAAGTGGCCAGGTGGTAGTTTCCAACTCAGAAAACTATGCGGAGGCATGCCTAGGGAGAGGCAATCCTATTCGCATGGGAACCAGGATCCCTAACATAACAGAACTCAAGGTTATGAGGACAGAAAGCATAGACACCCCACCTAAGTCACTGGAAGTGATGAGGTCAAACGTCCTTCTGTCTATTGCTTCCTGGATCCACCTATCATAGCTATTGAGGACAAAGAACTATATTGGTCATTGATTTGCTTAGCACATCCTGAGTGACAATGCACCACTGGTGAATGGTGCTCTCCCAGGACTAGTGCTTTTGCTAAGCCTTCAAAAGCCCATTCCAGTACTACTGGGACACCTGCTTTCAGTGGTAGGGCAACAGTATGAATCTTGTGGTCATGTGCCCACTGTTGCAATTTCTTTGCAGCAATTTGGTCCCTTCGTCTGAAGCAATATCAAATCAGATATTATATCAGCTGTTGTATCAATAGGTCATAAACCCTAAGATGGTGATGCTGACAGAGATACCACAGGTGACATGGTCAAATCTCTACTTGGAGCAGGTATCAATTCTCATAAGGACAAATTGCTCCCCGCTCCATGTTAGAAGGTGTCCAATGTAAACACTTCACAAGGTAGATGCCTGGTAAAGGTCACTGAGGCAACACAGAGCCCCATGGTCAGAAGCACCCACACTCCATTTGATGCTCTGCTGTCTTGGAATTCTTAATAATTTCTGAACATGGGGTCCTACATTTCCATTTTGCACTGGGCCTCACAAACTATGTAGCCTCTTCTATGGAGAGAAGAAGTCCATGCCATTGGCTTCAAAAATATCAGCTATTCTTGTAAAAATGACCCAAATGTTCATGGTCCCACTGCATAAGCACTGATATGGTTGAGCATAGACGCTGGCTTGACATCCATGAGATGAGTCATTCCATCCTTCTGCTAATTCCAGACCTCTTCTGATAGGTATTAAAACTGGACAGGAACCGGATATCCTTCCACAGAAAGCCCTCTAGCATTCAAAGTCACCTTTCATCAAAGAGTTTCTAATAGCTTTGAATTCAACGGGGAAGAGGTCAACTTCAGTCCTTTTGTTTCCAGGCCATTCAGTGACACCTATTGACCTCCACCCTAGAGACCAGTCATGTGCCTTCTGAGAGGCAGCCGTGGCCAAGTTTCAAAACTCCTATTATGCCTTCCCTCAAGGCCATGGGCACAAGATTACTTACCATTTACGTTAGTAAAAGAGACTACCCAACCCCCCAAGTGACTCTTCCCAAAGCAATATCTGCTCCTAATGATGCCTTCCATTTACACCTTCAGACATTAAACCTGGAAGCTTTTCAATGGCAACTTTTCTTGCTTTAAAAAAACACAGACAAAAACAAGGAAGTGCCCTCACCTGGAGGCATTCCACTTTACCATCTTTACAAGATTGTAAAGGGTATGATAATCTACTTTAGGCAGTTTGTACTTTATTCTAAAGGTGGAATGGTAGGGGTGGGACGGGGGCTGGGTGGCTCAGTAAGTTGAGTGTCCAACTTTTGATTTTGCCTCAGGTCATGACCTCAGAGTTTGTGGGTTCATGGGTTTTCAGCCCGACGTCTGGCTCTGTGCTGACAACAAGAAGCCTGCTTGGGATGCGTTCTCTCCCTCTTTTTCTGCCCCTACCCTGTGCTCTCTCTCTCTCTCTCTCTCAATAAATAAATAAACTTAAAAAACATAAAAAATAAAGGTAGGATTGAAACTTGAGAATTTTAATTAGAAGAAAGACTCTACTTAGATTTTTTTATGTGGGGGAAAATTATTCTAACTGCTGTGTGGAAATTGGATTTTAAAATAGCATAATTGGAAGCTAAGATGTCTGTAAGAAGGTTGTTGGAAGTTATGGTAGGTAGGACACACAAGAGTAGAGACCAAGATGATAGAAGTAAGTGAATTGAGGAAAGAGATTTAATCTACAGGACTTATTTGTATATGGGACATGAAAGAGAAGCAGGCACCAGAATAGAAATAGACACCCAGGTTTTTGATTTGGATAACTGGACAAACTCAAATTGGCCACTCACGCTAGGAACACGGGGGAGAGAAGGGCTAGTAGGAGAAACAGATAATGATCAATTTAGTTGGGTTTGGGGGATGCAGGAGGGCTTTCTAGCCATGCTCTAGATTGAAACCAGAACCCCACCATCATAATACAGGCTATCTATCGCTAACTGGAGGGACATCCAACTAGACATTCCAGAGAGCAGTTGAATAAATGGGTCTGGAACCCAAGAGCAATGTCTAGGCTGAAGATAGGAATGTGTAAGTTATCAGAAGATAGATACTAACTGAAGCTGTGGCAGACAGATAAGCTATTCCGGGGAAAATGTGTAGATTGAAGAAATAAAATGGCCACTATCAAGGCCTTAGCAAACATCAGGATAAAGGAAGAAGTCTTCATAAAAGGCTGAGAAAGAGTGGCTACAAAGGTGGGAGGCATCCATGAACGTATAACATTACCAAAGACAAGAGGGTATAATGTTTAAAGGAAGGAGAAGTTGTCAACAGAGTTAAATATTACCAACCAATGAAATAAAGTCCGATCTGCACCAAGGAGTAAGTTTCCTGCCTAAAAGCCTTCGAAGACTTACCTTTCCCAACAGAGAAATATTCATAAGCACGGGTAACAGTCGGTATCTGCTCAGGGACACAGAGGACACATTAAATATTTTAAAGAGAGGGCATTTGATGCTGGGGATTGGTAACATAAGTGTGGGAAGGCTTCAGGAGCAAAAAGGGAACGTGGCCACCTCTAGAGAATAAGAACTGCGGGGAGCAAACCTTACTGCCAGGAAGGAGAAACCCAAAGGAAAAAGATGGTATTTCCAGAACTAAAGAGCTGGGAATTCAGGCTTCTTGAAGGAAGCTCTGGAAAGCTGGCACTCAGATCACTGAGGGAGAAGGGTCCAGCAGAGGTCTGGATTATCAAGGGATTTTCAGGCGCATCTGGTGAAGGATCATGGGGTGGCTGGTTCCCTGATTGCCAGCAGAGTTGCCAGCCAGCTGCTGCCGGCAACCAAGGGGCATTGAAAGTGGAGCCAACTACAGAAACATGGACCCGCATAAGGAAACAGGGAGGAAATCCACTTTCTCCTTCTCCCACCTCTCCAGCCTCTTTCTAGTGCCTCCCAATGGCAAAACCTAACAGAAAAGCAGCTGGCAAAGGAGTCCAGGAAATGCAGTTTGCAAAGTCCCGGGCCCAGCACCACAGATCATGTAGAAGAGGCTAGATTTGTTGCGGACAGATAACAGATATTTAAAAAACAGCCCTCATGGCATACAAGACCCTGTATAATCTGCATCCACAAAACAATGTAGCTCGAGCTGGAAAATGCAGATGTACCATTTACCAGCTATGCAAACAAGAGCCAGTTACATGCATCTAAGCTTCTATTTGCTCTTCCACAAAATGGAAATACAATAGTTCATCTCTCCTGTGACACTACATAGATGATCCTGAGAAACCTCATGTTCTACCAAAGTCACACACTAAAGATAAAAGGACTGAAGGGAAATTTAAAATTGGGCAGGTCTCTCCAAAGCTGTGAAGCATGGCAACCAGAGAACGAACAAAAACAAATAATTGGAATCTCGGGAGGTAAGTCAGACGCTCAAGGCAGGTCATTCAGTACACGTGAAGGCTGCTTCCGGGGATGTTTTTAAAACATAAAATTACAGAGCGGAGATACTATCCTATAAGAGCGAAGAAAATGGAGACAAAAGTGGAGCTCTGAGCCAGAGGAACTCAGAATGTAGACCGAGAGGGACATGTACCTGTCATGAGCCAGGAGCCTGTGCAAGCTGGGCTCTCTGGAGAGGGAGCCCAGGGGCAGGCTCTCAGTTTTAATTTTCTTAAAATAGAATAGTAGGGGACCCAGCCTAAGCGATAGTTGAGCTGAAGGCTTTCTCATCTCCTGCTGAAAATTCTAATTTTACTCCTATTCTTCCAATTCCCTTTTCCCGGCATGGAAATCATGTTTCAACCAACCCAACTTCATTATACTGAAATCATTTCCCTATTTTTCCAATCATGCGTGGGTTAATTGGTGTTACAGTAACCCATATTATAACAAAACAAACTATACCAACATTCAGGGTTTTGCAAAAAAGTAAATAGGACAGCCTGCGGAAAGTGTTGAGCAGAATACAGAGCCCCTAGGATGATGGTAGCATTGGTGCTGTTGTTCTTATGCCCCCAGCATCTCCTTCAACTGCTTTCTCTCAGGCAAACTAAGCTCCAGCCAGCCTAGACTACTTGTAGTAGCACCTGCCAGTTCTGCACATCTGCGTGGCTACATGTCCACCCATCCCCCACTGGCCATCCGCAGCCCAAGTGGGCTGGCTGACTCCCATTTGCTGATGCTCTCTAGCCTGGACTCCTACAGAGCTTTGGGCATGGCTCTCTTGCGCACTTACTACACTGTAGGCTGCCTCTTGAACAAGATCTGGAGTGGCTGGAGAACAGGCACCGTGTCTCACACAGCTCTCTAGCCCCAAGAAAACAAGAGGCAAATTTGGCTGATGGCAAATTTTGGCTAGGTTACCAGGAGGGGAGGAGCAGGTGATAAGCCTGGGATGAGATTGTGGGGGGACCCACCTCTGGAATTCAGATTTTATTTGGTCAATACTGGATTACTTGTGAATGCTTTTATCAGGAAGAGCCAAAACTAGCCCTCAGATTGATGAAAAAGGTATCTCTGAGCCAGATGGATGAGCCAAGGGAAGACTAGGGGGTCAAAACAGCTTAGGAGCCTAGTGCTGTGGGATGAACAGAGGCAACAGACAGAGCAGGGAAGCCACAGGGGGAAGGAGAGAAGGTAGACCCAGAGATAGAATCTTCAGGACTGGACACTTGTTTAGAGGGGAAGAAGAGTCAAAAGTAACTCCCAGGGGGTGCCTGCGTGGCTCACTTGTTAAGCGTCAGACTCTTGGTTTCAGCTCAGGTCGTGATCTTGTGGTTTCATGCGGTCAAGCCCCATGTCAGACTCTGTGCTAGCAGCAGGGAGCCTGCTTGGGATTCTCTGTCTCCCTCTCTCTTTGTCCCTTCCCCACTTGCTTGCTGTCTTGCTCTCTCTCTCTCTCTCTCTCTCTCTCTCTCAAAATAAATAAATAAACTTAAAAATAGGGGAACTCCCAGATTTTATGCTTAAGTTTCTAGGATGATGTCCCTGTTTTCAAAAAGGGGAGCAGAGAAGTGTCCGCTGGGAGTGGGGAGAAGTTGAATTTGATTTCACTTAGGTGGTGTTTCAGTTGCTAATGGGGAGAGCCTAGATTTTAGCTCCTCTCAGCTCAAGTTAAACTGTACAGGTTAATAAGTCTTAAATGTTGACATCCAAGGGCACCTGGGTGGCTCAGTCAGTGAAGTGTAGGACTCTTGGTTTCTGCATAGGTCATGATCACATGGTTGGTGAGATCCAGCCTTGAGTGGGGCTCTGTGCTGACAGTGTGGAGCCTGCTTGGGATTCTGTTTCTCTCCCTCTCTCTCTGCCCCTCCCCTGCTTGTGCACTCTCTCTCTCAAAATAAATAAACTTTTTAAAATGTTGATATACACAAGCCTCTCCAGTGGTAAAAAAAAAAAGTCCTTGTCCCCCCCCCCCCCCCCCCCGCCTTCCCTCCCTTAATACTTGAACAGACACAGGTTTTCCCCACTATCTGAAAGTAGAGAGTTCCTATGAAAACCTTTCTATGGCATAAAGCAAAGAAGCAATTACCATTAATTTTTATGAAAGCAGTTTTGAGCTCTCCCAGACCCGAAAAAAAACCTCTCATAGGCTTTTCGGATACATCAGGAAACATCTTGCCAAGAAACGCACAGAATCAATGGAGATAAAGCACAAATGCTCACAGACTCAGTTCAAAGCTATGGCGGCTTGACATGGAGATTCCAAGTGTAGTTCTGAGGGAAGGCGCTGGGTGGCGCCACTCTCCCCGCTGTGCACACTGCCTCCATTCAGGCTGGCTGCCAAATACACCCTGAAGGCTATTTTCATTTTTCACTTTTTTTTTGTTTTTCATAGAAGCAAAAATCCTCTTTGGATTTCCCTCGGCTTTCAAAAACAGATACTAACACTGATCTTTCTTAAAAGTGAAGTGGCATAACACAGACTTTTGAAAAGTGGGCGACACCTGTAATGTCTGTTTCTAGCCACTTACTTGAGATAATTTCTCATGGCAATGGAAAAAGAGGCTGGAGTGAGGGCGGGGCAATTACGACGAGGGAGGAGGACTAGGGACAGAGGTAGTGGCAGGAGATCGTGGGGAGGCCGGAATGAGAACAGGTAGGGACATGAGGACATTGCCAGATCTCTAGACTCCAGAGCCAGCAGCATGCCAGGCCAGCCAAGCTAGCGATGGCATTAGGGAGGCCAAAGAGCTCTGCCCCTGTCTCCAGACTGCTGATGTGAGTTGCGTTACTGAAACACAGCTGCCCTTTTCTGCCTCCCATCCCCTGCCTGGGACACCCACGTCCATCCTACCCACAGCAAAAAAGTCCCAGGAATGTAGGTCTCTGCTTAGGGAACTTTTTTTAGTTAAAAAATATTACACCAGTAATAAATATTCCCTATAGAAAAATATTCTCATCACCCTCAGATAAATATTGTTTGATATTTGGTCTTTTACCAGAAATTTTACATTCTTGGCATATGTGTGAATATATATATTCCCCAGATTCCGGGTGGAAAGACAATGGGCAGTGTTCTAAAGTCGTTAATGGATAGTGTCCATTAACCATTTCCCTAACTGTTCCTTGAACAATATGGAGTCTAAGTCTGAGAACCCTGCTGACTTTGACGACACACCTAGCTGAGGCCCTGGTATAACCAGGTCAGCTGCTTGTAGATTCTCTAGTGGTACACACACCCCAGATGAGGGGGCTTTCTCTTGAGTAAGTCCATGGGCAGAGTTTTAGCCAGTGGAGTCCTAGTTTTAGCCAGTAAGAAGGCCCCAAATCCTTGGGATGATTTCAGGCTCTCAGTGTGTTCCAAATGGGTGGACTGCAGGGAACAAGCATTTTGCAGGGGACTGGGGTGGCTGGGGGTGGTAAGACGGGGGGGGGGGGTAGGTTTGGTGAAGGAGAAGAAGGAAAAAAAGTTAAAAAGTCTCATTTGAAAAATGCCCACGGGAGACAGTCAGGCACAGCTGCGCCCCCCATTGAACCATTCACTTCCTTTATTGTTTTTAAAGTTTATTTATTTGGGGGGGGGGGGGGAGAGAGAGAGAGAGAGAGAGAGCGCGCGAGCCCACTGTGAACAAGGGAGGGGCAGAGAGAGAGAGAGAGGAGAGAGAGAATTCCAAGCAATCTCTGCCTGCTGTCAGCACAAAGTCAGATGTGGGGCTCGAATCCACTAACAGTGAGATCATGACCCGAGCGGAAATTAACAGTGGGGCTCTCAGCCGACTGAGCCACCCAGGCGCCTCGTCCATCTCCCTTATATCAGAGGTTTCAAGGACCCAGGGGAGAGGCCTCCCTGCCTGCATCCTGTTGGTGGGCTGGAACTTGAGACTCTGAGGCAGAGGTCCTTTATTCAGAACTTTTCTGAAATACCTGAAGAAACGGACAAGCCAAGGGTCTAAAACAAACTCCTTCAGAAGAACTGCAGGGGACGCTGTAGTCACCCTGCTGGCCTGAGCTGGCAGAGTGAGCTGAGCAACGACAGTGTGAAGCTACTTTTTGCCTTCCCATAGACGACCAGCAGGGGGCAGCAGAGCACAACGCAAATCGGGACCAGCCCAGGACTGTTTCCTAAACCCTTGGAGATTTGGAATCCAAGGATCCTCGGTCCTCACCCACAGCTATTCCAGTTTTCACACCCCAGTTAGGAGAGCTTTCCTATGAGAAGCACACTATTTGATAAGCTGCTTTCGATATTTATATGCCTTTAGGCCCGATTCCTTTCCTTACTCAGCCACTTACTAGTCCTGACTTGTTGGAAAATTTACTAAGCCCCCATTTCCTCGCTGGGGTTATTAACCATTATGAGGATTAAAATAAGAGGACGGTGTTAAGTCACCAGCACAACACTGGCCATAGGAAAGTCCTCAGTAAATGCCAGTGATCTTGCCCCATCCAAGACAACATAAAGTGAGATGAATAAAGAGGCCATCTATTATAAGGAGGTGTGTCATTTCAAATGTTTAAAAGAGAGAATGACTCTCAAGCCAAAGTTTTTTTTTTTGTTGTTAACTTATTTTTAACTCCCAAAGCAGTGTCAACACTTCTTTGTCCTAAACATTTCACTCAAAAATTTTGTTCAGTGTCATTAAGTGAAAATTTTCCAAAGACCTACTAGGTACCAGGCACTATCATAGATACTGGAGGTACAAATATAAGTAAAACACTTGATTTGTTAATATTTCCTTGAAGATTTTGTGTCTCTATTTATGTTTGTGGTTTTCTTTCCTGTAATAGCTTTGTCTGGTTTTGATATTAGGGCGTTTTAGCCTTTTTTTTTTTTTTTTTTTTAATTTTTTTTTTTTTTAACGTTTATTTTTATTTTTGAGACAGAGAGAGACAGAGCATGAATGGGGGAGGGTCAGAGAGAGAGAGGGAGACACAGAATCTGAAACAGGCTCCAGGCTCTGAGCTGTCAGCACAGAGCCCGACGTGGGGCTTGAATTCACGAACCGCGAGATCATGACCTGAGCCGAAGTCGGACGCTTAACCGACTGAGCCACCCAGGTGCCCCGGGCGTTTTAGCCTTTTAAGATGAGTTAGGAAGTATTTTCTCCTCTCTTTATTCTGGAAGAGATGGTGCAGAATTGGTACTATCTCTTCCCTTAAGCTTTGTAGAATTCACCAATGAAAACCTCTGGGCCTAGAGGGGTTTTTTTTGTGGGAAGATTTTTAGGAACAAATTCAATTTCTTTAATAGATATAGAACTAGTCAGTTAAGTATTTCTTTCTTACTAAACTTTAGCTATTTGTGTCTTTCAAAGAATTGATCAAGTTTATGAAGTCTCCAAATTTTGATTATGTGCTGCTCTGAGCTTTTGAACAGACAGCACAGTGGGCAGAAAATAATACCTAGAAATTGGCTGCCTTTGAAATGCACCTGGCTTAAGATGTGGTAAGGAGAATTGTGATTCTGAGATTTTTTTTTCCTTGATAATACTGTTTATTGTCCACTGACCAAGTCATCACTCAAGAATGATACAAAGCATGGGAGACATACACAGTTGCTTGTCAACGTTCAACAGCTCTTACGTGTTTGCAGCACGGGAAAGTCACAGACTTCATATTCCAGCAAAAACACATTGCCCAAAAATTAAAAACAAAACAAAACAACAACAAAACAAAAACAAGCAAAAACAAACACAATCAAACAAAGCTTTAAATTATGGCAGCAAGTCACAGACTTCATATTCCAGCAAAAACACATTGCCCAAAAATTAAAACAAAACAAAACAACAACAAAACAAAAACAAGCAAAAACAAACACAATCAAACAAAGCTTTAAATTATGGCAGCAAGTCACAGACTTCATATTCCAGCAAAAACACATTGCCCAAAAATTAAAACAAAACAAAACAACAACAAAACAAAAACAAGCAAAAACAAACACAATCAAACAAAGCTTTAAATTATGGCAGCAAGTCTGATATTTCTTAGTACTTATCAAGCAAAGATTTGGAAATAACTACAATGTAAACTTCATTTTCAATATTTTGAGTTGCATGCATGAAGACAAGAATGGCTTCTGGCAATTCCATATGTATTTGTTTGGGGAGGGAAATGATGGATTTACTTTGTTTCAGGCACTGTCCTAGGCATCAAAGATATATAATTGAGAGAACAATACCATGCCCTCCTAAAGCTTAAAAGCTTATACGGTAGTGAAATATACAAACAAGAAAGTAAGCAAAATAAACATTAATATAACTTTAGTTAGAGAATAGTTTTTTTTAATGAAAAGAAAGAAAATGACCTGAAAAGTCACAACTTTAGAATAATTTGGTCTTGAACGGTCTCTGAGGTGAGGAAATTAATTCAAGCAGAGCCCTGCCTGAAGTAAGTCAGGGACCCATGCAAACATGGGGAGAACAACATTTATAGTTGACAGGTACTAAGTGAAAACCAGACTGCCGTGTTCTGAGAATCTGACTTTACCATGTTCTTATCCAGGTTAATGTATTCGACCTCTTGACAAGGATTTTGGTGTGTACTTCTTTGTATATGGGTTTTCTTTAGCTTCGTTCTCTTTTTAGTGCAGCTCATTTTTATATCTACACATTCCTGCCAAGTTGGAAGAAATGTAGTTTTTTTATTTCTACAAAAACACCAAACTTATGAATCTCTACTTTTTTCAGCTGAGAGGAAACTAAAAAAATCTCTCTATGCTTCCTTATCTATTCTTTCCCTCTTTTCCCACACTTCTCTTTGCAGAAAGCTAACCTGTATGGACTGTATCAACAGGGTTCCATGCCTTCTTTCCCTGGTTGGGTTTGACTAACTGAACCTCTGGGAGGAAAGTGGAGGGAGGGGAGGGGAACAACATAGAGGTAGTTTTTCCTTTGGTTCTCTCCCTGTCTAGAGCTGAAAGGCCTCCAGCTTTCTGTGTCCCTCAACTTCAGTTGAGCTCACTGCTTCTCTCAGAGTGGCTCTTTCTTTTATTATGTTCTCTGGCGGGAGCTCAGTGCACTCATCTTTTGGGGCCCAGGGGTGGTAGCAGTTTGGCTGTTACTTCCTTGACATCCTTCTGAAAAAAGAGAGTCCAAAGTCTTAGAGAAATAGGTAAGCTGGAATGGATCTATTATGTGCAACCTGCTCAACCATCCTTGTCATACCTTCCTCTAAAGACCAGAGGATACTCCTTCACCAGTTAAAAAATGTCTACCTGAGGCGGAGGAGCCAAGATGGAGGAACAGCATGGAAGTTTTTTGTGTGTCTCGCATCCATGAAATACAGTGAGACCAACACTAAACCATCCTGCACACCTTGAAAACTGATTTGAGGATTAACACAACAATCTGCACAAACTGAACCACAGAATTCAGCAGGTTAGCGGCACGGAGAGGAGAACTTGGGGAGTGAGAAGCCACAGCAGGTAGGGAGCTGCTTTTGCTGGTAGAGAGAGGACAGAGACGGCGGGGTGGGGAGGGAGGATACGGGAAAAGCACCCCTCCCCAAAAGCAGCTGGAGAGAAAGTGGAAAAATGGAAACAGCCACAGGGACTAAACTAAAAAAGACGAAAGAAGAAAGGAGAAAGGAGAGGGTTTAAATTCCATTAAGACTATAAACAGGGGTAGCACAGAGTCTGAAACTCCGCAGCTCAGCTCAATACCTGGTGGTGCTCTGGTGGGAAGGGCGAATCCCCAGGAGCAGAGTGGGGTCCTGGAGGTTCTCGGGACACATGGGGAAAAGTGGTTCCACTGGTGGAAGTACATTTGGTAGAGACTGTTGAAGCCACCTGGTCCCAGCAGACCCCAGAAAATGGCCACATTCGCTGGTGCTGGAACAAGGTTGTTAAGGGTGAAGCCTGGTGCCAGATGTGTGTTGTGATCTTCCATAATCCCTGAAACACTGTTGCTACAGTATCTCGCGAACTTTTTCTGGGGCGAGCTGGCACCTGGCCACAGTCTTGGGACACCAGCAGCAGCAGGGCCCTGTGAACTTTCCTGGGTGCGGCCAGCATTCAGCCATTGCTCAGTGAGACCCTCCGCAGAGGGGCTGTCATTCAAAATGGAAGGAGAGATAAAAAGTTTCCCAGACAAACAAAAATTAAAGGAGTTTGTGACCACTAAACTAGCCCTGCGAGAAATTTTAAGGGGGACTCTCTGAGGGGAGAAAAGATGAAAATATGAATACATACATACATACATACATACCAAAAGAAACAAAGATTAGAAAGGACCAGAGAACACCACCAGAAATTCCAACTCTACAAGCATCATAATGGCAATAAATTCATATCTTTCAGTATTTATTCTAAACGTCAATGGAATCAATGCTCCGATTAAAAGACACAGGGTAACAGAATGGATAAGAAAATAAGACCCATCTATATGCTGTTTACAAGAAACTCACTTTAGACCTAAAGACACCTTCAGATAGAAAGTAAGGGGATGGAGAACCATCTATCATGCTAATGGTCAACAAAAGTAAGCCAGAGTAGCCATACTTATATCAGTCAATCTAGACTTTAAAATAAAGACTGTATCAGGAGATGCAGAAGGGCATTATATCATAATCAAGGGGTCTATCCACCAAGAAGACCTAACAATTGTAAACATTGATGCACCAAATGTGAAAGCACCCAAATATATAAATAAATTAATCACAAACAAAGAAACTCTTCATTAGTAATACCATAATAGTAGGAGACTTCAACACCCCACTCACAACAATGGACAGATCATCTAATCAAAAAATCAACAAGGAAACATGGCTTTGAATGACACACTGGACCAGATGGACTTAACAGATATATTCAGAACATTTCATCCTAAAGCAGCAGAAAATACATTCTTCTCCATTGCACATGGAACGTTCTCCAGAATAGACCATATACTGGGACACAAATCAGCCTTCAGCAAGTACAAAAAGATCGAGATCATACTGTGCATATTCTCAGACCACAACACTATGAAACTCGAAATCAACCACAAGAAAAAATTTGGAAAGGTAACAAATACTTAGAGACTGAAGAACATCCTACTAAAGAATGAATGGGCTAACCAAGCAGTTAAAGAGGAAATTAAAAAGTATATGGAAGTCAATGAAAATGATAATACCACAACCCAAAACCTCTAGGACACAGCAAAGGCAGTCCTAAGAGGAAAGTATATAGCAATCCAGGCCTTTCTAAAGAAGGAAGAAAGATCTCAATTACACAACCTAACCTTACGCCTTAAAGAGCTGGAAAAAGAACAGCAAATAAAACCCAAACCAGCAGAAGACAGGAAATAATAAATATTAGAGCAGAAATTAGTGCTATTGAAACCAAAAAAAAAAAAAAAAAAACCAAAAACAGTAGAACAGATCAATGAAACCAGAAGCTGGTTCTTTGAAAGAACTAACAAAATTGATAAGCCACTAGCCAGTTTGATCAAAAAGAAAAAGAAAGGACCCAAATAAATAAAGTCAAGAATGAAAGAGGAGAGATCACAACAAACACAGCAGAAATAAAAATAATAAGAGAATAGTATGAGCAATTATATGCCAATAAAATGGGCAATCTGGAAGAAATTAACAAATTCCTAGAAACATACACTACCAAAACTGAAACAGGAAGAAATAGAAAATTTAAACAGACCCATAACCAGTAAGGAAATCGAATTAGTAATCAAAAATCTCCCAAAAACCAAGAGTCCAGGGCCAGATGGCTTTCCAGGGGAATTCTACCAAACATTTAAGGAAGACTTAACACCTATTCTCTTGAAACTGTTCCAAAAAATAGAAATGGAAGGAAAACTTCCAAACTCTTTCTATGAAGCCAGCATTACCTTGATTCCAAAACCAGACAGAGACCCCAGTAAAAAGGAGAACTATAGACCAACTTCCCTGATGAACATGGATGCAACAATCTTCAACAAGATATTAGCCAAACGGATCCAACAATACATTAAAAAAATTATTTACCACGACCAAGTGGGATTTGTTCCTGGGATGCAGGGCTGGTTCAATATCCACAAAACAATTAACATGATTCATCACATCAATAAAAGAAAGGACAAGAACCATATGATCCTCCCAATAGATGCAGAGAAAGCATCTGACAAAATACAGCATGTTTTCTTGATAAAAACACTCAAGAAAGTAGTGATAGAAGGATCATACCTCGAGATCATAAAAGCCACACATGAAACACCCAACGCTAATATCATCCTCAATGGGGAAAAACTGAGAGCTTTCCCCCTAAGGTCAGGAACAAGACAGGGATGTCCACTCTCACCACTGTTATTCAACATAGTATTGGAAGTCTTAGCCTCTGCAATCAGACAACACAAAGAAATAAAAGGAATCCAAATCCACCAGGAGAAGGTCAAACTTTCACTCTTCACAGATGACATGATACTCTGTATGGAAAACTCAAAATATTCCACCAAAAAACTGCTAGAATTGATTCATGAATTCAGCAAAGTTGCAGGATATAAAATCAACGCACAGAAATCAGTTGCATTCCAACAATGAAGCAACAGAAAGAGAAATCAAGGAATCGATCCCATTTACAGTTGCACCAAAAACCATAAGACACCTAGAAATAAATATAACCAAAGAGGTGAAAAATCTATACACTGAAAACTATAGAAAGCTTATGAAAGAAATTGAAGAAGACACAAAAAAATGGAAAAAGATTCCATGCTCCTGGATAGGAAGAAAAAATATTGTTAAAATGTCAATACTACCCAAAGCAATCTACGTATTCAGTGCAATCTCTATCAAAATAACACCAGCACTCTTCACAGAGCCAGAACAAATAATCCTAAAATTTTTATGGAACCAGAAAAGACCCTGAATAGCCAAAGCAATCTTGAAAAAGAAAACCTAAGCAGGAGGCATCACGATCCCGGACTTCAAGCTGTACGACAAGGCTGTAATCATCAGGACAGTATGGTACTGGCACAAGAACAGACACTCAGATCAATGGAACAGAATAGAGAACCCAGAAATGGACCCACAAACATGGCCAACTAATCTCTGACAAAGCAGGAAAGAATATCCAATGGAATAAAGACAGTCTCTTCAGCAAGTGGTGCTGGGAAAACTGGACAGCGACATGCAGAATAATGAACCTGTACAACTTTCTTACACCATACACAAAAATAAACTCAAAATGGATGAAAGACCTAAATGTAAGACAGGAAGCCACCAAAATCCTTGAGGAGAAAGCGAGCAAAAACCTCTTTGGTCTTAGCCACAGCAACTTCTTACTCAACACATCTCCAGAGGCAAGGGAACAAAAGCAAAAATGAACTACTGGGACCTCATCAAAATAAAAAGCTTCTACACAGTGAAGGAAACAATCAGCAAAACTAAAAGGCAAGCAACAGAATGGGAGAAGATTTTACAAACGACATATCAGATAAAGGGTTAGTATCCAAAATCTATAAAGAACTTATCGAACACAACACCCAAAAACAAATAATTCAGTGAAGAAACGGGCAAAAGACATGAATAGACACTTCTCCAAAGAAGACAGCCAGATGGCCAACTGACACATGAAAAAATGCTCAACATCACTCATCATCAGGGAAATACAAATCAAACCACAATGAGATACCACCTCACACCTCTCAGAATGGCTAACATTAACAACTCAGGCAACAATAGATGTTGGTGAGGATGCAGAGAAAGAGGATCTCTTTTGCATTGTTGGTGGGAATGCAAGCTGGTGCAGCCACTCTGGAAAACAGTATGGAGGTTCCTCAAAAAACTAAAAATAGAACTACCCTATGACCCAGCAATTGCACTGCCAGGCATTTATCCATGGGATACAGGTGTGCTGTTTTGAAGGGACACATGCACCCCCATGTTTATAGCAGCACTATCAACAATAGCCAAAGTATAGAAAGAGCCCAAATGTCCATGGATGGATGAGTGGATAAAGAAGTTGTGGTATATATATATATATACAATGGAGTATTACTCAGCAATCAAAAAGAATGAAACCTTGCCATTTGCAACTAGATGGATGGAATTGGAGGTATTATGCTAAGTGAAATTAGAGAAAGACAAAAATCATATGCCTTCACTCATATGAGGACTTAAAGAGCCAAAACAGATGAACATAAGGGAAGGGAAACAAAAAGAATATAAAAGCAGGGAGGGGGACAAAAGAGAAGAGACTCATAAATATGGAGAACAAACTGAGGGTTACTGGAAGGGTTGTGGGAGGGGGGATGGGCTAAATGGGTAAGAGGCACTAAGGAATCTACTCCTGAAATCATTGTTGCACTATATGCTAACTAATTTGGATGTAAGTTATAAAACAAAAACAAAAACAAAAAAAAACACTGTCTTCCTGAAGGGGCACCTGCATCTGGAAGAGTTCTGTGGTGACTGTTTTCTGAGGCTGAGGCTGGAAATGACCATACAGTATGATGCAATGGAATTGGGTTCCTGATTTATCCACATGCTTACTAATTTATTTGATGAAGGATACTGGCGTGGGAGGGGCCAGATGATGGCACTTAAGAATCAGTGATAAGGTGGCACAAATAAGGAAGGTAGGAAAGACAGGAAGTTAATCAGAGTGTTTAAAAGTAGCCTTAAACTAGCAAAAGAAAGAAGATAGATAGGAAAATAAAGAACAAAAGAATAAAGATTAAAGCATGAGAATCAATATCTTTTTTCATTGAATTTGGGAGGAAAGCTGTCTACATTTTGTGCAGTCATCTACTTGGTTTGAAGGACTTGGGTGGGAGCTGTCACCCTTCTGGGAGACCATCAGTTTCTAGAGGATAAGAACCCTCAGCTTGAGATCTGGTAGGAGTACACACTGCAGCTCCCAGGTGGTTAATGGTGGCATTTATCTTTGCAATTGTCCTTAGATGGTGGAGGAGTTCCAAGGGCTTCCCCTTGGCCTTTCCAACCATAATGGCCCCCACTCCTTGGGACAGAAAACAAACATGGTGATTCTGACCGTTACAAACAAAGTCTATTTTCACTATATAATCTGGGACTGGGTAAAGAAGCACAAGATAAATCTGAGGCTCAGGCCAAGACTCCACCTCTCAGTGATCTCCATAAACTCTATCCTGTGAAACACAGGGGTGTTTCTGATCTCTGGGAATCAGTGAAAATTCAGACCCAGTATATAGTCATCCCTGGAAGAACTGGGAATTTCCCTGTCCCCATTGCACCATTAATTTGATAAATGGCTACAGTTGTTCTCAGTTGGGAGTCTTTGGTTCTGCAAACTGACTTAGTTCTAGGAACTTGGTAAGAAGCTGTGAATCTCTACAGTGGGTCCTCATGTCTTCTCAGCAAACCCCCAATTTTCTTCCTATATATGTCAAGCAACACCTTACGAGGTTGTCCATCTACTTCATTTTTAGAGGCCCTGGGATCAGTTAGCCACGACTGCAGAACACTGTGGTTAGAACAATCTGGCAATTCTATATTCCCTATCAAGTTAGCAGGTATGATACCACAGAAGAGGAAAGAATATTTTTGGTTAAAGATCTGAGGATGAGCTCATTCTTAGGCTAGAACATGAGAAATGCCTGAGGATTATTAGAGGTCACACTATTTGGGTTTATTGATTTCTAGGGAGAGGTTATGAATTTGTGATAAGGATTAAGGTTTACATTGTAATGTCTATATCAACAAAATATTTGCAAAGTTATCCTTTCACAGAGAAATTTCTCCTTGTGAGTTAGTCAACATCTTTATTATTGTCTGATACAGTCAGTTTACCCACATGCTTACTAATTTATTTGATGAATCTCACTCTGTCCTGCGTTCCATTTCTTTCTTATCAGTATCATACGGTGGTTCCTCCAGTGAAGGTCTATGCATGGTAAACGCTAAGTACATTGTTATTTTCTCTCATGACATTACAGATATTATTCTATTCTGGTTTCCACTCTAGCTTGTCTCTGTCATTCTTTTATACATTGTTATTTTTTCTCTGGTTTCTTTTAATATCTTTTCTTTGTGTTCATAGTTCGGAAGCTTCATCAGATGTCTGGGTAAGGATTTAGTTTTATTAACAGTTAGGGCCTGTGGTTCCTGCATCTTAAAATTCATGTTTTGCATTTCCCAACCATGATGCATGAGCACCTACCTTAGCCAAGTCCTAGGGAATCGACACCGTGTATAGGCGAGTTCGTCTAGAGAGCTGATGCATACCCTAGCTATGATAAAGCAGACAACACAAACCTATAAAAACACCGTCCTGACCTGATTCAAACCAAGTCATCCAAAGCTAAATTTCAGCTTCCACTAACATCTTGCCATTACTACAGAGCCAAAGGCTACATTTTTCAATGTGTACATTCCTTGGCATATGCCTTCGAAAAGATGTTACTCCTTAAGTACATAACATTTCACAGGTAATGATCCTAATTTGTTAGCTATTTTAAACAGGATTAACATTACATATTTATAAGGGATTTTTACTTTAGAAAACAAATTTTCTCATCTGTAATGCATTAGAGTCATATATTTTTCTGGCTTTAGGTGTATATATTTCTGACGACGTTAAGGGTGACACAGCTGACCCGCATCTCTTATACCCCCAGGTACTCTCTGGCATGAATCTCTTCCTTCTAGGCCTGATATTTCTCCCTAAAACTTTTCTCTCTCTTCTACTGTGCTGTAGTCCCCACAGCCATAGCACCTCTGTTAATCTCCTTATTCTCCAGCACTCTTGGCCTATACATCTGGCTGAGCTATTGACTCCAGCTGTAAATCTCGACTGGGAGCAGTTTGTTTGCCAGGACTTTATGACCAGAGAATGCAGCACAGACAGTGTTGTACCAGGCAGTGCTGGACACATTTTGCTGACTTTGCTGCAAGGAAAAACGAGGGAACTGGAAGCTGTTGATTTGCTACAAGAACTCCAGTGGGTCAGTTGCCCTGGAGAAAATAATTAACATTTTTCACCTTGGGTGCCCTCTACTGCAGATGTATCACATCCCAGTTCAGGAAGAATAACCACCTCCCACGAACCTCTCATCCACTCATCCACTTCACCAAGATTTCATTTCCTTACAGCATTTTTCTACTTGAACGGCCTCATTTATGAAATAGGAATCATCCCTTCCTCAGATGTTTTGACAACACTGGGAAGTTTGAAGGCTGTAATGATGTTGTATGTCAGGGGTCTGGGGATGCTGTAGAGCACACAGCACTCAGGAGGACCTTCTACCTTAAGTTCCCTCCCACTCCCATCCCAGGGAAGAGGCAACAGGTAATTGTTTCCATGGTGAGAGACAGTGACAAGAACCACAGGCATCTAAGCATAAAGACCGTACAGTAGTAGTGCTGGAAATTACTGAAACTAATTACACTCTCTTCTTCTCTTGTCTAGACTGGGGAATGCAGAGAAGCGCTTGAATCTACACCTATTCAGAAACAGAGATGCCACAAGAGGCAGCCTGAGTGGGGGTTGGGACAGAAATAATGAAGTTACCATCGTCTGGCACTGCCTCAGGCTCCGACTAACACCCAGCTCCAGCTCCAATCTCGAGTGGAAGTACTTATCCAGATAGATAGGTGCTTGTGGATCATGGAATATGGACTATGAAGAGGGGCTGGAATATGAAGAGGGGCCGACCTGGAGCCCAGCCCCTCAGTCTAAGGCAATTAAGAGTGACTTTTTTTTAAGTAAACCTAAAGTATTCTCATTTGTTCTGTGAAATAACATCAGTTCTGCAGAGGTGAAAAATTTCACACTCAGTGGCAACCAACTCAAAGTGGTGAGTAGGGAAGATTCTAGCACATAAAAATTTCTTGAGTTTGGGAGATTTGTGGTAGGTTTGAAATAGTAAGGTTGATAAAGTGTCTCTCTTGCAGCTTCCTTGTTCCCAGAATATTGGGAAACACACCACAGGAAATCTAGCTGGGTAAGGTTATTTTCTGAAAATAAATACTTATTTCCTTAAAATGGCATAAATATTCTTTGAAATCAAAAGAGCTTCTCTTACTCAGAAATATGCAACATATTAAGGTATAAGACGGGGTCTAAGACTGAATAAAGTACAACCCGAAGGTATCTGTATACTTAAAGCAGAAAGTGGGTAGACTAGATATTCTCAGACAGATATCCCACTGCAAAACAGCTACTATCTGATAAAAAGTTAATGAAATCTTCAAGGCCAAAAGTCTTGGACATAGACTGAAAAATTCTTGAAACCAGAAAGACATGAAAACCAAAATTTGGATAATAAATTCAGAAAATAAAAATACAGAACACCCAGGTAAATTTGAGTTTCAAGGGAAAAAAATACATATATTGCAGGGGACATGCTCATACTAAAAAAAAAAACTTTCATTATTTATCTGAAAATTGAATATAACTAAGTGGTCTGAATTTTATCTGACAACCCTATCCCAGAGCCAAATGGTTAATGCTTATACGGCACTGGGAAATGAGGCTCTGTCATTGCAAACAATGGGAGCTAATCCTGAGAGCTTCAGGAAAAAACTAGGACCCTCTTTCTGTCCAAGGAAACCAACATAAAAATTTGCCTGTCTTTCTTACATCTCTAGGTAAAGGAAAAAAAATATGTAGCTCTAATAAGTCTCTTCATGAGAGATATGGAACTAGAATTCGAATTTGTATTTACAGTGTGGTGGATGAAACTGTAAGCTGAGAAACTGAAGTTCTAAAAGATTGGTAGTACCCTGATGCCAGGCAGAAGAATATGCAACCCACTCTAAGGAAAGGATCCTTAACTCAGATCTCTTAAAGATTCCAAAAATGAACTACAGCCAACTGATTCCATAATTAAAAACCCACAATTTAAAAAATATATATACAAGAGTAAACAAGTCACTATGAGTTAGAGCTAGCAGAGATAATCAATTTAGAAGAACTAGGACTTCATTTTTTTTTCAACTAGGACTTCAAATGTTGGCATTATCAGTTACAGAATATAAGACAATTACTAATAAGTTACATTAAAAATAGATGTTGAGATTTTTAAAAATTTTTTAATGTTTATTCATTTTTGAGAGAGAGAGACAGGCGCAGAGAGAGAGAGAGAGAGAGAGAATGAACAGGGGAGGGGCAGAGAGAGAGGGAGACACAGAATCTGAAGCAGGCTCCAGGCTCTGAGCTGTCAGCACAGAGCCCAAAGCGGGGCTCAAACCCACGAACTGTGAAATCATGACCTGAGTCAAAGTCAGCCGCTTAACCAACTGAACCACCCAGGCGCCTCAATAAAACTAACTCACTAACTAACTAACATTGACAAAATATAATGAAAATGACTAAAAATTAATAACTCAGGCAACAACAGATGTTGGCAAGGATGTGGAGAAAGAGGAACGTTTTTGCACTGCTGGTGGGAATGCAAACTGGTGCAGCCACTCTGGAAAACAGTATGGAAGTTCCTCAAAAAATTAAAAATAGAACTACCCTAGGACACAGCAATTGTATTAATATGTATTTACCCAAAGGATACAAAAATGCTGATTTGAAGGGGCACATGCACCCCAGTGTTTATAACAGAACTATTAATAGCCAAAGTATGAGAGGAGCCCAAATATCCATCAACTGATGAATGGATAAGGAAGATGTGGTATGTATATACAATGGAATATTACTCAGCAATCAAAAAGAATGAAATATTGCCATTTGCAACAACATGGATGGAACTAGAGTGTATTATGTTAAGCAAAATAAGTCAGAGAAAGACAAATATCATATGATTTCACACATATGTGGAATTTAAGAACAAAACAGATGAACATAGGGGAAGGGAAGCAAAAATAAGATAAAAACAGAGAGAGAGACAAACCACAAGAGACTCTTGAATACAGAGAACAAACTGAGGGTTGCTGCTGGGGTGTTGGGTTGGGGGGGGGATGGCCTAAATGGGTGATGGCTGATAGGCATTAAGGAGGGTACCTGCTGGGATGAGCACTGGGTGTAATACATAGGTGATGAATCACTAAATTATATTCCTGAAATCATTATTTCACTCTATGTTAACTAACTTGGATTCCAATTTTTAAAAATGACTAGAAGACTTGAAGAAGAATTCCTCAAATTAAAAAATGTCATTGAAATTTGCAACTCAATAACCATTTGGTAAGGCTAGACTGCTCTAACAAAAACACCCAACAATAACTCAGTGTCTTAAAGGAGACATGCTGATTTTCTTCTCACATAATAGTCTAGGGGAACATTTGAGGGACACATTAAACTCCACTTCATTTGGCCATTCAGGGACACAGTTTCCTGCTTCATTATCCTCTACATCTTTATTTTCATCTACATTTTGGGGAGTGGGTGATCATGGGTTCCAGCTAGTCAGAAGGGAGAAGAGAGAACAGAGGAGGTATGACTAGATCTTACATTTCCATCCTGGAAGTGGTATACATCTTATCCAATCATGTTATATGGACTAGAACTTTGACTTAAGTATGCCCCTTTGCAATCTACCCTCTCACCTCTCCCAACCCACCCACTCCAGGCAAACACTGATCTACTTTCCTTAACATTACTTTGAATTTCCTCGAATTTCAAATACATAAAATCATTTGGTAAGTACTCTTTTCCTTTTTTGGTCTGGCTTTTTTCATTCAGTAAAATTATGCTGAGATTCACCCATGTTACGGTGTATATTACAGATGAAGTATTTTAACTGTATTTCACAAATTTTGATAGGCAGCTCAATGCTGCTTTAAGAACCAAACCTTTTCCATTTTCCCCTCTGCCCTCCCCAGCATATTGGCTTGGTTTTCTCGTCTCTGTGGTTCTGATACTGTCATCTGCTGTTCCAGCCGACTTTCGCTAATGGGGTCTGTGTCCTTGTGTAAGTGACTTTGTAAATAGCCATATGTTCCCTGGAATTTTGATGTCCTCTGGGTCTAGGTTGAAGGTGGATTTACCCAGAGACTATTCATATTTGCTTCCATGATGTACCTTAAAGCCTCAACCAATCTGGGGCTCTTGAAAGTAAATATTCTGTTTCTTTTTCTGGACTACAACAATGGTATAGATTCCAGTCCAAATCCAAAATCCATGTGAATGAAAATCTGAGGATAAAAATCTGAGTGGATACAAACTTGAGAGTATGTAGCTTTTTTTTTCCTTTTTATCTTTTCAATTTGGTCAGAATCAATGGCTGAGATAGGAATATAAGCCCTACCATCCTTCTCTGCAGGGCATGATTTTACTTCTGAGGTCTTCTATTTATGAAAAGTCTCCCCACTCTTTTTCTTCTGACATGTTTCCCTCTCAAAACTAGGCTATAGGTCATGGAGATCAGTTGACTCCAATGTTAGCATACTCCTCTGTACTTTACCTATTATTCCTTCAATGCAACCATACATTAAAATGATTTTTTTAATCTAGTGATTTTTTTTGGATATGCTATAATAGGGTAGATTTCTCATCTACTGTATTGCTGGATAAAGAAAGCTTTTAGGTTACTTTTGAGGAATAGACACATATATGCAAATAATAGCTATTTGCTAATAGATAGTTATTTTCAGATGTTACAGTGGGAGAATTAAAGCAGTATCTTCATGTTCTTTAAAGTGTACCATCATTTCCAGATGTTCTATACCTGAACAAATTTGATAACCACTGGTACATTAAAGAGATAAAAGCAACAGTGACAAATATTGTCGGAGGGCTAGTCCTTTATATGGTAACCATATATTTTGTTTGTCAAAACTAGGACACTTATAAGAGTGAAAGGGGTCATTTCACTCTTATGTGTGTGTGTGTGTGTGTGTGTGTGTGTGTGTGTGTGTGTGTGTGTAAAGGAAGACTTGGACAGGTACAGTGGGATGCATAATCACCCTACTTATAACCCCACATCTAAAGCATGAAGTTTAGAGCACCTACACATTACTATTCCACAGTATCAAAGGCGGATTCTTGGAAGAATTTAATACTTCAGGTATGATATGAATTATTTCTATTATTTAGGAAGATACAAATAACAGTTTCCTCCCAAAGTTTTTAAATTGACAGGCAATGTTGGGCATCTAAATACCATTGTAATAATACTTTTCAATACTTTTAACTACAGTTGAAATGCCAACAGGATTATTTTTTTACAAAAGCTTAATGACACAAAAATTGCTCAGGAAAGAATATCAATGAAATATAATGAGCAGGGCTGAGGAATCCAGCCCTCCAGATATTAAAACATATTGAGTAGCTGATGGTAATTAATAAACTTGGTACCAGATGAAAACAGATTGAATAGTCAATGAAAAAGAATAGGAAGCCCAGAAATAAACACAAATATACTTGAGAATTAATAAATGATAAATGTGATGGGGCACCTGGGTGGCTCAGTTGGTTAAGCATCCAACTTCGGCTTAGGTTAATATCTTGCAGTTCATAAGTTTGAGCCCCATGTCGGGCTCTGTGCTGACAGTTCAGAGCCTGGAGCCTGCTTTGCATTCTGTGTCTCCCTGTGTCTCTGCCCCTCCCCCACTCATATCAAATAAACGTTGAAAAAAATTTTTAAATAATGAATGATAAATGTGACATTTTATGTGTGCGGGGCGGGGGGAGGGCGGGGGGGAAGACTGTTCTCCCAGAACCAAATTGTGTTGTGACAACTGAGTAGCCCCTTGGGAAAAATAAAAGCTAGATAATCATTCCATTCCTTATACCAGAATTAATTCCAAATAAGTTAAAAACATTCATCCCCAAATAACAGCACAGAATACCAGAAAAAGTAGTTATTAAGCAGTCACAGTTGATCCACAGGACAAGAAACTTCTTTAGGATGAAGGGAAATTATCCCAGATGGAAGCACAGATATGCAAGAAGGAATAGACTGCACTACAAAGGGCAAATTTGAAAGACTATTTACTGCTATAAGCAACAATACAACAACACTTTAGATGTTTATGAAATACATGGAAATAAGATATATGACAAAAATAGCAAAAATGGCAAGAGAGGGATTAGTTAAATATTACTTAAAACCGTCACATATTACAGAAGCACAAACTGAAACCACGAGAAACCGTTAAACAACCATCAGAATGGCTAACATTCAAAGGCTGACACTATCAGTGTTGAAACTGCAGGACCCTTCTACATTACCGATGGCAGTGTAAGTTAGTTCAACCATTACTTTACAGTATCTATTAAAGATAAATTAGGACCTAGCCTGCATTCAGCAATTTTACTCCTGGGTAAATACTCAAGGGGAAATGTGTAAGAAGTCACCAAAGGCTTGTGTACTTTACAGTGTATAAGCTGTATCTCAATTAAGAAAAACTAAGATCACGTATGTAAAAAATAATTACAAGAAATCAACAAAATGATAATAATTCAATAAGGAATAGGCAAATAATATGAAAGTAGAGAAAACCGAATGGCTTATAATGTGAAAATATGCTCAACTTCATTCAAGATGAAATTAACACATCAAAAAGATACTCAGACAATTTGAGTTGATTTCTTACACTTGCAACCAATAGTCCTGACAAGTAGATTTGCAAAACTATGCCAAGGCAATTATATACACAAATGTTCACTTCAGCATTGCACATAAAAAAAATAGTAAAAACAAAACAAAACAAAACACAAATGTTTGCCAATTGTAAACTGTTTACATAAATCATTGTACTTTGATACAGAGGGACAGTATTAAACCACTACAAATAATGAAGTAGGTATATGTGGGTTTATATGGAAATATCACCAAGATATATTAAGGGAAAGGGGTAATTTTATGACAGCAAGCGAAATACAATTGCAACTCTATAAATTTTTCAAAAGATATGTGACTAATAATAACAGGAAATTTGGGGGAATAGGAACTGAGGGTTGGGAGGGGAGAGACACTTATATTTTTTATCTTATAGTTCTCTGTACTGTTTGAAATTTTTCCAGTGTGTATTTTGTTCTATTCACATTTTAAAATCAGAAAGCAGGGAATAGAATGTATCTGAATACTAGCCCTCAAAGTGGTTAAAAATTCAAATTGCTTGAAGTCTAAATGACAAATATTCACAGATCACTAAATCAAGATTTCTTAAGGAAATAAAGAATCAAACAAAAGAGCTCTTTATGTTTAAAATGAGTAATTTGTTATCACAAGTGGCTATGATGCCAGGAAAAATCTGGTGTGGGGTGATGTATTGAGTAGATACCAGAGACAGTAACAATAAAGGGAAATACTTGCATCTAAAATGTTTTCAAACCCCTTTCAAAGCCAAGGCATTATATAAGTATTTTGAAGATATAAAGGCTAACAATGTATAAAAATTTTATATTAACTATTGACATAAACTACAAAGATTACTTCTTTATATTTTCTTTTTTTTTTTAATTTTAATTTTTTTTTAACGTTTATTTATTTTTGAGACAGAGAGAGACACAGCATGAACGGGGGAGGGGCAGAGAGAGAGGGAGACACAGAATCGGAAGCAGGCTCCAGGCTCTGAGCCATCAGCCCAGAGCCCGACGCGGAGCTCGAACTCGCGAACCACGAGATCATGACCTGAAGTCGGACGCTTAACCGACTGAGCCACCCAGGCGCCCCTACTTCTTTATATTTTCAAATCTTTACTAAAAGCAATCATACAATAGATGAAGTAATTCTAAAATAACTTAAATTCACAATAACTCTATTTGGACTTTCCATTTCTTAAAATTCTGACATCGTTCATGACTTATAATGATAAAAAAATGAAAATATTCACAGTCGTAAATTATCTTCCTTCTTTATGACTTTAGGAACATAAAGGAGAATTAGACTAATTACATTTTATAAAATGATTCTCAACACTTATAACATTTATTAAAGTACCAATGGTGACTAAAAGAAAGTAGTAACTGATACCAACTTTAATGACACGTTTTTAAAGTACAATATCTGCAATCTAGGTATTTCACTACAAAATTAGATATTTTCCAAATTCTTTCTCAGTTCCAGGGAATGACCATTATTTAAAATATCCTGTCAAGGGCCTCACAAAATTGAATTTAATGCCAAACATCTGAAGTGTAATTTTGAAAAATAGACATCTTCAGCAGCTTTCCAAAATAAATACTGATTGATAAACTTTGTATAAAAATAATTTGTTCAATATAAACACCCATGGAAACCATTTTTGATGCTCATACAAGTAACAAGTAACATGACTCAGTTCTAATGAAGACCTTTGTATTCTAAATTGCCCCCCCCAACATTGTGACTGTGTGCAGGCGTGCTTTACTGTTTTAATTTAGTTGTGCAAGATAAGGCAAAACTACTGACTTCTCTAGTTTCCTTTTGTAAATGCTTCTTCACATTTTCTTTGGTGACTATGTTTGCATTCTTTTCCTCAAACGCAGTTTTTCATAGTAGAGTGGACAATTTTGTGTTTTACATCTGACAGTGTGTTTTCTCAATAATAATTACTTTAGAAGAGTCCTTAACTATCAAGATGACCCTCAAAAGATGAACAGTGGAGCACATTTCTTTTTAAAACTACAGGAAGGAATTTGGAAAGAGGTCTTTTTCCATCCACGTCTAGGAGACATATGGTTGCAGCATGTCTTGATCCATTTAGCACGTTGTCCAACCCCACGTGGTCCCCATGGGCACAGCTCTGATGGCCTAGCCTGTATCCCGTGCCAACCAAAGTAGTTTTGGAATCTGGCATCAGTTTGTGAAGGAAGTTTCTCTTCTCTCAGCATTTGTGTAGTCAAAGTGAATATTCCTAAGGGAATGTGACCATATGTTTGATATTTGGAAAGAGGGAGTTGGTTTTATTGGAAAGGGAAGAGAGAAGATAAACGCAGCTCATGCTCGGTGCCATAAAACCTTATTATAGGTCCAGAATCACCCACTGGTTTGCAAATTTCATCCAAGTCCTCTTACTACTTGAGACGAGGCTTAAAAATAAAAGAATACCTGTTCCTATTCCTCTTGTCCATATGTAGCCCATCTCCAAATGGGAACACAGGGCTCCGTGGGAGGCCCCTGCTGTTACTGATAACCACACCTTGATTTTTCTTCTTTGTTTTAGGGGGTTTAACAAAGGAAACATATAATCTCATTAACCCTGACAAGTGATTTGTCTTATGTTGAACCTTGAGGCCATATCCCAAATTATTAACTTCTGAATTTCTTTTCATCAAGTTCAGATTTAGAGAGACTGGTAACTTGTGTTGCAATTCAAGGCCTTAAGAGAAATACTCCAAATTCCAGATTTATCCTAAGTTTAAAAGTGAAAATCCATATTTCAGCTCTTCTCTCCCTTAAAAAAATTTTTTAAGGAATCTTTGGAAAGAAATGGAAAATATCAGACCATCCTGAAGTATAAAATGTTCTAAATTTACCTATATTTTTATTAAAACCCACTACTTAATGACAGATAATTTTCATAAAGACCCAATAATGTATAGTGATATATGCAGTGAAACAAACTTTCAAAAGTGAAAATCAGAGCCCTAACACACTGACAACAGATAGGATCTAAATCTATATATACCAATAGGCCAAACTCTACCATTCAGCCCTCTCCATGAAAACAACTCCCTTGGCATTTCACTACTTGAGATGTTTTCATTTGTTTTTGGAACTGTGCACCGGGATGTCAATGATCTCGTTAATATATTGTTACTAAATTCCTTTAACTCAGACCTGCAGAACTACACTGGTGCTGGGACTTCTAAATTCACTGCCACATACACATAGCATGGTGAAATCATAGGCTGTTTGGAACATCTATCACTTTCTCTTCCCCATAGTCATATAGTCATGGGTCCCAGGCCACAGGAGACTGTTGGGTCTCAGTGGACATGCTCATTGTTTAATCTCTAACTTTATGCAGAATGGAGCAAAATGTAATTCTCCTATACTGCATCCTCAATTAAACTTCTATATTCTATGAGCAGCATTAAAAATAATGGTCAATTTTGCCAGAACTTCCATACATGCAATAATTTCTTTCTGTTTCTGAATATGTAAACCACTTAAAACATCAGTGAAAAAAAATGTATTCTCTCAATTTATCTTTGTATAGAACTAAGGCTTTCATACCACACTCATAATTCAGTGAGTTGATGTGAGCCCTCTACCATTCTCTTGTGAGTCACCTATCTGTTGATGAGTATGTGAGATCCTGAGATATCTCAACAATCCTTATGGCATGAAACAACTTTATTGATTTCGAATTGGCAAATGATCATGAAGTGTGAAAAAAAATACCTGTTGTTTGGGCCCTGAGATCTTTGTCACTGTCTAGAACTTCTCATTTCATATGGCCACAACTAGAATAGAGATGGAGTGTAGGATTTTATCTAGGGTAACAGTAAAATCAGCAGGATCCTCTCTCAGGCCAAGTATGAAACTGGTGATGCTTAGCAATCTAATAGGCATATTTCTGAGTACTAAAGTATGTATTTTGATTATACTGATCATCTTGAAATTCTGATTTATTGACACTCAACATCTATCTCTGCAGGTTTCTTGGTTAGTTTGTTGCTCAAAATGCTGTCTCGGAGCTTTCTTGCCATACCAAAAACTGAAACAAACAAGAAATATTAAAGTCTTTAAAGGCAAAAACAACATCTGTGTAATTCTCACTTCATTTTCACCCAGCATTATATATCCACTTAACAAATTTTATCTGCTTGTGAGTCATTTTTTTAATGGATGGCAACGTAAGATATAGGTTTAAAACATAATCACTAGCATTAAAAGATCTCGGTTTAAATCTGGATTCTGGTTCCATTATACACTAACTCTGTGTCCTTGGGAAAATTACTTAATCTTCTAATCTTTAATAAGGGTGTTATAGCAGTACATGTCTCATACAATTATTTTAATAATTGATTGAGATAAAATATGGAAATCTTTAACACAGTGGGTGGTTATATGAAAGAGAAGTGAGAAAAAAAAAAAGTGTACAAACAAGTTGGAATCAGGGAAGACAATAATTCCAGAGTGATATACAGTAGAATTTAGTCATCTAACTGTATCAGAAAGCAACCACTGCAACATCTTTTATAGGGAAGCGTTAAGACACACATTATGTTTTCAAAATGCTTTTGTTGTCATCAAAATACTGTTTGTATTCTAGTACTGCCATTCTGATAGGTAGTATCATTGCATGGTTATATTTGATACATAAAGATCAGCTTACTTGTCAGTCTTCAGAAGTATATCCCCCAGGCCAGATCTAAATCTGCAACATTTAGCGGACTGCCTACCACAGAGTAAGTGCTCAAGGCAAGTTTGTTAAATTGCAAAATCTTAAAATCACACAGTCAAGTGGCACAAATACATCACATACTTCAAAAATGTACGAGGATGCCTCTTATGTATAGACGCGTGTGTGTGTGTGTTTGTGTGTGTGTGTGAATCAGTTGAAAACAAAGACAACTCAAGATAAAACAACCATACCCTTGAAACAAGTTACATCCCACAGTGTCTTTCAAACTTAGGTATAATCGAGAAGATTAGCTCTTTCTACACAGGTCTAATGTTCGCCAAAGATGGTATTTGTTGGGTTCATTTCTAGCTAGAAACAAGCCATTGGAGATCTTCCTAGTGTAGCTTGTTAATGAAATCATTAGAAGAGTCAGTCTACATTGCCGGGCTCTTGAAGACTTTCTCTCATTTTTTGTCAATATTACTGAGCAATGACAGATACCTTTAATTTGGAAACACTCACTTTCAAGTTTGACTCTGACAGTTTTCCTTCCTCTCCCATATCCACAACCATGGTGGACTGTATTACATACACTTCATATGATTCACTGTAACATACATCTGAGATGTTTCTTGAATGAAATTAGACAGTTAGGTCACACATTGTGTTTTCCATTATCTTCCGAGTCTGAGTAGAACAAGTCTGAAACTGAGGCATGTAAGATACAAAAGTCTTCTGACCATTAGTTCCTAAACTGAAATGATTTTCTACAAGTTGTGAGCAAGTGTCCTGGAGGATTCTGATGTCAGTGAATAAACAATGGGCTGGGAACGGACACAACACTTGTGACTCATCAGTCAAAAACACACCACTCTCTCTTTTTTTGATTGAGGTGACCCCTAAATAATAGACAGACCTCTCACCATTATTTTCTTCAGGGAAATTTCCCTCAGGTTTCAAAAATTCATCCAATCCTTCTGAGAACGGAAGGTGTGGTGAAATTATATTGGGATGCTGATCTGATAATATAAAAAATGTCTGGGTTTCTATCTCCCATGAGCTGTTAGAGAAAGAATCCTTGGACAGAGAATTTTTGCTAGAGAAGCATTTGCTGACTGAACTGTTTATAAGCCCTTGCTCTTCATCAATGTCACTTGATTTAGAGCTGCTGAGTAGGGTAGCATATCTAACAGAGGGCTGTCTCCTGTTTTCATCCTCATAGGTTACCACGCTGCTCTCAAGCTCAGAGAAGTCAGCACTGTTGTGCTGGTCACTGATACAAATAGAACCCTTTTCAAGATCCGGAGTTGCCAAAAGTAGAGAGACCATAGTTGTTGGCACCATGTCATCTTTATTTTTCCATGTTGTGTCAACACTGACATCTTCTGAAATGGCTTCAGGCTCCAAAAGAAGAGGACCAAATATCACTGATTCTGTATGCTTGACAAAAAGATGCTCAAACGTTTCTGGCTAAAAGAAAAGACACATTTTAACGCTCAATTGTATTATTAGTAGTAGTATTTTTCTTCACTACGACATCATTGCAGAAACGAAAGTGTAAAAGGTTTACTACCAAAGGACATAAGTCAAGCACACATTAACTAGTTTTGGACTGAAACGGATATGTCAAAAATCATAAGGAAGAGACATATAAATTAGTGTTTAAAGTGGGATGAGATAGACTTTGGTTTGAGTCCTTCCACTTCTATGACCATGGACAAGTACATTAACTTCTTTGTGTTTTGGTTTCTTCATCTGTAAAAATGTGTTCTATCAATATTTACTTCCTGGCATAGTGGTGAGGAATAAATTAGAGAGGGTCTGAAAGTGCTTAGGTCTCAATAAAGATTGGTTGCTGCATATCTTCTGAGAATTCCTCATGTTTTACAGCAAATTAGGTTTCCACAAACTGAAAAATTTAAACCTCAAATGAAAAAGTAATTGAAATAAAATCAAATGAACAAACCCTCTAGTCCAAAGATATGGACTACGCCATGACATAAGATATGATGTAAAGGAGAACTATTTGTGACTGTTGAGACTAATCTGCCTTACACGATACTGAAAATCTACTTAAGATCACCAGAAGACAAGAACTAACTCCAATTTGTTGAAAACAATGATGGTAAAAGAGATGATCACAGACTCTTAAGTCACCATTCCTTATAGATAACTTCACATAAAAATACATACGGAACATGTGGAATGAAGACAAAGACACAAAACAAATGCACATCGTATCTTTTATAAGAATGCTGGTTACATCACAACAAAAAATCCTGCCAAGCAGCTACAAATCAAGAATCTGTGTAAAAAGCTCAATTCATACAATGTAAACATATTGAAAAATAAGTGCAAAATAAAGAACACTGTGGACACATCACATTGAAAAATTAACGCAACTAAAGGAAGTGCTACTGAAAATGTGTTCAATTTGTGAAACATACATATGATTGACCTTTTGAATTTTACAATTATTTTTATTTTTTTTATTTAAAAAATTTTTTTAATGTTTATTTATTTTTGAGGGAGACAGAGACAGAGTGTGAGCAGGGGAGGGGCAGAGAGAGGGAGACACAGAATCCAAAACAGGCTCCAGGCTCTGAGCTGTCAGCACATAGCCCGATGTGGGGCTTGAACTCACGAACTGTGAGATCATGACCCGAACTAAAGTCGGACGCCCAACCGACTAAGCCACCCAGGTGCCCCTGAATTTTACAATTTTTAAACTACCAGAATGAATTCAAATTTATTCCCTGAAATAACAGTATCCCCAACTATTCTTCATAATGGCAAATATATTTCATATAAAAACATAATTCATTAGCACAGTTCTAAATTCTTAAATGAAATATATTTGTGATTATAACCATAAAGAATAAATATACCAAATGCTAAATATGATAAAAAATGGAATACATTTATATAGATATTAAAATACTACATAATGACAAACATCATGTTAACACAACCTTCTCTGTTATTTATGAACATAATATATGAAAACTGTTCCTATGCCTTTTTTTCTGACAGAAATTTATCATTAGTTTTATGATTTGCTTCAAATATTTATTTTCTCATATTGTTTTTTCTTAAACTTGCTACTCTGTGTGTCTTGAATTTCTTAAAATTTCAATGAACCTAGAAAATAAGATCACCAAATAAAGGAATTACATGCTATCAACATGAAAACAAAAAATACACACAAATAGCCAATAGCACGCAGACTCATATATGTTCTTCAGATGATGGCTCTGGCATATTTCATGTCCTCTAAAACCTTATAACTGGTAACTAATTATTGGTACCAAATAATTATCTTCAAATGCATCCAGATGGAAGATAATTAATAAGAAATCACATACCCATATATTATTGAGGTATATTTCATCAATGGGTCACCAACATTTATTAAAAGTATGTTCATTACAAAATCTTAATCATTATATGCACCTAATATTTAAAGATTTTAGAACAGTCTGGGAACATATTAAGTATGTATTCAGCTGGTAGGAATTAAAAAATATTCTTTCATAATTTCACACTTTGATTTTACATTCCAATGATACCTATTCAAAGTCAATGAAGGGGAAAAGGACACATTGCTCCTCATTTTTAGTGTCTTTTTTGGTAATCAAATAAAACTCTGAGTGAAATCTAAATGCTAGTGACCTGTCTTTACCTAAATTTGAATATTATTTAGGTTCATCAAACAGAGGCTTTGGTTTATTTTGAATGTGAGCAACATAACACACTTAGTATGCTAGCATCATAGAAACAGCAAGGGTCTTTTTTTCAGGGAGAAATGTCCTACCCTTGCCATGAACTTGTTGGAAAAGCTCCCTTTTTGCATCACTGTGTACTTCTATGCCTGCCAGAAGCTTTGGGTGGTTCAGTGTAAATAAATTTAAGAAGGAATTTCCAAAGAGGCTGAATTGGAGACTGATGTGTTTTCTGATCTGGTCAGTCTGACCTGGATATGTCAGGTCATCCTGATACGAACTGTAACTTCCATTGGCCTGTGACCAGCACAAACCCTAACTTCTGGCTTTCTTTGAACTGAAACAGAAGTTAGCACATAAGCCATTTGCAAGGATACCAACGATAGAAATTCCCAGATTGACCAAAGTTAGATAGACATAAAAGCTATAAGACATTCAAAACAACACCCAAGTGGGTCAGTTTATAAGCTCAGATGTCTAGAGAAGAATATAAAATGGAAAATTTGGGATGTGAAAATATTAGCTAAATAGTTTTACTGTATTTTATAATTAGATTCATTGTGTTTGCAAAGTTATGTGTCAGAAGTTGTAGCTTTCATCTAGTTACAGCACTGTCTACTACATATCTGATAATATCTAATAGACCCATGGGAAGAGCAACAGTCATAGTTTTTAACGTTTTATGACCACCATCCAAATGATAAATCAAAAGCCAGACACCATGAATATTACTTGTTAAACTTCATGTGACCTGAAAAGTAAGCATATATTCAAAATGCAGTGGACTGAGACCTACATCTTGACCCCAAATTTACCCTTCTATTTAAGTTCTAAATCAGCATCATCCACTATATGTTAGTTCTCAATAGTTCAACCAAATATTTTTTTAGATTTGTCTCCCCTTCTTCAAAATGTAAAAATCTTCTAATACTCTACAGAATGTTGGGAAGAATTGGGTTCATCAGTTGTGATCATGATTAAGCTTCAAAGAATATCCATTCTCTGTTTAGATAAAATAAAATAAGAAAGCAAAACAAAAAATCAGAAAGCAAAAGATAAAATATTTCAAAAACATTTTCTCTCAGGCATGGCTTCTGGACTATCAATTCTTCTGTGATACTACAGTAATGTACCTTTTGAGGAAAGAGTAAAATTTTGAACTAAGGTAGCCTTTTCTATTTCCGTAAAGCATGCCTTAATATCACACTCTAAGAACAGTCCTGGTGACCCCAGAAAAGGAAAAACTATACAATAATAACAGAATAAGGAGAAAGAACAAAGAGCTGGAAAGATAAATAGGCGGGGGAGAGTGAGGAGCAGGAGAAGTATTAGAGAGCTTGAAACAAGAAAGAGTAAAAGAGTAGAGGAGTAAAAACAAAAGTTCAAAAATTAAGAGAAAGAAGAACTGAAATAGTGGACCATTATCATGATTTTTCTAATCTAGGAAATCTAATCTAATCTAGGGGGAAAAAAAAATCTAAGAAACCATCTGGTCCATGAGTCTCCCTTTTTTTTTTATAAACAAATTGGGGCTTAAAGTTACAGAGCTAATTAGAGCAGAGTGAGGACCCCAACTTAGTTCTTTATTTTCTTCCAGTCTAACAAACTTTCTATAAAACAATGGAAAGATGAAAAGAGATGCTAACTGCAAACAGGCAGGAAAACATGTTATTTGTTTTGCTTTTTCTACTTGCTGTGTTAGATTTCAGCCGATTAATTCAGTCTCTCCTCTGGCTACTTATAATTCATGGGCATATAACAAATATGAAGAACAGGAAAGTAAAGAAAACTGAAATCATATTTTAGGGGAGTGAAATAGGTATTTCTAAGCCCAGTAACGTGTACTCCTAAATAGAACTTCCAACTCAAAACCACACCAGCTCTACCCACTTCTGCAAGACCAATTTCAGAGTTGCTCTGCCTCAGATCTGTGAGGCTGGCATTCTGGGAAGCTGCAGGTCTTTGAGCTTCTTCTTTGGAGGCCTAGAGCAGACTGAGGAATCTTGGATAGTCTTTGAATCACAAGGGAAAATCTATTTGGCTTTAGCTTTCTCACTTCTAAAGTAAGTCGTTAACTGGAGTACACTCTTGTGAAGAAGACAACAAAGAAGCGGGGTTAGATCCCCCTCCACCCCAAAAAATGACAGATGATTTAGATTTAGAGGAAGAAAATGATAGATTAGGCAACACTGCTAAAGAGAAAGGTAAATAACCAAATTGGTTGCAGTCTTTTAAACACTATGAAATTTGCATTAGAAGAAAAAGCAAGTCTATTGCGTCATTGTATTTTCCTACAAGAATTCAACTTTTGTTTAAGATTCTGATTTATATATTTATTTTTATTTTATTTTTAATTTATTTTTAAGATTCTGACTTTTAAAGTATGAAAAGAAATGGTGTAGCACAGTATTCTGGTTCAAGATGGCAGGTTGAACACATTTCTCTCTCATCTTTGTAGAACTCTGTCACAATAAAAGTACACAAACAACAAATATATACCCACAGCACAGAAGATAACCTGAGAAGGCAAGAGGGAATAAGATTTTGAATTCACTTCTAGAAGATGGAAAACAACCAGAAGAGTATAGACCAACGAGGATGAGCAAAGAAAGCTACAAACCAAAGTATCTCCAGAGCAGGCTGTGGCTGAAGAGAAAGCCAGTTTGCCTAGTTGAATCCAGTTGAGATGGTGAGTGACGAAATGGCAGGTAAAAGCAGGTAAATGAGTGAGTTGAGTGAAGAAATGAGTGAAGAAATGGCAGGTAAAAGAAGATATGAAGGAATGGGGCTCTTCCAGTTCTCTGTTGTATATGGAAGAGCCTTTATATTAGAACTACCTTCCACACCCAAATTGAGGTTTTGTTTTCAAAAGCAACAAAGGAGCTCTCCTGGGAGTTACTAAGCAGCTGTGGGGTATTAGTGACTGTGAGTACATTTTTTCCTCAGCTAGCCAGAGCCCTATCTACCCACCCAGAGCAACAATCCCTGCCTATACACATTGGGCTCCCAATCAGCTCATCTACAGTTTCATTCTAAAACATTAAAGGAAACCAAATAATTACTAGATATTTAGGGAAAGTCTGAGATTAAAAAAAAGAAAAGCCAATATAAACAAGAAGAAAATAGGATCCTGGCAGAAAGGGAATTCAGGGAAAAAGGAAAAAAGAGAATTTTTCAAACAATGATCCTTAAAATGGTCCTTCTAGTAAGATTTAAGAAAATATCATATATAAAACCAGAACAAAATACTCTGAAAAAAAAAAGCTTGCAAATTTACAAATGTAATAGTAAATAAAAGTTCAACAGAAACACTAGAAGAACAGGATATGGCAAGGTCTCAATGTAAAACAAAACACAACAAAAGAACATATTAAAGTGATAAGAAATATAGAAGATCTTGGGGCGCCTGGGTGGCGCAGTCGGTTAAGCGTCCGACTTCAGCCAGGTCACGATCTCGCGGTCTGTGAGTTCGAGCCCCGCGTCAGGCTCTGGGCTGATGGCTCGGAGCCTGGAGCCTGTTTCAGATTCTGTGTCTCCCTCTCTCTCTGCCCCTCCCCCGTTCATGCTCTGTCTCTCTCTGTCCCAAAAATAAATAAAAAAAAAAAAAAAAACGTTGAAAAAAAAGAAATATAGAAGATCTATGCAAAGGGCTCAACATCTAACAAATACATATTCTAGAAAGAGAAAACAAAAGAAACAGGAAGAGAGGAAATCACAAAGAAATAATATAATTTCTTAGATAAGACAGAAGGCATGGAATTGAAAGTATCTTCAAATGGTGACCAAGTTAAATGAAAAAGAACCTCCCAAGATCCATCACTGAAATTTTAGAACACACAAATGGAGAGAATTTTTAAATGCAAGAAAACTGCAAGTAACCAGTGAGGAGTAAAAATTAGAATGGCATCTGAGTTCTCAGAAGCAATGCTGAGTGCTAGATGATGAGACAGGAATTGCTTCAAAGTTGAATTGGAAAGGTTTGTCCCATCTGGAAATGGCTACTCCACCAAACTAATGATCAATGAAGGCACAATGAAAAGAATTTCAGGCATGAAGAGACTCTGACTTAGCACATAACATTTCTTAGGAGGTTACTTAAGGATGTAGTTAATCAAGAAAGAGGAAGGAAACGAACTTAGGAAGCAGCAATCACTAGAAACCAGTTAAGGAAAAATTCTGGGTGACGGCTCGTAGAAATTATAGAAAACACCTTATCCGGATTGAAGTAGGAGGATATAGGGTTTCCTGGGCAGATACACTGGGAAAAGGTGTCCAGTGAAGAAGTTTGTATAATAGCAGCACACAGACATTCAAAAACACTTTGAAAGAAGCAATTAGCAGGCACCTGGGTGGCTCAGTCGGTTAAGCATCTGACTTTGGCTCAGGTCATGATCTCACCATTCATGAGTTCAAGCCCCGTGCTGGGCTCTGTGCTGACAGCTCAGAGCCTGCACCCTGCTTCAGATTCTGTGTCTCCCTCTCTGTCCCTCCCCTGCTCACCCTCTGTCTCTCTCTCAAAAATAAACATAACATTTTTATAAAGGCAATTAGAAACACTAGAAAAAGCAACAACAACCCCATAAAAACTAAAAACGAAGCCAACTAAAATTTGGCACAATTCTGACCAACAGGTGAAATATTTCTAATATCTCTTAAAAAAACATTCTCCTGTGACATTGGAACTACCAAGAAATGTCATCACGTCTATTACTTGTTCTTCAAGGAACAGTGTTTACATACCCATAGCCACCTAAATGCAGTTTACTGACTTTGTGTTTTTTACAATGATTATAGGACAAAACATGCTATCAATCCTGACTTAAAGCGAAGAGTTCTATTTACATAGACTGGGAGGTGGAGAGAGAAGGTAAGAGTGCTAATGTCTTTATTTAACAATAAAGCTCCCTAGAAGGGGAGCTCCTACAAGTGGCCTGTATTGATGGAAGTAAATGGAATTTAAAAAGATTCTTCTGAGGTTGCAGAGTAATTACTGAAAAAAATGGGGAAAAAGCGACAACACAGTATGTCGTAGGAGCATGGGAAAAGGAGAACGAAAGGAAAAGTATGTGTATCAATAAATATTCATTATAGCCAGAAACCAATTGATCATGTCTACATTCCGTAGTGGTGTAAGCATATTATTTTTAGAAATATAAAGATGACTTGCCAGAAAAGTTAAAAGCAAACCAGTTTAAAGTAATAGCATTTGGAAAGCAAGACTAAGGGTAGTTAGGGATGGAGGAGGACACTCTACTTTGCAACAAATGCTCTTCCATACTATTTCACTATTAAACCATGCACATTGATCACATGCTCATGCAAAAACTTATCTTTTTAAAAATGGGACATATACATCCCCAGAGAACAAAGAGATATTAACAACCATGTTTACAGCAGCATTGTTTGCAAGGAATAGAAAAAGTTTGCAAACAACTTAAATATCCATAGGGGGGATGGACATATGAATTATGATATATTTATAGGATGGAATACAATTGGCCAGTCCACATAGCTGAACTCCGTTAATGGCATCAACATGGAAAGATCTCAAAAAACAATGCTTAGAACAAAAATAATTTTTGAATGACATGGAAGGCATGATAACATTAATTAATGCCAAAAGTATTATTGTTCATTGGTCATGGATACACATATACAGATACAGTAAAGTACAAAAGCACAAACTAGACAAATACATACTATATTCTTGAAAGTCAGTGCCCCTAAAAAGGGAAGGAGGGACCAAAACGAATGAGAGGAATAAGCAGGACAAACTTCATCTTAACTTTTATCAATAAAAAAATATGAGGCAAATATGGATTTTTGATTAATTATAAACCAAAGGCAATGAGAATGATAGCTTAAAAAATGGAAGAAATTACTTTTAGGGAGTATTTTAGAAACCAGGTTGGATATCTAAAGAATTACAAGTATAGATTACTTTCATAAAAACCAATGCTCAAAGTAATCTGAATGTGAAGAACAAATTAAGGAAAATATTTCACGTAAAAAATTATCTCCTTAAAAAATACTGTCATTGTTTTTAAGAACAATGGACTACCACAGTATGTTTGCTTTGCAACACGTTGTGGGTTTTTTGTTTGTTGTTTCCTTTTGTTTTAGAATTGGATATATCACCCTTTGCTTATCCATTCAGCATTTGATGGATATTAAAAAATATGGCTTGTTGCCACATTTTGGCCATTATAAACAATGTTGTTATGAACATTCATGTATAAATCTCCATGTAAATACATGATTTCATTTCTATTGGATACATACCTAGCAGTGGAATTATTGGGTCATATGGTAATTCTATGTTGAACTGTTAAGACCATTTTCCAAAAAGGCTGCATCATTTTTTTTAAAGTGTATTTATTTACTTCAAGAGAAAGAGAGCATGAGCAGGGGGAGGGGCAGACAGAGAGAGAAAGAGAGAATCCCAAGCAGGCTCTGTGCTGTTAGCACAGAAAGGGCTGCATCAGTTTACTTTCCCACTGGCAGTGTATGAGTTCTAATTTCTCCATGTTCTCACCAACACTTATCATCTTTTGGATTATAGCCATTCTAGCCAGTGTAAAGTGGTATCTTGTGTTTTTGGCTTGTATTTCCCCAATGTTGAACATATATGCATTAGTGCTTATTTTTCACTTATATGTCTTCTTTGCAAAAATATCTATTCAGGGGCTCCTGCATGGCTCAGTCAGTTAAGCGTCCGACTTCGGCTCAGGTCATGATCTCACAGTTTGTGAGTTCGAGCCCTGCATCAGGCTCTGTGCTGACAGCTCAGAGTCTGGAGCCTACTTTGGATTCTGTGTCTACCTCTCTCTCTACCCCTTGTCTCAAAAATAAACATTTAAAAATATTTTTAAATGTCTATTCAGATTTTTACCCATTTTTAGAATTTTGTTAAAATATATATAACATAAGATTTACCATTTCAATTATTTTTAGGTGTACAATTAATGGCACTAGTTAAATTAAGTAATACATTTGTTAATATGGAACTGATGGCAAGGGTAGCAGTTTGAGTCCAATGGACTGGGGTTTAACGAAGGTTTATACAAGTACAGGATAGATGATCAAGACAAGCCACCGAACCACTCTGAGACTCAGTATGGTCGTCATAAAATTTAAGACGGTTAGGCCTATGAGAATTAAATAAAATAAAATATGAAAGTGAAGAGCCAATAGTAAATTTGCCTTACCCTTTTTAGAAATTAGTATGAATTACACTATATTATTTTTCTCTATTAGACTAAAAACTATTATTTTTAGTTATTTAGGAGATAAAGTAGAAAATGAGATTTTTCTTAAGTTATTGAATTTTAGAGGATTAAATGTTTACCATTAGTTAAATCCTTTGAAATTATATTCTTCACTCTTCAAATATCGCCATTATATTCCAAAAATTCCTTTATTCCTGATTATGTTTTCTGTGTACCTATTAATCCCTAGAAATAAATTATGCATCTTAAGGACTAGTTGTGCTCAAATAATATCTTATAAGATTATATAAAGTCAAATATCTGCAGAGGGGGGAAAATCGGTCTTACAAATAAGGATATTCACACCCACTTTAAGTATCCTAAAAATTCTTCACACTTCTTTATTTTATCAGAACATAGGAAATTTTAGTGGTATTTCAGTCTCCTTGTATATAATGTCTGTCAGATGATTTGCTGCAGCTTTGTGCTCATTTTCATCATGTCCATGTGAGACAGGGGAGCACATAGTCTACAAATATTTACTGACCCGACTTCTACCCATCAAGTGGTTCCTTTGCACACACCATTTTCTGGAAAGGAAAAGACATTTGGTGCAGGCTCAAAGTGCATTTGCTGAGATGGGCCTGATCATTTCCCTGCCCTGGTAAACACTTAGAAACCATTTTCATGGTGGTGCATAGGGAAAATTTCAGAGCTTCACATGTTGAAGACAGAATATTTTAGCTTCCCCTAAAGAGACAGTGAGACGGTTATTCTCTGCATTCATATATACTTGTATAGTGAAGCTTTAAAATTTTTGCTTATATAGGTAGTTTTTCTGACCCAAAAAAAAAAAAAAAAAAAAAAAGCTCATATTAAAAGAAAGAACCCTTCATATTTAAGAAAATTAAATATTACATTGTAATTAAAAACTACACTGTCTTTTAATCTCCCTATTTTCAGTTTGTGAATGTGCTATGATCCTTTCTACCTCAGGGCTTTATATTTGCAGGTGGCTTTGCCTGGGCTCTACCCCTCCACCACAAAATCTATTTAATGACTACGCATCTTCCAGAGCTTAGCTCGATTGTCGCTTTCCTATCTTCACCCTCTTGTCCCCATCCATCCCACACACTAAGTTCAGCACAATGGATCCTTTTCTTTAACAACATGTTGTTTATAATTATTAGTATATCATATAGATCATATATATTATTATTATTTTCATTATCATTGATTGATGCTTATCTTCCCCACTAGACCATTCGCTCCAGGAATTTCTGTTTTCTGGTCATTACAACCTGAAGATATTGCATAGTGACTAGCACAGAATAGGTATTCAATAAATAGCCCATGAGTGAATGAGTGAAATTAATGAATTTTAAAATGAATCAACTATTTTGGAGATGGTAAAGAAGACAAGTTCTTTCTATCCTGCTTTCCACCCAGCCACTCCTTTATGATCTGTCTTATTTCCCAGATACTAAGGAAAATCTCTTAAAAATTTGTTTTCCAAGATCCAAGCAATATCCTAGACTTACATATAAATACTCACTATGTGCTTACTGAATGAATGAATGAACGACAAATAAATATATATGGCTGAAATATCACTATAGCTACAAAAATGTTACTATATGAATTTACAATGGAAGAGAGAGGAGAGGAATAAATATTTTACAAATTAAAAAAATACCATGACTTCTGTTTAATGAAAGGGGAGTAAGGGCTTACAGCAAGTAAGTGCATAGCTGAGAGAGGTATGGGGCTAGATGGACTCAAAACAAAGTGAAGTTTCTATAAAGAGAATGAACATCTTTAAAACTAGTGCTACCTGGTCTGAAGATAAGACAGTGTCATAGACCAATGGAATAGAATAGAGACTCCAGAATTGGACCCACAAATGTATGGCCAACTAATCTTTGACAAAGCAGGAAGGAGTATCCAATGGGAAAAAGACAGTCTCTTTAACAAATGGTGCTGGGAGAACTGGACAGCAACATGTAGAAGAATGAAACTAGACCACTTTCTTACACCGTTCACAAAAATAAACTCAAAATGGATGAAGGACCTGAATGTGAGACAGGAAACCATCACAACCCTAGAGGAGAAAGCAGGAAAAACCTCTCTGACCTCAGCTGCAGCAACTTCTTTCTCAACACATCTCCAAAGGCAAGGGAATTAAAAGCAAAAATGAACTACTGGGACCTCATCAAGATAAAAGCTTCTACACTGCAAAGGAAACAATCAACAAAACTAAAAGGCAACCAATGGAATGGGAAAAGATATTTGCAAATGACATATCGGACAAAGGGCTAGTATCCAAAATCTATAAAGAACTCACCAAACTCCACACCCAAAAAACAAATAATCCAGTGAAGAAATGGGCAAAAGACATGAATAGACACTTTTCTAAAGAAAACATCCAGATGGCCAACAGGCACATGAAAAGATGTTCAATGTCACTCCTCATCAAGGAAATACAAATCAAAACCACACTGAGATACCACCTCATGCCAGAGAGACTAAAATGAACAAATCAGGAGACTATAGATGCTGGCAAGGATGTGGAGAAACAGGAACCCTCTTGCACTGCTGGTGGGAATGCAAACTGGTGCAGCTGCTCTGGAAAACAGTGTGGAGGTTTCTCAAAAAATTAAAAATAGATCTACCCTATGACCCAGCAATAGCACTGCTAGGAATTTATCCAAGGGATACAGGAGTGCTGATACACAGGGGCACTTGTACCCCAATATTTATAGCAGCACTTTCAACAATAGCCAAATTATGGGAAGAGCCTAAATGTCCATCAACTGAAAAATGGATAAAGAAGATGTGGTTTATATATACAATGGCATACTACTTGGCAATGAGAAAGAATGAAATCTGGCCATTTGCAGCAACGTGAACAGAACAGAGGGTATTATACTAAGTGAAATAAGTCAGGCAGAGAAAGACAAATACCATATGTTTTCACTCATATGTGGATCCTGGGAAACTTAACAGAAGACCATGGGGGAGGGGAAGGGGAAAAAAAATTACAGAGAGGGAGGGAGGCAAACCATAAGAGACTCTTAAACACTGAGAACAAACTGAGGGTTGATGGCGGGTGGGGGAGAGGGGAAAGTGGGTGATGGGCATTGAGGAGGGCATTTGTTGGGATGAGCACTGAGTGTTGTATGGAAACAAATTTAACAATAAATTATATTTAATATAAAAAAGACTAATTTCTGCTGAAAGATTACAATTTAATTGTTTGCACTGTTATATCTACAATATTACATATTTGTTCATTTGTTCATCGATAAGCTGTAGAGCAGTGTTTTTCTAACCTCAAGTCATAGGCCATTAGTATGTGAAATCAACGTACTGGGTTGCAATCAGTATTTTTAAAACAAAATAGAATTTTGAAAATAGCACTGCATATAATAAAATCACTTTGACATCCTTTTTCAGTTTTGCATATCTACATCTATGCGTGTACTGGGCTGCAAGGTAAGGCGTATTTCTTACTGTGGGTCATAGTCAAATAAAAAAAAAAAATTGAAAGCCACCGCTAGAGAGAAAAAGAACTAATGGAGCAGGCTCCACTGTGAGACAAACAGGGAAGCCAAGCCAGGTTCTAAAATAAATCACCTAATCACTATGCGCTTCAGGTTTTTTCTTCTATAAAATGGAGATAATGATACTTACCCCACAGTGTAACTGAAAGAATAATAATTTAAAACATCTAAATATGTAAAATAATGATAACTAATAGTTATTGAAACTTAACTATGTTACAAGTACCATCTTCTTCAATCCCCAAAACAACCTTATGATGTAAGTTCTATTAAACTTCATTTTATAGGAAATGAAACTGAGATGCTGCAGATTGAAGCATATACGACTATGTCTCAGTGATTTGCACGTATATAAGCAGACACTCTTATGAATTACCAGCAATGCTTTACTGAATCTTCACTTTCATACTTCACATGCAGCAGGAAGTCAGTCAATATTTGTGAGGGGTAAAATACTCCCCAGGAATTCAGAGCACTTTTCACAAAAATTAAACAGTAAAATACTCTGGGAACTTAGAGGGGGAGAAATTCTGAACTACTTTTGTTAAAGGAAGGTTTGGGGAAGAGGGCCTAGAAGGGCAAGGTCTTCACTGACATGGTGGGGCTGTAGAGGTAAAGGGAACAGTAAAGGCATGACCAAGGCCCAGGGACAGAAGAGATAGGATATGTAAATTGATAACAGACTGTAGACAGAAGTCATTGAGTGCTAGCTTAAAGGGACTGTACTTTATCTTGTAGCTAAAAGGAAACCAGTGAAGACTTTTCAACAGTGACTAATAATAAAGATGCAATCATTGAGACTGCTTAATAACCTCCATATGACTGATATTTAAAACAGCATGTTGATATTTGGACATGAAAACTGAATTCTATTTTCCCAATTTTATGGGTGGAAAACCAACCTGGCTTCAAGGGAAACTACAAGAACTAATGAAATATTAAACACTAGAGGTTTCTAAGAAATCCTATCATAGATGTAAGTACAAATTATTTTATTGTAGCTAATTCATAAAGTACTTTAGCTTGAAAAAAAACCAATGTACTTAAATGTAAGCTTTATTACAGTAATTATATTTTTCAGGTTGTGGTGTTTGAGGCCAGAATAATTTTTATACTTTTTAATTGATTTAAATAATTATGGTAATAATTACAGGGATTAAAAATATTGATTCCAGCTTTTACCTAAAGACAATCAATTTATACCAAAAAAGTATATCCAAATATCTGTTCTTCATCAGATTTAACTCTTAATATTCTAATATTTATTTTATTATATACTGAGATATAGATATATATTTAATGCCCACATGATAAACTACCTACTGAATTTTGTTTCATGCTGGTTTTAAATCTCTGCATCTTGCTATTCTTAAAAATATGTAATTAAATTAAATAGAACTCATATTTAAATGAATACAATAAGACCTAAACCATATCCTTAAAATATTTTAAACCTTAATAATGTTTGAAGCTATACAAGGCATATAGCATTTAAATGCAATCTTATATATTTTGGGTTAAAAAAATTGAAAAAGGGACCTTCTGAAAATTAAGTCCTTGTGCCCAGGAACAGTTCTTGGGGTTTGGAACATCTTCCCAAAACATCTTTTTCATTCTGCAAAGGATAAATAACAAAACATTCATACTGAAAATGTTCACAGTTAATGAGTGCACAAACTAGAAATTAATCAGCCATGTCTCAGTAGGGCTTGATTCATTTCAGATACTATCCCATGAAGATTTCCACAATGTTCTGTCTAGATCAAATCTAATAACCAGTATAATAATAAAAATAACCAACACTATTTGAAAGCTCTATGCCAGGCACTGTGCTGAACACTTGTCATGGATTTTTTTTGGAGAAAATAATACATTAAAAGTGGCCATCGATGAGCACTGAGTGTTGTATGGAAACCAATTTGACAATAAATTTCATATATTGGGAAAAAATAAAAAAATAAAAGTGGCCATCGATTGAATTTCAGAAACAATTCCACTTGATATGGCCTCATCAGCTCACTTGACTGAAAGATATATTCAGATTCTAAAACCCCCTGTCCCTCTTTTCTGCTATAAGACAAAAGTTTCTGTAGAGATTTGGCATGTGTGAAATAATATCATTGGTCCAGACCTCTCAGCACACAGTGATGGGGCACCCACAGAACCACAAGAAATTCAAGGTTATTTGCCAAACAAGGCTATTTGCCAAACTGGGGAGCCATGCAGTGCTGATTTTTAAAAATGAACTGAGCAGTCCAGGTAAATCTTCATCACTAAAAGTCCTCAACCCAAAATCTACAACTCTAAAAGTCATTTTTGCCGTATCTGAGAACATACTGCTTAGGATTTCCTGTTATAAGCCTGTTATTTCCTGAATGTATTTACATTTTAAAAATGAATTTCTGGGGTGCCTGGGTGGCTCAGTCAGTTAAGCGTCCAAATTCAGCTCAGGTCATGATCTCACAGTTTGTAAGTTTGAGCCCTGTATTGGGCTCTCCACTCTCAATGTAGAACCTGCTTCAGATCTTTGATCCTCTATTTCCCTCTCTCTCTGCCCATCCCCTGCTCGTGTTCACTCTCCCTCTCTGTCTCTTAAAAATGAAGATTAAAAAATAATAATAAATAAATAGATAGATGGATGGATAAATGAATAAATAAATAAATAAATAAATAAATAAATAAATATGAATTTCTTCCATGATGTTTATGTGGTACTAGCAAAACAGAATGTGGTTTCCTGAAAACAGGCCTTTTCTTTTTAGGCTATCTTAATTGTATACTGAATACACATAAACATATCTAGCATACTTTAATGTTTCTGATTTGGGGTTTAAATTAAGGTTTAAATATGCTCAAGGGCTTTCTTCATAAAGATTTTTCACATCAAGTACATTACCTTTGGTGTGATATTAATAATGTTCCAAGCAATAAGATTGAAGAGGAAATAATTATTGGCACAATTACATATAGACCTGCATCATTCTGGCGTTTTTCAATATCATCTGAAAAAGACATATAATTCACATGATTCGGAAGCTTGAGAAAATAATAACATCTTTCTGTATCAATAATTACAATAGACTTTTTTTCTGATTTTATCATAAATCTGCATTACTTTAAAGATATAAAAATAAGAAAAAGGTAAACTATAATTATGGTCACATTAATAAAATGATTATTTTGTTCAGAATTATGTTTACTGTAATTTAGCAAAACATTTTTTCAAAATTATTTCTTTGCCAATTCCATTTGATCACCTTAGGTTATATAAGTCAAAGTACCAATTAAAGTTCTGATGACTCTGTCTCAGCATCTGCTTCTAGAGAAGCCTACTTACAACACCTGCCAATGTCTTACCTTGTTCACTACACACACATTGACCTTGCTTTTCTTGAGCTACCAAATATACTTGCTCTTCAGAAACTTTGCACTTGCTAACCTTTGCCTGAAATGTCTTCTTTTGTACTTGTAGGTCTTGACTTAAAAGTCATCTGCACAGAGAAAAAGACCAATTCTGGGCATCCTAACTAAAGCAACACTTTTTTTTAATGTTTATTTATTTTTGAGAAAGAGAGAGAGAATGTGTGAGCAGGGGAGGGACAGAGAGACAGGGAGACAGAGGATCCGAATTGGGCTCTGCGCTGACAGCAGAGAACCCTACACAGAGTGCACACTCACAAGCCATGAGAACATGACCTCAGCTGAAGCCAGACGCTTACCCTACTGAGACCCCCCCCCCCAACAAGGAGCCCCTAAAGAGCCACACTTTAACTCATCTTACTTTTATTTTGCTTCATGGCACTTACTTCTTTTTTTTTTTTTTAATTTTTTTTTTTAACGTTTATTTATTTTTGAGACAGAGAGAGACAGAGCATGAATGGGGTAGGGTCAGAGAGAGGGAGACACAGAATCTGAAACAGGCTCCAGGCTCTGAGCTGTCAGCACAGGGGCCCGATGCGGGGCTCAAACTCACGGACCGCGAGATAGTGACCTGAGCCGAAGTCGGCGCTCAACCGACTGAGCCACCCAGGCGCCCCATGGCACTTACTTCTATCTGCTGTTATATTATACATGATTTGTTTACTGTCATTCCCATTAGAGCACTGGGGTTTAAGCTCCATGAGTACAGAGACTGATGTTTACTGTTCAATCCCCAGTTCTTGTGCCCAACATGTATTTGCCAAATAATGAATGGATTTTTATAATTATTTTAATTCTGAAACCAGGAAAAATATTTCTCTCTTCAACTTCATCATTAGGTTGCTTTGATTTGAAGACAATGTGAACAGTAAGAGCAAAATCAAAATGTTAATACTCCAACCACGGTAAGATGAATCAGAAATTTAAGAGGAACAGTGAATTTATTTCTATAACTACCTTTCTAGTTTTATTTTTAGGGAACAAAATGTTTCCTTTAAAAGACTGATTAAAATTTAAAGGCTCATAAGTATATACCCCCAAACATATTACTTGGGGTAGATACATTTATATGAATTGTACAGAAAAGTCCTATTTTTCCAAGTAGTCTTTCTGATGATGAATTTTATTGTACAGCTGCATATCTCCCTTTATTTTGTTTCCATTAACTTTTTATCCAATTTGAGACTGAAAAATTTAATTTCCAATACGAGAATACAATACCATGCTTGGCTGTTCTCCTTCTTACTACCACCAGGGAACCATACACCCCTACTGTAATCACTCCCTGACACATCTATGTAAGACTCTGGACTCTTCCATGACTTCATCAAAAAGAATATAATCAGATGGCAATATAACTGCTAACTGAGCAGAAAACCACACATCTGTGTAAAAAGAAACCAAAAGGAAAAAAATTTACCTGGGGTAAAACTATTAATTATCTTCGGTTTCCCCACTCCTTCCATAAATACTGGGTAAAGACTGAATTGATACTTCTCGATGGGAATAAAATGATCTGAGGAGAAAAATTTATTGAAGGGTCATTCCTACTGAATTAATATTAATGACTAAAACTTATATAAAAAAATTTTAGGTGACTCTCCTATATTTCCACACCTAGAAATTCAGTTATTTATGGATCGAAACTGATGACTAAGCAAGTTTCAAAAATAACCTAAGCATTCCAAATTCTCCTAGTAATGACAATACTTAGTAACTAATTTTTGAAAATATTACCCAGAGACAGAAGATTGCAATTTTCAAAGGCACGTTCCAATGATTACCAATTTGTTCAAGCTCATAGGATATGAGCTTCCAGTTTCCCTTTCTAGGACAATATGCCCTACCTCCTCTGCCATATCCCCAAAGCTAGCAACATTCCTCTTTCATATGCATTTAGTTTACTTAGTTTCCCTATTCAAGGCAGCTGTGAGACTAAAGTCTTATGAAATGCAAAGTAGGGGCAGGGACCAGGAGTCCCCTTGCTTATCCAGCCCCCCACCCCGCCCCCCATCAAGGAACAACCATCTGTATAACAAAGCTCAAAACAAATCTATCAGTGATGTATCATTTTTACAAATGTTGATAATATATAAATATTCCACAAGGGATCAATCTCTTTGAAGCCTAAATTATATATTCCCATAATTTAAATAAAAGCACAGAAAATAATCATCTGGACCACAGTGGTAATGAACTGAATTTAGTTCTCTATCAATCGTTTCTATGTGCCCTGATGCTAGGGTCTTTGGAATGCAACTGAAGTATAAGTCTCTGGAGTGATACTGTATTGTCGGATCATGGTAATCATTAGCTTCCCTACTTCAACCTTACTCAGACTTGGAGATACTATATTATGCGGTTTAATCACCTCCTGGGGCAACTGGTCTACTTTGGGGAGTTTATATTGCCTACATCACCAAGTCCTACATTTTTAGACCTTCAGCCTGGCACTCCCACTCTCCACTAGTGGTATTATATGTTGGTACACATATTTGGGAAAACAATTTGGTGGTAGATAGTAAAAAAAGCCATTAAAAAATAGTCTAGAAAAAAAAAGGTAAAACTAGAAGCAAATAAATGTTCTCAAAAAAATAAATGGTTTAAGTAGACTTTAGAATAAGATGCTATATGATCATTAAAAATACGGTTAAAAGGATTGGGGAGAAAAGAGAAACATGCTTGTGATATATCAAAGGAACAAATCAGAAAAAAAGTTGATAGATGATATGATTACAACGGTGTAAAATATTTTAAAAGGATCAAATGAAATAGAATTGAATGTTTATGATAAAGGGATAGAATTATATGTAGTAAGATGGCAGTATCATCTATATTTTTTAAGTTTTCATTAACTGGCTATGTTATTTGAACTAATAATCACTCTCCTACTACTCCATAAGAGAAACTTATTAAAGTACAGCAAACTTACCATGAATATAATACTTCTTAACGGATGAAGGGATTCTAAGCCATTTAGTTTCACTGTCTTCATTAAGAATTTTCCACTCAGTAATAAAATACATCAGAGAGTAATCACTGGGTGATAATTTCCAGGAAAGAAACACACAACTGCTGTTTAAAGGATAAGCACTGAGTGACTGCACGGTATTTACTGAGGGGAAAAGAAGGAAATTTGTTTTTAAATTCAAAATTAATGTAAAAAATCAAATACCCTCAAGGCACATATAACCTATTAGACAAAAGGAGAAGGAAGAGAAGGCTGACATTTATATAAATAAATATAATACAATTATTTTTGTACCACAGAGTCATGTATGCAGAAAGATGTGGGAATATATGCTATTGAGGAGAAACCAAAAACGGGATTTTGGATAGAGTCAAGGAAGTTGCTCACCACTGGAATACTGCCCAAGCTTATTAATCATCCCCTCTACTTCTCTCCAAACTCTTCTCTCCTGCTGATGGAGTTGTGCTTTCAAAGAACAAATCTGATCATTTAACACCCTCCTCACAGAGTCTCACTTAAAAGCCTCCACTGGAGGGGTGCCTGGGTAGCTCAGTGAGTTGAGCATCCGACTCTTGATCTCAGCTCAGGTCTTGATCTCAGGGTTGTGAGTTCAAGCCCCACAATGGACTCTGTGCTGGGCATGAAGCCTACTTTTAAAAAAAAAGCCTCCACTGCCTCCACTGTATTTCCATATGTGAGGATAATAATTCCTTTATGTCCTCTCCTATGCCACAAGGACTTTCGGTCAGACTCTTACTCTCTCAAGAGCCAATGCTCTTTTGGGGAAGTTTCATTCCTATACTGCTTGCTTAAGAAAGCCTCTCTAATCCTCAATACCAAGTCAGGTTCCTATTTTATTTTCTTTTATAAAATTATATTCCTCTCCTGGAAACATTTATCTCAGTTTGTAAATAAGCATCAACTTGTATGATTATTTGATTATTTGTTAATTAAATAATCAAAAAGTTGATTCGGCTCTGTGGATACTGAGACCATTATAGTTTTTCTCACATTGGAGTTCCCACCACCTAACACAGTGCAGCATTCAATAAATATTTCTAGAACATCTTGATGGAAAATATTTTTAGTGTAAAACATTGTGTAGATGCTATGGAACTTACAAGAAGCTTACACTATACGTACAAAACTAATCATTAATATAAGGCAAGATATAAAATACCTTAAGAAAGGTAGGAAGCACCCCAATTTAGGACATACCTAATCAAAGCAATAAGCAAAGACTTCATGGAAGAGATTAGTAGAGATACAGGAGATTTGAATTTTCCATTAAAAAGTTACACTTTGAAGGGAGGGAAGATGGCGGCGTAGAAGGACGCTGGGCTCACCGCGCGTCCTGCTGATCACTTAGATTCCACCTACACCTGCCTAAAGAACCCAGAAAACCCCCAGAGGATTAGCAAAACGGAGTCTCCAGAGCCAAGTGCAGACGAGAGGCCCACGGAAGAGGGTAGGAAGGGCGGTGAGGTGGTGCGCGATCCACGGACTGGGGGGAGGGAGCCGGGGCGGAGGGGCGGCTCGCCGGCCAAGCAGAGCCCCCGAGTCTGGCTGGCAAAAGCAGAGGGGCCAGAGGGACTGTGTTCCGACAGCAAGCGCGACTTAGCGTCTGGGAGGTCATAAGTTAACAGCTCTGCTCAGAAAGCAGGAAGGCTGGAGGACAAAGGGAGGGAGAGCTGCTGAGCCCCCCGGACGGCAGAGCTCAGCTTAGCGGGGAACAAAGGCGCTCGCCAGCGCCATCTCCCTCGCCCATCCCCCAGCCAAAATCCCAAAGGGAACCAGTTCCTGCCAGGGAACTTGCTCGCTCTGCGCAAACACCCAACTCTGTGCTTCTGCGGAGCCAAACCTCAGGCAGCGGATCTGACTCCCTCCCGCTGCCACAGGGCCCCTCCTGAAGTGGATCACCTAAGGAGAAGCGAGCTAAGCCTGCCCCTCCTGCCCCCGTGCACCTTGCCTACCCACCCCAGCTAATACGCCAGATCCCCAGCACCACAAGCCTGGTAGTGTGCAAGTAGCCCAGACGGGCCACGCCACCCCACAGTGAATCCCACCCCTAGGAGAGGGGAAGAGAAGGAACACACCAGTCTGACTGTGGCCCCAGTGGTGGGCTGGGGGCAGACATCAGGTCGGACGGCGGCCCCGCCCACCAACTCCAGTTATACACCACAGCACAGGGGAAGTGCCCTGCAGGTCCTCACCACTCCAGGGACTATCCAAAATGACCAAACGGAAGAATTCCCCTCAGAAGAATCTCCAGGAAATAACAACAGCTAATGAACTGATCAAAAAGGATTTAAATAATATAACAGAAAGTGAATTTAGAATAATAGTCATAAAATTAATCGCTGGGCTTGAAAACAGTATAGAGAACAGCAGAGAATCTCTTTCCACAGGGATCAAGGGACTAAGGAACAGTCATGAGGAGCTGAAAAGCACTTTAAACGAAATGCAAAACAAAATGGAAATGATGACAGCTTGGATTGAAGAGGCAGAGGAGAGAATAGGTGAACTAGAAGATAAAGTTATGGAAAAAGAGGAAGCTGAGAGAAAGAGAGATAAAAAAATCCAGGAGTATGAGGGGAAAATTAGAGAACTAAGTGATACACTAAAAAGAAATAATATACGCATAATTGGTATCCCAGAGGAGGAAGAGAGAGGGAAAGGTGCTGAAGGGGTACTTGAAGAAATAATTGCTGAGAACTTCCCTGAACTGGGGAAGGAAAAAGGCGTTGAAATCCAAGAGGCACAGAGAACTCCCTTCAGACGTAACTTGAATTGATCTTCTGCACGACATATCATAATGAAACTGGCAAAATACAAGGATAAAGAGAAAATTCTGAAAGCAGCTAGGGATAAACGTGCTCTAACATATAAAGGGAGACCTATAAGACTCGTGACTGATCTCTCCTTTGAAACTTGGCAGGCCAGAAAGGCTTGGCACGATATCTTCAGTGTGCTAAACAGAAAAAATATGCAGCCGAGAATCCTTTATCCAGCAAGTCTGTCATTTAGGATAGAAGGAGAGATAAAGATCTTCCCAAACAAACAAAAACTGAAGGAATTTGTCACCACGAAACCAGCCCTACAAGAGATCCTAAGGGGGATCCTGTGAGACAAAGTACCAGAGACATCACTACAAGCATAAAACATACAGACATCACAATGACTCTAAACCCGTATCTTTCTATAATAACACTGAATGTAAATGGATTAAATGCGCCAACCAAAAGACATAGGCTATCAGAATGGATAAAAAAACAAGACCCATCTATTTGCTGTCTACAAGAGACTCATTTTAGATCTGAGGACACCTTTAGATTGAGAGTGAGGGGATGGAGAACTATTTACCATGCTACTGGAAGCCAAAAGAAAGCTGGAGTAGCCATACTTATATCAGACAAACTAGACTTTAAATTAAAGGCTGTAACAAGAGATGAAGAAGGGCATTATATAATAATCACAGGGTCTATCCATCCGGAAGAGCTAACAATTATAAATGTCTATGCGCCAAATACCGGAGCCCCCAGATATATAAAACAATTACTCATAAACATAAGCAACCTTATTGATAAGAATGTGGTCATTGCAGGGGACTTTAACACCCCACTTACAGAAATGGATAGATCATCTAGACACACGGTCAATAAAGAAACAAGGGCCCTGAATGATACATTGGATCAGATGGACTTGACAGATATATTTAGAACTCTGCATCCCAAAGCAACAGAATATACTTTCTTCTCGAGTGCACATGGAACATTCTCCAAGATAGATCACATTCTGGGTCACAAAACAGCCCTTCATAAGTTTACAAGAATTGAAATTATACCATGCATACTTTCAGACCACAATGCTATGAAGCTTGAAATCAACCACAGGAAAAAGTCTGGAAAACCTCCAAAAGCATGGAGGTTAAAGAACACCCTACTAACGAATGAGTGGGTCAACCAGGCAATTAGAGAAGAAATTAAAAAATATATGGAAACAAACGAAAATGAAAATACAACAATCCAAATGCTTTGGGACGCAGCGAAAGCAGTCCTGAGAGGAAAATACATTGCAATCCAGGCCTATCTCAAGAAACAAGAAAAATCCCAAATACAAAATCTAACAGCACACCTAAAGGAAATAGAAGCAGAACAGCAAAGGCAGCCTAAACCCAGCAGAAGAAGAGAAATAATAAAGATCAGAGCAGAAATAAACAATATAGAATCTAAAAAAAACTGTAGAGCAGATCAACGAAACCAAGAGTTGGTTTTTTGAAAAAATTAACAAAATTGACAAACCTCTAGCCAGGCTTCTCAAAAAGAAAAGGGAGATGACCCAAATAGATAAAATCATGAATGAAAATGGAATGATTACAACCAATCCCTCAGAGATACAAACAATTATCAGGGAATACTATGAAAAATTATATGCCAACAAATTGGACAACCTGGAAGAAATGGACAAATTCCTACACACCCACACTCTTCCAAAACTCAATCAGGAGGAAATAGAAAGCTTGAACAGACCCATAACCAGCGAAGAAATTGAATCGGTTATCAAGAATCTCCCAACAAATAAGAGTCCAGGACCAGATGGCTTCCCAGGGGAGTTCTACCAGACATTTAAAGCAGAGATAATACCTATCCTTCTCAAGCTATTCCAAGAAATAGAAAGGGAAGGAAAACTTCCAGACTCATTCTATGAAGCCAGTATTACTTTGATTCCTAAACCAGACAGAGACCCAGTAAAAAAAGAGAACTACAGGCCAATATCCCTGATGAATATGGATGCAAAAATTCTCAATAAGATACTAGCAAATCGAATTCAACAGCATATAAAAAGAATTATTCACCATGATCAAGTGGGATTCATTCCTGGGATGCAGGGCTGGTTCAACATTCGCAAATCAATCAACGTGATACATCACATTAATAAAAGAAAAGAGAAGAACCATATGATCCTGTCAATCGATGCAGAAAAGGCCTTTGACAAAATCCAGCACCCTTTCTTAATAAAAACCCTTGAGAAAGTCGGGATAGAAGGAACATACTTAAAGATCATAAAAGCCATTTATGAAAAGCCCACAGCTAACATCATCCTCAACGGGGAAAAACTGAGAGCTTTTTCCCTGAGATCAGGAACACGACAGGGATGCCCACTCTCACCGCTGTTGTTTAACATAGTGCTGGAAGTTCTAGCATCAGCAATCAGACAACAAAAGGAAATCAAAGGCATCAAAATTGGCAAGGATGAAGTCAAGCTTTCGCTTTTTGCAGATGACATGATATTATACATGGAAAATCCGATAGACTCCACCAAAAGTGTGCTAGAACTGATACATGAATTCAACAAAGTTGCAGGATACAAAATCAATGTACAGAAATCAGTTGCATTCTTATACACTAACAATGAAGCAACAGAATGACAAATAAAGAAAGTGATCCCGTTCACAATTGCACCAAGAAGCATAAAGTACCTAGGAATAAATCTAACCAAAGATGTACAAGATCTGTATGCTGAAAACTATAGAAAGCTTATGCAGGTAATTGAAGAAGATATAAAGAAATGGAAAGACATTCCCTGCTCATGGATTGGAAGAATAAATATTGTCAAAATGTCAATACTACCCAAAGCTATCTACACATTCAATGCAATCCCAATCAAAACTGCACCAGCATTCTTCTCGAAACTAGAACAAGGAATCCTAAAATTCATATGGAACCACAAAAGGCCCCGAATAGCCAAAGTAATTTTGAAGAAGAAGACCAAAGCAGGAGGCATCACAATCCCAGACTTTAGCCTCTACTACAAAGCTGTCATCATCAAGACAGCATGGTATTGGCATAAAAACAGACACATAGACCAATGGAATAGAATAGAAACCCCAGAACTAGACCCACAAACGTATGGCCAACTCATCTTTGACAAAGCAGGAAAGAACATCCAATGGAAAAAAGACAGTCTCTTTAACAAATGGTGCTGGGAGAACTGGACAGCAACATGCAGAAGGTTGAAACTAGACCACTTTCTCACACCATTCACAAAAATAAACTCAAAATGGATAAAGGACCTGAATGTGAGACAGGAAACCATCAAAACCTTAGAGGAGAAAGCAGGAAAAGACCTCTCTGACCTCAGCCGTAGCAATCTCTTACTCGGCACATCCCCAAAGGCAAGGGAATTAAAAGCAAAAGTGAATTACTGGGACCTTGTGAAGATAAAAAGCTTCTGCACAGCAAAGGAAACAACCAACAAAACTAAAAGGCAACCAACGGAATGGGAAAAGATATTTGCAAATGACACATCGGACAAAGGGCTAGTATCCAAAATCTATAAAGAGCTCACCAAACTCCACACCCGAAAAACAAATAACCCAGTGAAGAAACGGGCAGAAAACGTGAATAGACACTTCTCTAAAGAAGACATCCGGATGGCCAACAGGCACATGAAAAGATGTTCAACGTCGCTCCTTATCAGGGAAATACAAATCAAAACCACACTCAGATATCACCTCACGCCAGTCAGAGTGGCCAAAATGAACAAATCAGGAGACTATAGATGCTGGAGAGGATGTGGAGAAACGGGAACCCTCTTGCACTGTTGGTGGGAATGCAAATTGGTGCAGCCTCTCTGGAAAGCAGTGTGGAGGTTCCTCAGAAAATTAAAAATAGACCTACCCTATGACCCAGCAATAGCACTGTTAGGAATTTATCCAAGGGATACAGGAGTACTGATGCATAGGGGCACTTGTACCCCAATGTTTATAGCAGCACTCTCAACAATAGCCAAATTATGGAAAGAGCCTAAATGTCCATCAACTGATGAATGGATAAAGAAATTGTGGTTTATATACACAATGGAATACTACGTGGCAATGAGAAAAAATGAAATATGGCCTTTTGTAGCAACGTGGATGGAACTGGAGAGTGTGATGCTAAGTGAAATAAGCCATACAGAGAAAGACAGATACCATATGGTTTCACTCTTATGTGGATCCTGAGAAACGTAACAGAAACCCATGGGGGAGGGGAAGGAAAAAAAAAAAAAAAAGAGGTTAGAGTGGGAGAGAGCCAAAGCATAAGAGACTGTTAAAAACTGAGAACAAACTGAGGGTTGATGGGGGGTGGGAGGGAGGGGAGGGTGGGTGATGGGTATTGAGGAGGGCACCTTTTGGGATGAGCACTGGGTGTTGTATGGAAACCAATTTGACAGTAAATTTCATATATTAAAAAATAAAAAAAATAAAAAAAATAAAAAAAATAAAAAGTTACACTTTCAATATGTAATGCAGATTGGAAACTCCTATTAAAGGCAGTTCTCAATTCTCTAATCAAATATATCAAAATTAATTAAAGAAGGGGGGCGCCTGGGTGGCGCAGTCGGTTAAGCGTCCGACTTCAGTCAGGTCACGATCTCGTGGTCTGTGAGTTCGAGCCCCGCGTCAGGCTCTGGGCTGATGGCTCGGAGCCTGGAGCCTGTTTCTGATTCTGTGTCTCCCTCTCTCTCTGCCCCTCCCCCGTTCATGCTCTGTCTCTCTCTGTCCCAAAAATAAATAAAAAACGTTGAAAAAAAAAATTTAAAAAAAAAAAAGAAGGTTCATCACTTTTTTAAAAAGTGTATTTATTTATTTTGAGAGAGAGCATGGAAGAGGAGCAGAGAGAGAGGAAGAGAGAGAGAATCCCAGGCCCCATGCTGTCAGAGTGGAGCCTGACATAGGGCTTGAACTCATGAACTGTGAGCCAAAACAAAGAGTTGGATGCTTAACTGACTGAGCCACCACAGAGCCCCAGTTCATCACTTGTATTAAATGAAGAACAGGGGTGCCTGGGTGGCTCAGTCGGTTAAGCAGCCGACTTTGGCTCAGGTCGTGATCTCGCGGTCCGTGAGTTCGAGCCCCGCGTTGGGCTCTGTGCTGACAGCTCAGAGCCTGGAGCCTGTTTCAGATTCTGTGTCTCCCTCTCTCTGACCCTCCCCCATTCATGCTCTGTCTCTCTCTGTCTCAAAAATAAATAAAAATGTTAAAAAAAAATTTTTTAATGAAGAACAGATTAATTTTCCAGTCTGAACAATTACTTGCATCCATATGTCATACTATTACATATGTATGTAATAAATATAATACACACATGTACCTGTACTTACTTTTACACACACACACACACACACACACACAGAGGCAGGGAGAGAGAGATTAATTCACGTACAACTTGCATTGATCCAAAAGGTTTAGGTATTAGATTTACTAGAATATTCTCATTTATCATAATATTATTTCAACATGGTTCTACCACATGAAAACCCAAGGACCATATTATATAACCAGGGTACAACCTGCTTTGCTGTTTTTCAGAAAAGAAGAAATTAAAGACAGGAGACAGACTTACAGATTCAGGGAACTGCAGGCTTCTTGGAAGATCATTTAGAATGGGAGGAGTTTGTAAAAAGTAAATATTGAAAGGGGCACAGGTTTACCACCCTGTACCCTTTCTTACCTTTGCTCATAGGCCATGAGAATGTTAAATTAAAATTCACAAAAGAAGCACCAATTGAATTGACGGCCAGAACTGTAACAGAATGTGCTTGCTCTGTCCACAAGAAAGTGAATTGAGTATGATTTCCCACATCTTCTGACCATGTTCCATTGCGGGAAGTATGATGTTTTACCACATATTTTCTTACACTACACAATGAGTCATTTTTCATCAGAGGCTGTAGTAAACATGAAAATTGATTAGTTTAAGGGCTCCCGTGCTTTTTATATCAACCAAGCTCATGAACTCTTCTTACACGTTTCCCACTGGGAGACAGGGGCAGACCAGGGCAAGCCCTGTCTAGTTCAAGGCTGAAGTATGGGGAGGTGAGGTAGGAGAGGGCTGGTGTCTGACAGAGACACAATGAAGTCATCGGGATGGGTATACAGCACAGGAAACTTATTTTTTTCCTTAAGACTCAGGGAATAAATCATTTAAGTATAATTAATTATGATACAATTAGGACACTTTTCCACTGAGAAGTTTCACACTAATTTTAGAGAAAAGAAAGACCGGCAGAGAGTCAAGAGTTTCCTCATCTGAAAAACCAACAACGAGTAACCATCTGGTTCTGTAAAGCAACAAGAAAGAGCTGAAAAGATATTAATCATCATTTATGTTAACCCCAGTGTCATTTGTTATCTCTTCTTCTCTTAATCGTTGCTAATTCAAGTACTGGAGGCTATCAGAACCATGTATACGGCATCCCAGAATTTCTGCCCGATCATTAAAAAAAAATCATACCAGATCACTGATGATTCCATGTAAAATACATATCTAGTCCAATTCTGTTCTTCCATTCTACAGAGCATTAACAATATACCCCACTTCCTCCATTACTGCCACCTGTTTCAAATAAGATTCAGTGCTGCCAATGCTTTACAAACCCATCAAAAACGACTCTATACAGTCAACTGGAAGTGTCTCTCCATATATTTTTTTTTGTCATCGAGATTCCTCAAAATCAGAAATAACAGAAAAAAAATAAACACAAACACATACACATGTATGCCTGCGGGGTGCGGAACAATCTGGGTAGGTGGGGAGTAGAATTTTATCAGATATCATCTAGTCCAGCTCTACATTTATACAGATGAGAAAATTGAGGCTGAAGCATCTAAGCAACTTTGCCAAAATAATGCTGACCTCGCTGTAATATACTCAGCTGAGAATAGAATGAAGTTCCCTAACTCCATGCCAGCGCATTGTAGCTCTCTGCAATCACATCTCAAAACTGAAATGAAATACTGGACTGCAGAACCTAAAAAATGACAGGATTATGAACAATGAAGTCTTTCATAAGTATAAAAATAAAATTTAAGAGTAATATAAAAAGCAGGAATACCTTCCAAAGTAAAGTAACATTTCTCTCTTTTTTAGTGGTGTCTTCATTAATTATTCTCCAAACTTCAGGTCCTCTGGTAGGAACTGCAGAAGGACAAGGAGCCCAAGTTGTACATGTGCTCTCAGAAGGAATAGTTTTTAGTCCTATTGGAAACGCACATCCTCATGCATTTTTAAGACACATTTACAAAGTCTCTACAGACCTTTTATATCTGTGACAACTGTGTAGGCTGGACTACTCCAATTGCTCCAATATCCCAGCCCATCCAGCCTCTTACAGCGCACCTGAACAGCATAGACAGCACACAGATCTGGCACCAGGACGCTGGCAGAATTGGATTTTGCATCATGCACCTCATACATCTGTAAAATAAACTCAAGCATTAGAGTAACCATTACCAACACCTATGTAGCTAAAGGGCCCTAAAGTGCATTCTATTTAAAACCTTAATACTATTCCAAAATTAACAGAGGGCTGACTTTGTGTTTTCTGGCTATAGAAATATGTGACTTGGATCTTGAGCTCCTTCAAGTGAAGGATTATCTTAGTCATCTGTGGTCTCCTTCTCAGGCCAAGATTTGGACTGACCTACTTGCAACCTCACGCTCAGCTGTTCTCAACTCTATTACTAATTTCTGTCCACTAATCCTCTACCCACAGAAATTCTTAATAATTTTAACTGAGTGGTTACATAGTGATATCTCTGATAGTCTCTTCAATAAGATGGTAAACTGTCACATTCCTTTCTGCTAAAATCATGATGATCTAAAGGCATAATTAGGGTTCCTAATATTCCTGGGTCTTTGCCGGCTGCCATCTGAAAACTGACGTGGCCTGTCACCATATGCACACTTGCCACTATGGGTGTGGTTTTAATTGGTTGGTAAAAGCAGCTTCTTCCAAAATGTGTCCCTTTGAACATAAGTGTACTAAAGAATATTAGATGTTAAAGGAAAAAGAGTTCCTTGGTAAATTGAGTTTGAGAAACACAGAATAAAATAAAGTCGCAAATATTACTTTGATGCAGGACCTATCTAAACCTTTAATATGTAACCCAGTGCAGTTCTGTACTAGGAACACACAGTGATACAGGGGTTCCTACATTTATTCATCCATGCAATCTTTTTTCAAGGAATAGTTCAATATTCTGTCAAACTCATTTTGGGAAATGATGGGTTACAGGAAATGTCATAACTTTAAAGGGTTAGACCTAGGGGTGCCTGGGTGGCTCAGTCAGTTAAGTGCCCAACTTCAGCTCAGGTCATGATCACATGGTTCATGAGTTTGAGCCCTACATTGGGCTCTCTGCTGCCAGCGCAGAGCCTGCTTCAGATCCTCTGCCCCTTCTCTCTCTCTCTCTCTCTGCCCTTCCCCCACTCATTCTCTCTCTGTCTCTGTCTATCTCTATCTCTCTCAAAAATAAACATGAAAACAATTCTTTTAAAAAGAATTTAAACCTATAGAAACATCTACTTTGTAGAAATATCTTTTTTTAAACCTATAGAAATATCTACTTAACAAAAACAGCTACAGAATACAGGAAGATGTACATTTGTGCCAATAAAATAAATCTTATGCAATAAAATCCTTAAACACTTATAAGAAATAACATTTAGTGAGGCAAGCTGAAGACATTTCTAGGTAAAATGTACCTTCCACTGTACTTCTTTCCCACTTAAGCCGTAGCGAATCTGGAATTTAAGATTATTCTCTGGAAAGACTGGCTTTTCCCAAGATATTTTCAATAATCCAATTTTTACAGTAATTTCCACTTTCACACTGGATGGAGGCAGTGGTTTCACTAGAAAATTTAAAAATAGTACTGTATAACAGTAATTTAAACAGTGAGAATATTTTTAAAACATTATCATGATGTTATAATCTTTTATACTCTATAAAGCAGTATCTCCTCAAAGGAGATTAAAAAAAAAAAAAAAAATAGTACAAGTCAATGTGCAAACTCAGCATATTTGGGAACTAAAAGTCCCAACATCCCAGCACAGTAGTATGAACTCTGAAGCTCTGCACTTATAATACCTTAAGACTGTTGATGACCAAAACCTCTAAACCTTTTCATTTCTAATGTTTCTCATGCTTATCCAATTCTTCATATATGAAGAAGACATTCTTGACCAACAGTAAGATGACATACATTTCAACTCCTGAAAAGTTAATTCCTCCTCAGAAAAGGAAGTATGAATATGTGAGAGATGCTAAGACATTCAATCTGTGATCTTACTTGACTGAATCATATGGATATCATATGGATATATTCCATGAATATCTAGTTTGCAGAAAGGATACTTTAAAGTAGAAGAGTTTGCATGATCCCTACAACATGCACAGTGAGGACGAAGGAGAAGCTTTCCACATTTTATGGGTGATAAACTAGTCACAGGGCACTTACATGTCTAGCCCATGTTTACAAAGCTAGTAACACATGGAACTGGCATTTGGATCCTCAAGTTGAATCTCCACCTTGTTTTCTAGTACTAAGTAGGCAGTATAAGCCTAACTTAAACTCCTAATTTTAGTACTGAAAAGAATAACATCAAAGGTTGTTCTGATAACATATAGAACTGAATTCATAGTGTCATATATTACATGTGAAGTTATTAATGTGCGTGTTTGTGGGGTAGAGAGTGGTAGGAGGGTTCCATGCTATTCCAAGATACGTAGTACCAGAGAAGTACTCCTTACAGTAAAATCCCTTTAAGTGGAACAAAACTAAATAGTATGTGTGTATGCATGTGCGTGTGTGTGCACATGCGCGCACGTGGGGGAGGAAATCAATTAATTGGGACTCTATGGTAATAAAAAAAACCCTAAATATTATGATTTTATCATACATTTAACAAAATATAGGTTTTAATTCAGATGTGTACTAATTATTTGAAAATATAACGAATCAAATACTGATTTTTGGCATAATTTCCCAACAAAATAGTATATAGGACCAAAGATATTCTTTTACCTCTATTGCATAATCATAAATAGGTCATTTCTCAAAGATTTTGCAGCAATATTGGAGGGATATATTATACTTTTCAATATATTCTTTCAATATATTCTTAATCCTTTGAAATCAGTGGATCTTTTTTAAGCGTATTTAAAAATGTCATGATGGTATCTTCTTTATCTATTTTTTTCTTGTTCAGTGTAGTCATTTTGAATCTCTCGGTAGCCTACACAGCTTCACAAATTAAACTCTCTGGTTATGACTACTCAGATTACAAAATCCATCACAATACCCAAATTAAATTTCTAAACTAAAAACACCAAATGTTTTCATAAGTACATTGGGAGAAAAACAAAGCAGTGCATTATTTACAATAATATTACTGCTACATTTTATTACCAATGACCAATATAACTTATCAAATTATATGCTGAAAGTATTCCTATTACAAAAACATTGTGCTATAAGTAACTTAAAAAAATAAAAACAGTAAAACTTTCTAAGGTTGATTGTCTTTTCAATTCCACTATAAACACACAAAATTTTGTTTAAAAATAGTGTTATCTGAAAATGGTAAAACACAACAATTACCATGAATCAACCTGAATCCAAATCTGCTAATAAAAATGAAGACAAACAACACAGTTTGACATACCCACAGAATCAGGAACAACACACGTTGGTGGAGAGTCAAGTGAACCCAAAGAGTGATTGATTCTAATCCACATTGTATAGCCGGACAATAGAAAGATTGGCTGAAATACGCATTCATAAAAACCATCTCTCTGCAAATGGCAATCTTTAGATTCAGATATGGGATGAATAGATGGAACATCAGAGCAGTAAAGGCTGCTCCTTAAAAGATACGAGAACACTCAGTTAATATACAACATTGATGAAAACGGTAAGATATATGAGAGAACGCCATAGATTTTATTCCACTTAAAATAGATGTTCTTATTGGAAATGCATTTTTGATTTCCCCACTGTATCACAATTTTATGTATTTCCATAAAAATGACAACAAACCTTATTAAATATTTTATTAGATACTAAGTGGAAATGCAAATAAAATAATTGGTATTCCTTCTCTACAGATCCAAGTAGAGGTAGAACCTACGACTCTGAAGTTAAGTTAGTATTATATTTAAGTGATTATCATTTTAAAAGTATGGATCACAAGTAGTATTGGAGCATTCCTGAGATGGGAAGGAAGATAAATCCCTTACACTTTAAATATGGATTAAATTCCACCAGAAACTGAAGATATAACTTATGATAGTAAATTATAGCTTAATTGACAATGTCCTAGTATTTTCCAGTTCGGAGCATTACAATGAAAACAATACCAATCTTTGATTTATATCTGAATCATATAGTTAAATATATAATGCATTTTCTCGGAGAAGAAAATTAAGAAAGCAATTTTTATAACTGTGTCCCAGTCAACACTCTACCTCAGAACATATGAAGCATTTTTCCTTTTCTTTGAAATAGCCCTTCTGCCACTATTTGCTCTGAACATGGTATTTAAGTGGTTAAATTAGCATTTTCTGTTTCCATAAAAATGGAGTAAGGAGGTTACAAGAAAATGAGAAACCTATATTCTTATGTTTCTCGGTCTATTTTTTGTGACATTTTCCTGCCTATCTCCTCAAAATTACAATCATTGGGGTGTCTGTGTGTGAATGAGTGCTAGTGGGGAGAGGGGAGAGATGAGAACAAGGCATGGGGAGTCATCTGCGGTAAAAAGAACCGTGACCATGTACAGAAACACAGTAATGCTCCATTTGGAATGCAAAGGTTATATCTTTGTCATCATGACAGCAATAGCCATTTACTGAATATCTACCAGGAGAAATTCTATCACTTAACTATAATTAAATGGAATTTATTATTAATTCTCACAGAAACCTTGTAAGTCCTATTATTCACTCCATTTTACAGACAAGGAAATCGAGGCTTAGAGAGATTTAAAAAACTCGCCACAGTACATGCAGGAGTTTCATACTCTTCTGTAAATATTAGCGATTTAATTGAGGTACAGAGCTTATGTGATGATCATCCACAAACACCTTTTTTAATGTGAAAATGTTATGGAAGGAACGTAAAGACAGATTATAAAAGTAAAATGGCATCCCATGAACATTCTATTGATTTTAAAATGCTACTATCAAGTAAGATGAAGCCAGCTATTATTCCCATGTAAGAAATGTAGAAATTGCCCCATTTTTCTACCACTACATAAGAATAGACTGGTCATGGGGTGCCTGGGTGGCTCAGTCGGTTGAGCGCCCGACTTTGGCTCAGGTCATGATCTCCTGGTACATGAGTTTGAGTCCCATGTCTGGCTCTGTGCTGACAGCTCAGAGCCTGGAGCCTGTTTCAGATTCCTTGTCTCCCTGTCTCTCTGCTCCTCCCCTGCTCACGCTCTGTCTCTCTCTCCCAAAAATATAAAACATTACAAAAAAATTTTTTTTAAAGAATAGACTAGTCACTTTAGGAACAGAATTCAGATCACAGTATTTGAGGAAGGGGATTTGTTTTTCACGTAGAAAATTTAGATTTTAAGAATAAATGAGTGGGGCGCCTGGGTGGCTCAGTTGGCTAAGCGTCTGACTTCAGCTCAGGTCATGATCTCACAGTTCGTGAGTTCAAGCCCCGTGTCAAGCTCTGTTTTGACAGCTCAGAGCCTGGAGCCTGCTTCGGATTCTGTCTCTCACTCTCTCACTCTCCCTCTCTCTCTCTCTCTCTCTCTCTCTCTCTCTCTCTCTGCCCCTCCCTGGCTCATGCTCTCTCTCTGTCTCAAAAATAAAAATAAAAACATTAAAAAAAAAAGAATAAATGAGGACAAGGGATACAAACTGGAAGGCCCCAGTATGAACACAAATTGAGACAGCGTGTTTGAGAGCAGTATATATCACTGAAAACTACTAAGAGAGATTATAAAAATAAAAATGTATCTACCTCCTCCTAATCAAGAGTTCTATTACTTCAGATGATACTACAGGAAGATGATGTCTTGGAATCATTTCAAAACAGGGAAGCACAAAAATAAACAAGCATAAATTACTCTTTATCATAACACTTCACTCCTTATTAAGCATTTCTTTCCTAATCTTTCCTACTTCTGAAAGCATTCATATTATCTCTTAGAATCTTTGTGCAACAACCTCTGACTTTTTTCCAATATATTTATCTTTAGCAAATGATACTGGACCTCTATAATCATGGATATTCTCCTCTGGCCAGTTCTCTAAGTCAAACTAAAATGTACAGAAGCCAATTCTTCCTGGATTTCATTCAATAATTAAAAGGCAATTATGGAAAATTAATTGATTATCAGAAAAATAATTTAAGGTAAAAACAAGTTATATTTTTTCTATCAATGTAAATTTTTTTAAAAATCACCTAATCCCTCAACAATTTCCTAAGTATATAGTACCTTCCTCTATTAGGAAGAACGTCTACTAGCCTACTGTTCTGATGATATTTCTATAAAAAGTTTTATCTCACCATATCCACAGAATAATAACACAGCAAAAATAATACATACCTATGATACCTCAACTGCAAAGTACTTCCCACGAGTGATTGGATTGCATTGGTTGACCATCTGCAAGTCATTTGAGTTAAGTACCCATCAGTTTCACATGATATATTGATATTGACATCTATTTAAAACACATTAAAATATTAATACAAAGCAAAATCACCACAAATTTTTTAATGAAAATAAAATTTCCTTACATTATCAATGGGACTCTAATATAGGGTCCATAATAAAAATCTGTCTGTGGAAGGAAATGAAGAGAAGTTCAGTATTCTTACCAATCACATATAATTCAGCATAGCGATGGTGGCATTCATGCTCGTTGCAGCAGTATATTGCATCGTAGGTAAACTTCCCACGAGGTTTGGTTGCCTTCAAACTGCGAAAAGTAACTTTGCTAACATGGTCACCCATGACATGATACTGGCTTTGAGGAATTTTCTCAGCTAAATTCATCCACCAAATAATCTTTTTTGAGGAAACAATCTTGTTTTCATTTTTATAAATGCAGTGAAAAGAAACGTTAGACCCGACACTTGTCAGAATTTTAGGTGGAAAGTATATGACATCTGCAATAAGAGAAGAAAGGGAGGATATCAGATGAAGAACAAAAACATCCTGTATGGAATTTATGCTACATAGAGAAGATTCACAATGCAATCAGGATCACACTGCCAAAAATAAAATGAGTGCACTAAGAGACTGTATAACTTGTACTGCCTGCTTACGTAAAATTCTGTAGTATCCAGGCATTCCCATTTCCAAATGACTTGAACTTCCAAAAATGTCTCAGTATTTTCTTTAAAAAATTTTTTTAATGTTTTATTTATTTTTGACAAAGAGAGAGAGAGAGAGAGAGAGAGAGAGACAGAGCATGAGTGGGGGAGAGCCAGAGAGACAGGGAGACACAGAATCTGAAGCAGGTTCCAGGCTCTGAGCTGTCAGCACAGAGCCCAACGTGGGGCTTGAACTTATGGACTGTGAGATCTTGACTTGAGCCAAAGTTGGACACTCAACCAACTGAGCCACCCAGGCGCCCCTGTCTCAGTATTTTCTAAACATAGAAACTTATTACAAAGTGTATTTAGTGAGTAATTGCCACTTGCTAATTGACAGGCAGAAAATCAATTTAAATGAAATATAACCTAATTCCACAATGACATGTTTTCATCAGACTGTGACTTATGAATCAGTGAAACCTAGGCTGAGTTCTTGAATCAAATCACTGTAAAGGCAAAATTCTGAAGAATAAATGGTGGTTGCTATTGTCTCATTTGGATATATGAAAATTTCAATCAGCAGGTAAAGCTGAAAAATAAGCTTTAAATAAGAGAACTGGTTAGGGAGTTCTCTGGGTGGGCACCTGGGTGGCTAAGTTGGTTATGCATCCAGCTTTGGCTCAGGTCATGATCTCATGGTTTGTGAGTTCGGGCCCCACATCTGACTCTATGCTGACAGCTCAGAGCCTGGAGCCTGCTTCAGATTCTGTGTCTCCGTCTTTCTCTCTCTCTCTCTCTCTCTCTCTCTGCACCTCCCCTGCTCGCTCGCTCTCTGTCTCTCACTCTCAAAAATAAATAAACATTAAAAAATATATAAATAAATAAAGAAAGAGAACTAGTTAGGGAATGTAAAATCAACAATGCCCCAATGCACCAAAACAGGTAAACCTTAAATACTAGTCTGTAAAGTTTTAAAGTTATTTAATGCCAGTATGCTGTGGTTAAGGATAAGAGGAACCAATATTTTTCTAAAATATTATTTGTTAATGGCTCTACACTATTCCATACTACTTTTTTGGTCCCCTATTGTTGGAAACAATATATTTTTATTTTTAATAAAATAATCTATTGTTTACATAATGTTTATATATTTTTATTTTTAATAAAAGAATCTATTATTTAATAAAACAATCTATATTTTTAATTAGAAACAATAAATGTGATTGTTTACATAATAAGAAATCATTTCTGCCACAGTGCATTACAAAAACAGTATATTTCAGTTGTACAATTCACAATAAGACATTTTCTTCTGAGAGAATATGAATATGTTTCTATACATATCATCTGGATTACCCCCCAAAACAAAAACGAAAACCTTCATTGATTTTTATTATTTTATATCATCTGGATTACCCCACAAAAACAAAAATGAAAAACTTCATTGATTTTTATATTTAAGTTTTTTCTTTTTTGCAATAGCAGGCTAAACTCCATGGCCTTTGTATTTAGAATCCATACAAAACATTTGTATTTTGTACGTTTGCAGTCAAGCATAAACAAGAAAAAAATTAGTAGCATGAAATCACTAGACAGAAGACAGTCCATTAGATTTTTAACCCTAGCCTAGGATGGCACTCAAGCTTCGTTAGTATATTACTTACTGCACGCAAGTACCTAGCACAGATCTGAAAAATCATTAACCTATTTTCAATATGCTCCACATGTCATTACTGAATGGCTTCAAAACTTTAAGAGTAATTTATTTTTTTAAAGAGTACACATTAGATTTCAAAAGCTAAGCTGAATCTTTTATGTTTAAAGATAATGAAAAACTCAAAACCATTTCACTTCAAAATTGAATACCTCAGTAAGGCTTAATCAAGAAATGCAGTTAAAGTCATAGTATTTTGGCATGATTAAATACTAAGATATTAGCTTACAAAAAAGAAAAGCAGGTTATTAAAAACCTGATGATGTGTAAAGTTTACACTGAATATACAGAAATTGATATGAAGTAAATGAATATTTAATTTTTAAAATAATATAAATATATATTTTATTCTCATGTAAGATACTCCACAACATTTAATTTGTAAAACGAGAAAATAATAATTTTCTTCTGATGACCAGGTACCAATACTTTTGTAAGGTCTAAAATAATGAATTTCATTAAAAGAGGAAAATCTTTTGATAAATATTAGTGAATTACCTACATGAACATAAATCATGAATCAAAACATTTTAGTTAAAGTTATTTTACAATGTGTTTATTATAGCTCCAGAAAACAGATTTTTAAATTTTCAAAGCAGACTTCCTATTTTCCTTTGAGGGGAAAATATTTTCTCTAGCACATTATACGCACTGCCAAGTATGAAATGAAGAAATTATGTTTCTCCTCTTCTTCGGCAGCACAAAAATGTAATTAAGAAAGGTACTACAAGAAGTGAGCACTTCTAAACTTGTTTTAAGTGTGTGGCGTAACTCAACTGCAACATTGTTAGCCTCCCTCAAAGTCCAAGGTCTCGCAATAGCTACAAAGAAAGAAACTAGCCAATTCATTTTCAAAAAATCTGTAAGAATTCCTTGATTAGAAACGGTCAATGGTTCATTAACTGTGTACTTGGTAGGTACAGCTTTAATAAATCAATGACTACAAAATAGTAACTATACAGGTACTGATAATTAGCATTCTGTTTGCTCCGGCAACAATACATCAGACAACCTCTGTTAAAAAAAGAAAAATCAATAAAATTCAAAGTGTTTGGAAATGATAAAGCAGGTATGCTAATTCACTCATGCTAAATAAGTTAATGCCTCAAACTTACAGAATACTTCTGTTTGGTGGATGTCATTGTAGCACCTAGCAGTGAGCAACAGAAGATAATCTAATAATATTAAATACCTAGATTTAAGGGAGAAGGATCCAAATCCTTTACATAAGAATAGGAAGCTCCCAAGTTTGGAGAAACATACTTCACTGCTGCACAGCACTCAAGAACAAGCCTCAAGTGCAGTAAGCACCGTGAGGTGTGGAAAGTGCTGTGAAGGTAAACAGCAAAACTAAAACTTGAACAACCTAAGCAACACTGAAACCTCGTTTATCAGGAACCATGAAGGAAATGAGAGGTCCCACTAAAATGCTCGATGTAAGTTTACTGCTTATTAGTTCCCAGTATCAATGTTTAGTGACACCAGAAATCTTGCATAAATATACATCATGCACTTAATCACTGTATTAGTGTGTACAAACATGAGCGCTGGGATTGGCCTGCCAGCTCTAGATTGTGCCAACTTTTACAAGTTACTTAACCTCTCTAAATCTCGACTGCTCTGTTTGTAAAAAGGGAGTATCAGGGAGACATAGGTGAATACCCTATCTCACAGGGCATCAAAAGGATAAAATGATAATACATGTAAAGCACTTAGAGCAGTGCTTGAAACACAGGAAGTACCCTGTAACTGTCATTACTATGATTATTATTATTATTATTATTATTATTCAGTAGGAAAGTATGAACCTAATGGTACCTTTGATTTATGATTCAGCACCCATCATTACATCATTACAGAAGATGATACTGTAACACAGAAATGTGCTTGGGAGCTACTGAAGTGTGTAGGCTTTTCTCCCCACTCTTGGTGTCCCTAGTCTACTTTCTATTTGGCAAGTTTCTATCTTTCCCTTAATATTTACCTGGTACCACTCACTGGCAACTAAGCCATCCAAGTCTGTTAAACTAGTAAGCTACTTTTACACTTATTGCTAAATCAACAAATTCTGCCCATTGGGGCAGCTGTTTACTCACTGTCTGGCTTTATTTTTAACTTATTTTCACACATTTCTGTTTGGGATGTCTAAAGTCACTAGAGGGATACACCTGTGGTGAATAAGTAAAAGGATAGGTGTTAATTGTAATACTGTTAGAGACTGTACAAGCAAATAAATTGGTAAAGTTTCTTCTCAACAAAACATATCTTTATTACTGTCAGGTACACAAAACACTAAATATATGCAGAGGGAAGGGCATATATATGCCTATATGTGTGTTCTATAATACATATTAATAAATCTTATTTATATTATGCACAAAAGCATAAGAATATGGTCCAACATATTCAGAAACCAAGCAAATTTAATCCTGCACATAATGACCATGAACTAAGAAAGTAATAGTAGTATGAAAGGATTTTGCACAATGTAAAACAGAACTAAGCCTATGTCCATCCAAAGGTCTAAAAAACCTGACCTGAACAATCTAAAACAAAATCTTACATGAAATATAACACAAATAACTATCACATCATAATCGATCAAAATGTTCATCTTAGGGGCGCCTAGGCGGCTCAGTCAGTTAAGCATCTGACTTAGGCTCAGGTCATGATCTGACGGTTCATGGGTTTGACATGAACTGTGTTGACAGTGGGGAGCCTGGAACCTGCTTCAGACTCTGCGTCTCCCTCCCTCTGCCCCTCCCCTGCTCTCACTCTGTCTCTCTTTCTCTCTCATAAATAAATACATACATACATATATACATACATACATACATAAAATTTTATTTTAAAAAATATATTTAAAAAAATAAATAAATATTAAAAAAAATTTCATTTTAGTCCCACTAAAAACATAACATTGCTAAGAGCCATTATTCTAAAAAGGCATAAATGTATGAATATTCGAAATGTTGAGTATTAGCAAGCTTTAAAAATAACAATGATTCTTTTAGAATTTCCCTCTTCTTCAGAAAGGGTACATTTTCAGATCTAATTAAGAAGTAAAATCATAGGGGCGCCTGGGTGGCACAGTTGGTTAAGCGTCCGACTTCAGCCAGGTCACGATCTTGCGGTCCGTGAGTTTGAGCCCCGCGTCAGCTCTGGGCTGATGGCTCGGAGCCTGGAGCCTGTTTCCGATTCTGTGTCTCCCTCTCTCTCTGTCCCTCCCCCGTTCATGTTCTGTCTCTCTCTGTCCCAAAAATAAATAAAAAACGTTGAAAAAAAAAATTTTTAAAGAAGTAAAATCATAAAGAAGAAAGCCATTTTTTTCTCAAAGAGAAACGTTTCACCAGAAGGTAGTTAAAGGGGCCACAGGGTCACTCAGAGTAGGTTTCCAGACCACTTCTCTCCTCTTCTACCCACTTCACCCCATCCCACTGTTGTAAAAACTTCCATGGGATAGTCTTTAAAATTTGATTTATAATTCATTCCTTGCTACATAACTCACAGCTGGTCATTAAGTCCTGTTAATCAACAATAAATAATTGAGGGTAGAAAAGTTGACCCTCCTTGGAAATAATCCCAAAGCTGAGTTGTCAGCACCATATTACACATTGCTCAATTATTTGAGGAAAAGTGGTGAGAAATTCATGTTTTCTAAATCTGTTCCCACAAGGTTCCTGACTTTCCTAGAGAGAACCAATCCTTCCCGTTGCCTAGCACTTGGTCAGCTCTTCTGACAACCTTGCTCATGCAGTTAGTTATGTACCATGTCAACCTCTCACCTTTATTAGATGCCGAGATTTTGAATATTGAGTTGTGGTTTATAAACTATGGTTGCATCTACTATTTACTGAGTGCTTACTAAGGGTCAGGACAAGAAAATATTAAGGGCAGCTTTCCAAATCCTTAGCAGTGACCTCACTTATTTGAGCTATGCTCAGTAATACAATGAACGTCAATAGAAGTAATACATTGTGAAGCAGGGGTTTTGTTTGATTTTGTTTTTTGTGGTTTTTTTTTTTTTTTTTTGCAACTTTGCTGTGTGAGAATCCTCTAATTCAGTGCAGACATTAGGCGAATTGTGCCATTCTATCATATAAAGACATCTCTATTTTGCAGATGAGGAAAGGGGGCATAGAAAGGTTAAGAAACTTTCCAAATAAGTGGTGGGGCCGGGACTTCTATAAACTTGTTGGACTCCAAAGTCAGTGCTCTTAAACCACTAATGCTACAGACTTTTTGACTAAGCAATGCTTTTTAAATAGTAAGCAATCAATACATGAACTTATTTAGTTAAATGTGTTGACTATCTTCTCAGTGATTTACACAGCACTTGTCTCTATATATCCATAATCAACCTGCATGAGTTTCAGTAGGAATAATTTTGGTCTTCTGATGGATCAGACAACTAGGCAAAGGTCCACAAAGTGTCCTCCTATGGTCACAAGTTAGCATGTGACAGGGTTGCACTATTCTAAGGCTCCCGGGCCTCTTTGTAAAACACCACCCCAACTTCACGAGGTAGTTCTGAATAAATCACAGTTTTTCTGATGTTAAGCTTAACTTTCAAAATATGCAAATTAACAGTGAAAACTCTCAAAAGCAAGTATCTAGAGTGGAAAAAATTATTTTATTATGTTATTATTTATTATGTAAAATATAATAATTAAATAAAGTTTGAATATTTGAAATTTATGTCAAATAAACATATCTGACATAAATAAACATATACCTAAATGTAAATTCAAAAAAACATCAATAGAGGTAAGGTTCTGAATTTGTAAATTTGGAACCTTTCTATCTTTTCTATCTTTCTATCTTTTGAGTAAGAAAGAATAATTCAGCAAGACACGACTATGGATGAATGTAAACTTGGGAACCTTTACACAAGTTTTCATTAACAAATTAACCTCTCAAAATTTAAATAAAACATTAATATTGCATTCGTCCTTGACTGCCACAAAGTTTAAGATGCTTATAACAGGCCAAAGAAAAAATCAGGAAGCATATTCTCCTCTCAGTAGGAGCCACTATTAGCAATCCTACCTTGTGTGGTAAAGATCAGAGGGGCGCTCCAGTCACTCCAGAGTCCTGGGCCATCCAGTCTCCTACCCCTCACTTGAACTTCATATGAAGACCCAGGAAGCACACTGTCTACCAGCAGAGATGTAGCTGAGACAATCTCATCAGCCTATTAAATATTATTTGAAAACATCAGAGCATCAAGTTGATGTGCAACCTTTATCAAAATTGATGACAAGCAGTCTTAGCAAATTTCAAAGAATTAAAATCTTACAGAATAGTTAGCAGGCCCCAGTGGAATTCATTTGCACATTTGTCAATAAAAGTTTAAAGAGCCCATGAGTCCAAGAAGAAAATCACAGTGACAGGAAATATTTTTACCTGAATGATAATGAATATTGACCTTTCAAAATTTGAGAGACACAGCTGAAGTCAGTGGAGAGCTTTAAGCCACCACTGACATCTCTAATAAACACACATGGTAGGAAACAATGAGCAGGGGTGGACAGAGAATAATAAACATTCCTAGAATAAAGCTTCACAGAGAAGGGCACGAATAATTTAAAAACCTGAACTTGATGATAAGCTACAGTGAATCAAAATATAGTTTATACACTAGAGAGCAGAGATCCAAGAGACTTAATTCTGCATAAGACAACCACTACTAAGAACTGTTTAGCAAATAAATTCAGTTTTCCAATGATGTACTCCAAAGCTACTGAACTCCCTGGCCTCTTAAACTGGGAAAGGGTGAAAAGCGCTAGGAATGTATTACACAATAGCAGATCACTTATATTTCAAATTCTATTGTCTCCGTTTTATAGATGAGAAAGCTGAAGCCCAGAGAAGCCTTAACACTGCTTTTCCCACACGTGGCACTAAGGATTCCTTTTCTGCTCTTCGTGAAAATAAAGTCTTTAAAAAACTGGCCCAGAGTTAAAAAGACAGTTTTTATATCTAAATTATATAACAATTCATTTCATAAGGGAAAATGCCAAACTCCATGCACAGTCCACGCTCCTTATGACCTCCTTCTTCTCCTCTCCTACTCCTCTCTGATTCATCCACTGCTACTCTTGCTCTCACTCACTCCCCTGGCCTCTAGCTTCTCATCCAGCTTATGGCCTCTGAATTGCTGTTTCCTCTATTTGGAAACTAATTCCCCCATATATATCCATCACGAACCTCCTTCAAATCCTTGCCCAAATGTCACCTTCTCAATGAGGTCTTCCCCACCTCCACTTAATGCTACAACCTACCATCTCCACCAGCACCCTCAAGCTCCCCTCTCCAGTTTGTTCTACCACCAAGTGCATCCTGATGCCCGTAGAACAGTTCCTAGCACCTATTAGGTACTCAATAAACACTGAAACGATGCAAAAGGGATTTGACACACTTTACACTACAAATGTATGCACTGCATGTAAACAAATATGTTGAGCAATAAAAAAAGTAAGTTTGAATTGTAAAATCAGAAAGGATTATGATCATGAATCCAAGTTTCTGTAACTGGACTTTCTATAGCCCTTTAGCCGTGTGTGTGTGCATGCGTGGAGGGAGAGGGAAGAGACGGAGAAAGATGGTAATCTATACATAAACTCTTTTTGGAAGTGGAACTTTCTCTGGGACTAAATTCTGGGAAGAATTTGTCATACCCCTCAATATATAACATGGATCCATACATAAGAGATACTGTGCAACATCACACAATTTTTCTAAAAGCATTTTACCAAAGATGCAGACATGCTGTTCATATGGTCATTTCCTAGGCTGATCTTAAATGAAAGCAAGTATAATATTAAATTACAGCTGGTTCTGCTCCAGAAGAGCCATGTACATTTGGCAAGCAAAGGGCATTTGAGATGGGACTTGGAAAGCACTGTATCTTCAGTTGCTTCTCGATGTTCCATTTTGTTTACTAAAATATACTTACTGGGGCACCTGAGTGGCTGCCTCCATTAAGCATCAGACTCTTGATCTCGACTCCGGGCATCTTGGCTCAGGGCATGATCTCATGTTTTCGTGAGTTCGAGCTCTACATCGGGCTCTGTGCTGACAGCGCAGAGCCTGCTTGGGACTCTTTCTCTCCTTCTCTCTCTCCCCTTCCCACATTAGGGTTGTCTCTCTCAAAATAAATAAATAAACATTAAAATTTTTTTCCAATTTAAACTATACTTACTTTTCTCATATTTGTTGAAGAATTCTCTGAATATTTCACTTGATATTGAAGTTGAAATGGTACCAATGTTGGGCTGGACCAAGAAATTTTTAAATTGCCGGTGTCTGTGATTTCCATATGTAAACCTAATGGTGGATCAGGCTTCACTTAAGGAAAAGAGAATATTTTGAAGTCAAGCAATTTTCATGATAATCATAAAATAAAGTCAAAATGAATTTTTAGCAGATCCTAATCTTTTAACTACTTAAAAGGTAACCTTAAGCAAAGGCTAATTACAGAACCAAAATATTAGGTCTCCTCCTTGTATCTTTCCATAACAATCCACACATCTTCCTTTCCTTCTCCCTAAATGGTAAAAACTGTAAATCAGTAAATGAGGTTGTTTTGATAAACGTGAATTCCTGCTGTAAAAAAGTCTGTTAACTTTATTTAACCTGGCATTCCCCAAACTTCTTTGAAGCTTCTCCCTACCACACTCACCCACTGTTTTAGTGGGTGACAAAGAAAAACAGCATTTTGCAGAGCACTACTTGGAAAATGCATACAGAGTTTTCAGGTAAAACTTCACACAAATATGCATGCAAAATTCAGCAAACCTATTAACTTTGAAATACAGTAATCTAGATGCACCAATTCAAATAACCCACAGCATGCATATTTTACATGCAATAAACATAGCATTAGCAGGCCCTGGCTTGTCACCAGAAATGGGCATAGAGTTTCATAGTCTAACAATGTGTTTAGCTTAGTAAATGATTTGAGTTCGTATGTATACGCATGTGTTTATGTATGAATATGCATTTGTGTATAGATTTTCTGTGTGTGTGTGTGTGTGTGTGTGTGTGTGTGTGTGTGTGTGTAGTTTTAAGCACACATAACCTTGGGACACCTGGGTGGCTCACTCAGTTAAGCATCTGACTTCAGTTCAGGTCATGATCTCACAGTTTATGAGTTCTAGTCCTGCATCAGGCTCTGTGCTAACAGCTTAGAACCCATCTCCCCTGTCTCTGTTCCTTGCTTGTGTGCTCTCTCTCTCCCAAAAACAAATAAACATTAAAAAGAAAAATTAAAAACACATAACCTTTAAATTATTTGTAGAAACAATATAAACATCTTACCATAAAAGACTGGCTAAAGAAATAATGACTCATCCCTATAAGGGGCTCTATATAGCCATTAAAAATGATAATGGAGAAGAATATTGAACATGTTTAATATTGTTAGTATTGTAAGTTTATTGGGGGTGCCTAGGTGGCTCGGTCAGTTAAGCGTCTGACTCCTGACTTCAGCTCAGGTCATAATCTCACGGTTTGTGAGTTTGAGCCCTGCATCGGGCTCTATACTGACAGTGCAGAGCCTGCTTGTGATTCTTTCTCCCTCTCTCTGTCCCTCCCCTATTTGCTATCTCTCTCTCAAAATAAATAAAAATAAATTTTAAAAAAAGTGTATTAAACAACATCTATACTTAGATTCCTGATTTTTCTTGAAATTAACAAATAAAAGAATATTCATAAATATGTATTAAAATTAGAAAAAATGACAAAATGATGGAAAACAGATAATGAATTTGTCCTTTTTGTACATCTCTTGTGTTTTTAAGATTTTAACTAACAGAACTTACATACATAGAAATAGTCATTACATTGAAACACTGATTTGCATTTCATTTTCAAGAACTAAAATGGCACATTACTGTTTTTTAACACACTGTATTTTCTTTTCATTTTTTTAAATGTTTTTATTTATTTTTGAAGGAGAGAGAGAGACAGAGCATGAGCAGGGGAGGACCAGAGAGAGAGGGAGACACAGAATCCAAAGCAGGCTCCAGGCTCAGAGCTGTCAGCACAGAGCCTGACACAGGGCTTGAACTCACAAACCATGAGATCATGACCTGAGCCAAAGTCAGACACTCAACCAACTGAGCCACCCAGGCGTCCCTTAACACACTGTATTTTCAAGAATTTAGACATAGTTTTTCTCTTTTCCTTGAATCAAAATTAATAAAGTTTTTACTTTATGTGACATATTACAAATTTTAGTTATTTTAAAGCAGGGACAGATAAACACTAAAGTCTAGAAACAATAGGTGAAACTCACTGAGTTCTCATGACCAAAAAGAAAACAAAACAAAGCCATCAAACAGAAGAGAAATCATAAAGTTATAAACTATTGTACACTTCCTGCCTGTATAGATATATTCCTTAGTATTAGAAATCTAAAAATAAATCTTTCCCTGAACCACCTATGTCCCCAGTCTTAGATATACTGCCACCTACCTGCTTCTTTCACAACAATATCTCTTGGAAGCATTGGCACCACTCATTCCGCCCACTTTGTGTCCCATCTTCCTAACCAACCTACTCTGATCAGGTCTACCCCCTCACCAGTCCACTGAAAGCGCTCTCTCTTATCAAGATCACCACCCTTTTCCAAATCCAGTATCAGCTGTCTGATCCATTTCACTCCACCTCTCAGTGGCATTCCACATATCTGCTCACTGTTCCTGCATGGTTCCAGGCCACCATGTTCTTTTACTCCTCCTTTCCCTCTGACTGCCTCAGTCTTTCCCTGGCTGAACTCTAAGTGGCTGATCTTATTCAATCCCATAAACATCTATACACCAAATACTCCTGTATATATCTCCCTTGAACTCTAGGATCATATGCCCAAATGCCTACTCAGCATCTGTTGGGTATCTATAAGCATCTCAAAATTAATGTGTCACACCTGATCCTCCCCAAATCTCCCCATCCCAGTACATGGTACCACTATTCACTGGCATGCTCTGGTCCTAGCCTGAGTGTTATCCTTGGCTCTTCTCTTTCCTTCGTACCAAATCCACTAGAAATCTCAGATAGCACCATCTCCCAAATAAATTCCAACTGTGACCATTTCTTTCTTCTCCATTGCTACATCCCTAAACCAACTAGATCATTCCAATAACCTCCTATCTGAGCCCTCTGATTCCACTCTTGCAACTATCCTTCCTCTTTTCCCCATCAACTTTCTTCTCCACATGCAGAGCAAATTTTAAACATGCACACAGACACACATACCTGACCATATTACTCTCCTAGTTCAAAAGCTTCCAGTGCAATTAGGATAAAATCCAACTCTGTAACTCTGGCCTACGATATGAACCCAATAACTCTCCGACCACATCTCCAGATACTCCCTTACCTCATTCAGTCCAAACATAGAGGCCTTTTCTTTGGTTCCTCCAACTGCCAAGCTCATTCCATCTCAGAGGTTTCATGGGTGCTATTTTTCCTGCATGGAGCACCTTTCACTCTGGATTTTTACAGTTTTTTCTCTTTCATTTAGCCCAACTGCTATCTCCCAAAACAGGTCTTCTTTGACCTCCATAGCTAAAATAATAGTCACTATACCTGACACTCTCCATCTCTTACTTCTTTTATGGAACTTAAAATTTGGGGACATTATCATATATGCCCAAGCATACGGAAAGATTTTTTTTCTCAAAAATCATTACTGAAAAAAAAACAAAACTCTTTTTAAGTTTCTTATAAAGTCTATCATAGAACTTCATCTTAACTTTTATTTTTTTTTTTAATATGCAATTCAATTCTGGCTCCAGGTGCTTCTAAAATTACCTGAGAGAATTAGTTTTAAAAAGAGAACATAACAGTATTTTATAAATATTATGTATATTTTTTTCCTGTGGTATAATTTCATGATGGAATTGTTCAGGCGTCATCATAATTATGTTGTAGAGACCAAAAATATATCCCTAGAAAACAAATTATTTGAAAGTCCTAATGTTAAAATATGATGTCAGTGCATTCATATGTCATATGTCATATGCAAATCTGCATATGCAGATGTCATGCTCAGTAACTTAGAAAGAAATGAAGGTGAGGCTATGTGAAAAACCGTGTGAGATGCCTGGAAAAGTGGCTCTTGTGATGTCAAAAACAATGATGCATGTAAGAAGTTTGTATACAATGCTTTCAAGAAATACAAGTGGAAAATAGTAACACTGTTACATTACATATTATATATAATATACGTACAAACAAAACTGAGTTAATAAACACATTAAGTGAACACTTGCCTATCTTATTCACATTTGTAATTATATGTTCAAGTGGATCAAAAGAAACTTTGGGAATCTCTGCACTAATAACCTATTACTTGAGTTTTTCTTATAATCAGATTTGTACAGCAAATTATTTAGTTGTTTACTTTTTTACTATCCCTGTCTGCTTAATATTGTCTCTGGTCTATGAGGCAGAAACTTTGTCTCATTCACCATTGTTTCCCCAGCTCCTAGGTCAGTGGCTGACACATATGAGCCTCTGAGAAATATTTATTGAAGGAAGAAATCCAGGTAAAAAACAAGCTTCTGATTATTTTTGGAAATTATTATCTGATAAGTGAAAACAGGAATAACCAAACGACACGTATCCATTGCACAGATCCAGGATTTAAGAAAAAATGTTTTTAAGAAAGAATTTAACAACTGCAGAGATATCTATATTGTGCTTAAAACATTCTAGAAGCTACTCTTAATAGTTCCTTATACCACATTTAACCATCCTTACAGCTCGAAAGCAAGATAAACTATTGAAAAAAAAATTTTGTGAGCAATTTTTAACCTGCTTGTGTGACTGATGTTTAGATCTATTATCTCTTTTATACATAACTTACCAACATTTATGGGCTGAACTGACATCATAGGTGACTGAAAAATTACTCCACCAGACGTGATTTTGAAATACATAAGAAGAGTGTGGTTGAGTTTGGCTGTGGGCACAGGCACATGGCATTCACAGCTGTCACGAACACTGCAGTTACACTGAACAGTCAGAAAACTGCCCTTCTGGGGGACCAGAAGGGACTCTTCTAACACTTCAGGCCTATGTGAAAAAAGAAGAGATAAATATTAGTGTAGATGTGGCATGTATTGGACTTACTTAAAATGTATGACAAAAACTTCTGCGCATCCAGCTTAAAAGGCATCTAGGGAAAAACAAAGGATGCATTATATAAGAGATGCAAACATAAGAGTTAAAGCAGGTTAGCCATTAGAAAGAATATCAGCACAGGCGCACCTGGCTGGCTCCATCGGTAGGACATGTGACTCTGGATCTTGGAATTGTAAGTTCGAGCCCCATGTTGGGTATAGAGATGACTTAAAAATAATAAAAAATCTTAAATAATACCAGCAACAAGGTACTGAAGCAATAGTGAAGTACCAAAAAGGAAAGAGAAACTGTGATCCTAAAACTCTATATCCAGAGAAAATATCTTTCAAAATAAACATGAAATAAAGGTTTTTTTCAAGCATACCAAAACTGAAAGAATTCGTCACCCATCAGGTGTGTATTATAAAAGCTGCCAAAGAAAATCCATCAGGCAAAAGAAAATGATAGCAGATGGAAGACAGGTTCCACACAAAGAAATGAAAATAACTTTAAAAGGGTATTTACTTGGGAATGCAAGCTGGTGCAGCCGCTCTGGAAAACAGTATGGAGGTTCCTCAAAAAACTAAAAATAGAACTACCCTATGACCCAGCAATTGCACTACTAGGCATCTATCCATGGGATACAGGTGTGCTGTTTCGAAGGGACACATGCACCCCGATGTTTATAGCAGCACTATCAACAATAGCCAAAGTATGGAAAGAGCCCAAATGTCCATCGATGGATGAATGGATAAAGAAGATGCGGTATATACATACAATGGAGTATTACTCGGCAATCAAAAAGAATGAAATCTTGTCATTTGCAACTACATGGATCGAACTAGAGGGTATTGTGCTAAGCGAAATTAGTCAGAGAAAGACAAGTATCATATGACTTCACTCATATGAGTACTTTAAGGGACAAAACGGATGAACATAAGGGAAGGGAAACAAAAAGAATATAAAAACAGGGAGGGGGACAAAGCATAAGAGACTCATGAATATGGAGAACAAACTGAGGGTTACTGGAGGGATTGTGGGAGGGGGGGTGAGCTAAATGGGTAAGGGGCACGAAGGTAATCTACTCCTGAAATCATTGTTGCACTATATGCTAACTAATTTGGATGTAAATTTTAAAAAATTAAAATTAAAATTAAAAAAATATAAATAATAAATATGGAGAACTGAGGGTTACTGGAGGGGTTGTCGAAGGGGGGATGGGCTAAATGGGTAAGGGGCACTAAGGAATCTACTCCTTAAATCATTGTTTCACTCTATGCTAACTAATTTGGATGTAAATTTAAAAAAATAAAAAAATAAAATTCAAAAAAAAATAATGTGGAGAAAGTTAAAATGGGATTTTTTAAAAGCCTATACACATTTATTTTTGTTCTGTACTGAAAATAAAGACAAGGAGAATCCTTTCAAGATCAAGTAATGAAAATTCTCTAGTTTTTAGAGCCTCTACTCCTTTACCATAGTTTTCTAAAAAAATTTAATACCTATTTTAGGATCAATACTTTGTCCAAACTAATATAAGGAGGATTCTGGGGGATGAAGTTTAGAATTAGCAAAAATAAGAAGGGTTTATATTTTTCCAAGAAAATAGAAAAAAAAAATCACTGGAAAACAGATTCTTGAATTTTTTCAGTTATTCTAAAATGTCTTGTCTGTGGAAACTATCCAGTTTTCAAAACAACATTATCCTCAGATCTTTGTAACTACAGCGTATTTATTAAATCATGATTTTTTGAAAAAGGGTATTTACTGACTGCTTAAAGCAAAAATAATAACCATGTAGTGTAAGGTTTATAACAGACAGAAGTAAAACATATGACATTGGCTCCAAGCTTGGGAGTGCGGGACATAATGTAAGTATGCAGTTGTAATGTTCTCATGCTACACATGAAGTGGTATAATATTCCTCAGAGGTACATAAGTTAGACCGTGATGAGTTAAAAACCTGTATTACAAATCCTAAAGCAACCACTAAAATAACAAAACAAGAAGTTATAGCTTTGGAATCACAATGGTCAAGTCAATAGAGTATTAGTATAGAGAAAAATAGATGAATGGAACAGAATAGAGACGAAGACCTATATGGACAACCAGCTTTCTAGAGAGGTACAAAAGCAGGTCTGTGGAGAAGGGTGGTGAGCAATGGGACATCTATACGCAAAACAAAACAGATTTCAATCTCTACTCACACCAGATTCAAAAATTAATTCAAAATGGGTCATCAATTCAAATATAAAATCTAAAGCTATAAAACGTCTAGAAGAGAACACAGGAAAAAAAATTTGTGACCTTGGGTAAGGTAACATGTCCTTAGATGCAACACCAAAAGCATGATCTATAAAAGAACAAATTCAGATTGGACTCTTCTCAAGATTGAAAACTCCTCTGAAAGAGAGACACTATGAAACAACAAAAAGACAAGCCACAGACTGAGAGAATACATTTCCCAATCATCTATCTAATAAAGCATTTGTCTCCAAAAGATATAAAGATCTCTCAAAACTCAATAATAATAGGGGCTCCTGGGTGGCTCAGTTGGTTAAGCGTCAAACTATTGGTGTCTGTTCAGGTTATGATCTCATGGTTTGCGGGTTCAAGCCCCATGATGGGCTCCACCTACTGGGGATTCTCTCTCTCTCTCTCTCTCCTTCTTTCTCTGCCCCTCCCCTGCTCTCACTCTCTGTGCGTCTCTCTGAAAATAAACTTTTTTTAAAAGGTTAAAAAAAACCTTGCAAATGGGGAGAGAGTATTAATATTTAGACATGATCACTGCCTTCAGAAATCTTGCAGCCCTTTTGGAGGGAAAAACTGTAAGTGATAAATATACAAATTCAGTGCAGGACAGCAATGCTTTAGAAACTCTGCTAACTAGCACATACCTGAAAATTCAGATATAAACACAACATGAAAGAAATGGGCCCGAATCGTTCATACATATACCCCTAGTATTAAATGTTGTGAATTATGATAGATTTTCATGTTTCCTGAGATAGACTTTAGTATTACTTTAGACCTAAAAGAAATCAATCAAGAAACAACATTTCCAGGCCTTTTAAGGTGCAAATCAGTGTATTGGGTGCTGTGTAAGGGATAATCTTATTGTGGGAAGCACACTAAATTAAACTGAGACCTAAAATTAAGTCCTGTTTGCTTATGAGCCATAGTCAGAGAGTTCCTTTTGTGAGCTTTGGTTTTCACAATCAGTAAAACAGAGAAAAATGCCTGCACTACTCACCTTTACAAGACTATTGTAAGTGTTAAAGAGGATAACGTAAAAGGATTTTTGAAAACTTTAAAGTGCTATATACCCATAAGATACCATTTTGGGTTTTTTTTTAATATGAAATTTATTGTCAAATTGGTTTCCATACAACACCCAGTGCTCATCCCAACAGGTGCCCTCCTCAATGCCCATCACCCACTTTCCCCTCCCTCCCACCCCCCATCAACCCTCAGTTTATTCTCAGTTTTTAAGAGACTCTTATTGTTTCCCTCCTTCCCTCTCTGTCCCCCATGGTCTTCTGTCAAGTTTCTCAGGATCTACATAAGAGTAAAAACATATGGTATCTGTCTTTCTCTGTATGACTAATTTCACTTAGCATAACACTCTCCAGTTCCATCTACATTGCTACATAACGCCATAATTCATTCTTTCTCATTGCCAAGTAGTATTCCATTTTATATATATAAACCACATCTTCTATCTCATTCATCCACTGATGGACATTTAGGCCCTTTCCATTATTTGGCTATTGTTGCAGGTGCTACTATAAACATTGGGTTGCAAGTGCCCCTATGCATCAGCACTCCTGTATCCCTTGGGTAAATTCCTAGCAGTGCTCTTGCTGGGTCATAGGGTAGATCTATTTTTAATTTTTTGAGAAACCTCTACACTGTTTTCTAGAGTGGCTGTACCAGTTTGCATTCCCACAAGCAGTGCAAGAGGGTTCCCATTTGTCCACATCCTCACCAGCATCTATAGTCTCCTGAATTGTTCATTTTGGCCACTCTGACTGGCGTGAGGTGGTATCTGAGTGTGGTTTTGATTTGTATTTCCCTGATGAGAAGTGACATTGAGCATCTTTTCATGTGCCTGTTGGCCATCTGGATGTTTTCTTTAGAGAAGTGTCTATTCATGTCTTCTGCCCATTTCTTCACTGGATTATTTGTTTTTTGGGTGTGGAGTTTGGTGAGTTCTTTATAGATTTTGGATACTAGCCCTTTGTTCAATATGTCATTTGCAAATATCTTTTCCCATTCCATCGGCTGCCTTTTAGTTTTGTTGATTGTTTCCTTCGCAGTGCAGAAGCTTTTTAATTCATGAGGTCCCAAAAGTTCATTTTTGCTTTTAATTCCCTTGCCTTTGGAGATGTGTCAAGTAAGAAACTGCTATGGCTGAGGTCAGAGAGATTTTTTCCTGCTTTCTCTTCTAGGGTTTTGATGGTTTCCTGCCTCACATTCAGGTCCTTTATCCATTTTGAATTTATTTTTGTGAATGGTGTAAGAGAGTGGTCTAGTTTCATTCTTCTGCATGTTGCTATCCCGTTCTCCCAGCACCATTGGTTAAAGAGACTGTCTTTTTCCATTGGATATTCTTTCCTGCTTTGTCAAAGATTAGTTGGCCATGCTTTTGTGGGTCCAATTCTGGAGTCTCTATTCTATTCCATCGGTCTATGTGTCTGTATTTGTGCCAAAACCATGCTGTCTTGATGACTACAGCTTTGTAGTAGAGGCTCAAGTCTGGGATTGTGATGCCTCCCACTTTGGTTTTCTTCTTCAATATTACTTTGGCTATTCGGGGTCTTCTGTGGTTCCATACAAATTTTAGGATTGCTTGTTCTAGCTTCAAGAAGAATGCTGGTGCAATTTTGATTGGGATTGCATTGAATGTGTAGATAGCTTTGGGTAGTATTGACATTTTAACAATATTTATTCTTCCAATTCATGAGCATGGAATGTTTTTCCATTTCTTTGTATCTTCTTCAATTTCTTCATAAGCTTTCTATAGTTTTCAGCATACAGATCTTTTACATCTTTGGTTAGGTTTATTCCTAGGTATTTTATGCTTCTTGGTGCAATTGTGAATGGGATCAGTTTCTTTATATTCTTTCTGTTGTTTCATTATTAGTGTATAAGAATGCAACTGATTTCTATACATTGATTTTGTATCCTGCAACTTTGCTGAATTCCTGTATCAGTTCTAGCTGATTTTTGGTGGAGTCTATTGGGTTTTCCATGTAGAGTATCATGTCATCTGCAAAAGTGAAAGCTTGACTTCATCTTTGCCAATTTGGATGCCTTTGATTTCCTTTTGTTGTCTGATTGCTGATGCTAAAACTTCCAACACTATGTTAAACAACAGCTGTAAGAGTGGACATCCCTATTGTGTTCCTGATCTCAGGGAAAAAGCTTTCAGTTTTTCCCCATTGAGGATGATGTTAGCTGTGGGCTTTTCACAAATGGCTTTTATGATCTTTAAGTATGTTCCTTCTATCCTGACTTTCTCGAGGGTTTTTATTAAGAAAGGATGCTGAATTTTGTCAAATGCTTTTTCTGCATCGATTGACAGGATCATATGGTTCTTATCTTTTCTTTTTTTAATGCGATGTATCACATTGATTGATTTGCAAATATTGAACCAGCCCTGCATCCCAGGAATGAATCCCACTTGATCATGGTGAATAATTCTTTTTATATGCTGTTAAATTTGATTTGCTAGTAGCTTGTCTAGAATTTCTGCATCCATATTCATCAGGGACATTGGCTTGTAGTTCTCTTTTTTTGCTGGGTCTCTGGTTTGGGAATCAAAGTAATGCTGGCTTCATAGAATGAGTCTGGAAGTTTTCCTTCCCGTTCTATTTTTTGGAACAGCTTGAGACAAATAGGTATTCTATGTCTCATAGAATTCCCCAGGGAAGCCATCTGGTCCTGGACTCTTATTTGTTGGGAGATTTTTGATAACTGATTCAACTTCTTCACTGGTTATGGGTCTGTTCAAATTTTCTATTTCTTCCTGTTTGAGTTTTGGAAGTGTGTGGGTGCTTAGGAATTTGTCCATTTCTTCCAGGTTGTCCAGTTTATTGGCATATAATTTTTCATAGTATTTCCTGATAATTGCTTGTACTTCTGGGGGATTAGTTATAATAATTCCATTTTCATTCATGATTTTATCTATTTGGGTCCTCTCCCCTTTCTTTTTGAGAAGCCTGACTACAGGTTTATCAATTTTGTTTATTTTTTCAAAAAACCAACTCTTGGTTTCATTGACCTGCTCTACTGGTTTTTTTTAGATTCTATATTGTTTATTTCTGCTCTGATCTTTATTATTTCTCTTCTTCTGCTGGGTTTGGGGTGTCTTTGCTGCTCTGCTTCTATTTCCTTTAGGTGTGCTGTTAGATTTTGTATTTGGGATTTTTCTTGTTTCTTGAGATAGGCCTGGATTGCAATGTATTTTCCTCTCAGGACTGCCTTCACTGCATCCCAAAGCATTTGGATTGCTGTATTTTCATTTTCGTTTGTTTCCATATATTTTTTAATTTCTTCTCTAATTGCCTGGTTGACCCATTCATTCTTCAATAGGGTGTTCTTTAACCTCCATGCTTTTGGAGGTTTTCCAGACTTTTTCCTGTGGTTGATTTCAAGCTTCATAGCATTGTGCTCTGAAAGTATGCATGGTATGATTTCAACTCTTGTATACTTATGAAGGGCTGTTTTGTGACCCAGAATGTGATCTATCTTGAAGAATGTTCCATGTGCACTTGAGAAGAAAGTATATTCTGTTGCTTTGGGATGCAGAGTTCTAAATATATCTGTCAAGTCCATCTGTTCCAATGTATCATTCAGAGCCTTTGTTTCTTTATTGACCGTGTGTCTATATGATCTATCCATTTCTGTAAGTGGGGTGTTAAAGTCCCCTGCAATGACCACATTCTTATCAATAAGGTTGCTTATGTTTATGAGTAATTGTTTTAAATATTTGGGGGCTCCCGTATTCAGCGCATAGACATTTATAATTGTTAGCTCTTCCTGATGGATAGACCCTGTAATTATTATATAATGTCCTTCTTCATCTCTTGTTACAGCCTTTAATTTAAAGTCTAGTTTGTCTGATATAAGTATGGCTACTCCAGCTCTCTTTTGGCTTCCAGTAGCATGATAAATAGTTCTCCATCCCCTCACTCTCAATCTAAAGGTGTCCTCAGGTCTAAAATGAGTCTCTTGTAGACAGCAAATAGATGGGTCTTGTTTTTTTCTCCATTCTGATACCCTATGTCTTTTGGTTGGCGCATTTAGTCCATTTACATTCAGTGTTATTATAGAAAGATATGAGTTTAGAGTCATTGTGATGTCTGTAGGTTTCATGCTTGCAGCAATATCTCTGGTACTTTGTCTCACAGGATCCCCTTCAGGATCTCTTGTAGGGCTGGTTTAGTGGTGATGAATTCCTTCAGTTTTTGTTTGTTTGGGAAGACCTTTATCTCTCCTATTCCAAATGACAGATTTGCTGGGTAAAGGATTCTTGGCTGCATATTTTTTCTGTTCATCACATTGAAGATTTCCTGCCATTCCTTTTTGGCCTGCCAAGTTTCAGTAGAGAGATCCGTCACGAGTCTTATCGGTCTCCCTTTATATGTTAGAGCACGTTTATCCCTAGCTGCTTTCAGAATTTTCTCTTTATCCTTGTATTTTGCCAGTTTCATTATGATATGTCGTGCAGAAGATCGATTCAAGTTACGTCTGAAGGGAGTTCTCTGTGCCTCTTGGATTTCAATGCCTTTTTCCTTCCCCAGATCAGGGAAGTTGTCAGCTATTATTTCTTCAAGTACACCTTCAACACCTTTCCCTCTCTCTTCCTCCTCTGGAATACCAATTATGCGTAGATTATTTCTCTTTAGTGCATCACTTAGTTCTCTGTTTTTCCCCTCATACTCCTGGATTTTTTTATCTCTCTTTTTCTCAGCTTCCTCTTTTTCCATAATTTTATCTTCTAGTTCACCTGTTCTCTCCTCTGCCTCTTCAATCCGAGCTGTGGTTGTCTCCATTTTATTTTGCAGCTCATTTATAGCATTTTTTAGCTCCTCCTGGCTGTTCCTTAGTCCCTTGATCTCTGTAGTAATAGATTCTCTGCTGTCCTCTATACTGTTTTCAAGCCCAGCGATTAATTTTATGACTATTATTCTAAATTCACTTTCTATTATATTGTTTAAATCCTTTTTGATCCGTTTGTTAGCTGTTGTTATTTTCTGGAGATTCTTTTGAGGGAAATTCTTCCGTTTTGTCATTTTGGATAGTCCCTGGAGTGGTGTGAAACTGCGGGGCACTTCCCCTGTGCTGTCTTGAATAACTTGCGTTAGTGGGCGGGCCACAGTCAGACCTGATGTCTGCCCCCAGCCCACTGCTGGGGCCACAGTCAGGCTGGTGTGTACCTTCTCTTCCCCTCTCCTAGGGGCAGGATTCACTGTGGGGTGCCATGGCCTGTCTGGGCTACTTGCACACTGCTAGGCTTGTGGTGCTGGGGATCTGGCGTATTAGCTGGGGCGGATCGGCAAGGTGCACAGCGGCAGGAGGGGCAGGCTCAGCTCACTTTTTCTTTCGGTGATCCACTTCAGGAGGGGCTCTGCGGCACCGGGAGTGAGTCAGACCCTCCGCCAGAGGGATGGATCCGCAGAAGCACAGTGTTGGGTGTTTGTGTGGTGCAAGCAAGTTCCCTGGCAGGAACTGGTTCCCTTTGGGATTTTGGCTGGGGGATGGGCGAGGGAGATGGTGCTGGCGAGCGCCTTTGTTCCCTGCCAAGCTGAGCTCTGTTGTCCGGGGCTCAACAACTCTCTCTCCCTTTGTTCTCTAGCCCTCCCGATCTCCGAGCAGAGCTGTTAGCTTATAACCTTCCAGATGTTAAATCCCGCTTGCTGTCCGAACACACTCCATCCGCCCCCTCCGCTTTTGCAAGCCAGACTCAGGGGCTCTGCTTTGCCGGTGGGCTGCCCCTCTGCCCTGGCTCCCTCCCACCAGTCCGTGGAGCGCGCACCGCCTCTCCACCCTTCCTACCCTCTTCCGTGGGCCTCTCGTCTACGCTTGGCTCCAGAGAATCTGTTCTGCTAGCCTTCTGGTGGTTTTCTGGGTTATTTAGGCAGGTATGGGTGGAATCTAAGTGATCAGCAGGACACGGTGAGCCCAGCATCCTCCTACACCACCATCTTCCTCCGACACTTGCTCGCAACAAATTCATTATTTTTTTAAAAAAGCATTTCCATTCAGAAATTTCCCAAACTACCACAACAGATAACCCCATCATGAAACTCTAAAAATCAATCTAAAACTAATTCTCAAAGTGTTCTATACAGGGGTGAGAAAACTACAGCCCACAGGCCAAATAAACTTGTTTTCTGTACAGCTTGTGAACTAAGAATGGTTTCTTACATTTTCAGAAGGTAAAAAAAAAAACAAAAACAAAAACAAAGAGGAAGAGTGTCCTGTGATACAAGGAAATTGCATAAAATTCAAATTTCAATGTCCATTAACATTCTCAAGTTTATTCATTTATATATTTACATATGGCTACAAGGTTGTGATAGGGACAGTATGGACCACAAAGTCTAAAATATTTGCTATCTGGGGGTGCTTGGGTGGCTCAGTTGGTTAAGTGTCCAACTTCGGCTCAGGTGATGATCTCACGGTTCGTGAGTTCCAGCCCCATGTTGGGCTCTGTGCTGACAGCTCAGAGCCTGGAGTCTGTTTCAGATTCTGTGTCTCCCTCTCTCCCTGTCCTTCCCCCATTCATGCTCTGTCTCTGTCTCTGTCTCTCTCTCTCAAAAATAAATAAATATTTAAAAAAATTTTTTTTAAATATTTGCTATCTGGCCCTTAAAGAAAACATTTTTCAATCCCAGCTATTGGCCAAAAACATTTTGTACTCCTTACTGCTGGGTACTTGAAAGGCAAAGGACACAAAAATAAAGAATCCACATTAAATATATCATCAAATTTCATTATATAGCACATTTACAATTGACATAAAAACAGCTTGAGGATCACGATCTAATTCAACTTCTCAAAGAAAAAGTAAGTAAGAAACTGAGTAAGTAAGAAACTGAGGCTTGGAGACCATACAGACCTGAAACTCATTTGAAGCCTATGCTTACATGCTCACTGCTCACTTCATTATGCCCAACATATCTTATTATCACAGGAGACATTTCACTGCTACTGTTGCCATTTTATTTAGGGGATTCATAGAGACATCGGTAGCCACAACTAAAAACTTATTATAATCTGAATCATCTCAATATTTCTATAGATCAGAACTTTAAAGAATTAGAGAATTATTTCAAATTACTTTTTCCATGAGGAAAACATTAGATATTTCTCATATGTGTGAGAGCATAAGCTTTTCAAAGTTTGTGTGAAACCTGGAATACATGAGCCTTGTTATTGTCAAAGCCTTTGTTATTTGTCAAAGTCAGCATAAGAACTTCTTTTACCTTCCAAAAGAAGTTTGAAGTTATTTGTGAACACCAAACAACACTCTAAATTTTGATCATTTTAATGTATAAGGATTAAAATGATGATCAAATTTTTAAAGTAAGAAAGAGATACTTTGGCTTAAAATAACCAAAACTTAATAATTTCTGAAATCCTTGAAAACTTTTTATGCAGCAAAATATCTTATATCTTGCCAATACACACATAAATTCAGTGCCACTATTTATTTAATCTCTGTATGTGAGTAAACTTTACTTAGAAGTGAAAATAGTAAAAAAAAAATTTTTTTTTCTCAAATTTTACATTTGGCTACTTTGCAAATTTCATCACTTGGGCAATTTTTCTACTCAGAAGTTAGATATACAAATATTTATTACTGAAATTTCATTTCTGGTAGCCGCAGTGGTTTACAGAGAACACATTCTGTCCTCTGACCTTCTGTCAAATTATTCATTCCCAGAATTACTTTTCCATGAATATATTAAAACTTCTCTAAGCAATGATCTCCACTAAGTTACTACAGAAATAGCATCAAATGGTGCCATCCAAGTTCCTGACTGTGACATAAACTGAGAGCAAACTACAGTAGACAAACCAATACATAGGAATTGTTTAAAACAGTATTACTTTTATATATCATTTGAACAGGTCACTTGAAATCTATACAAATTTTACCAAATCTATACAAATGTTACCCAAAAACTCTACTTTGCCAATCCCCAAAATTTCAAAGACCAGGTTAGTGTTCCAGACTGGTCTCGTCATCATAATCACCTGGACACTTGTTAACACTAGATTCCTAGACCCTCCATGAAGAAGTCAGTAGGTCTGGTGCTAAAGAATCTGTTTTCAAGAAGTCATAGATCAGTGGTTCTCAAAGTTTAGTCCCAAACCAGTAGCATCAGTATCACCTGGAACTTGATAGAAATGCAAATAACTGGTTCCACTTTATATCTTGTGAATCAGCTCCAAGTGAGAAGTAATGGCCTAGATAAATCTCATCAAGGAGACAAGTTTAAGAAGCATTTTGTAAAACATGAAGTATTCTTCAAATGTAAGATAGTGCCAAACAAATGGAAAATCAACAAGGATAAAAGAGACGAAGAAAAAAGAAAAAGAAAAAGAAAAAGAAAAAGAAAAAGAAGACTGAAAACAAAAACAAATGAACCTTAATGTATATCAAATTAACAATACAACCATGTGGGTAGAGGGGGAGGGATATCCTAATTAACTTTGGAACACAGTATTTTGGCCTTGTAACCCTTTGCCTTAGCACAGGCAAAATGAGTGTAAACAAATACTAGCAACTCTAGTTAGCATGCTTGTTTTTCACAGTGGTATAGGTTACCAATTCCAAAACTACTTTACATGTATTCCACGACTGAGCAAATGGGTTATATACTGTGGGAAATGGAAGCCAGGTTTCTTACTGGTGGAAGAAAGAGAAGAAAGAAGGGCAAGGAAGGGAGAGGGAAGGGAAGACAAGGAGTGAAGAAAGGAAAAAAGGAAAAAGGAAGACTAGAATGTATCCTATGGTTTGGGGCTAAAATGGGAGATATTAGGGGCACCTGGATGGCTCAGTCAGTTAAGCGTCCAACTCTTAGTTTTGGCTCAGGTCATGATCTCAAGGTTCATGAGTTCAAGCCCCACATCAGGCTCTACGCTGAAGGTGAAAAGTCTGCTTGAGATTCTCTCTCTCCCTCTCTCTCTCCCCCTCCCCTGCTGATACACTCCCACTCTCTAAATAAATAAATAAACAAACTTTAAAAAGTAATAAAATGGGAAATGTTAGTATGAATACCTACTCAATATATGTATATACAGATACAGAAATATAGATTTGTGTATATTATATATAAACCTTGCATATATTGTGTACATACATACATGTATCCAGTACATACATACACGTATCTGAGAAGGCCCAGATGTTTCAACAATGCCACTCAAGTAACAAGGAGCATCTAGCTCCCAGATACTGCTTTGTAAATACCATTCTCCAATAAAAAGGAAGCAGGGCTCCTTGGAGAAATGGCTGACTCCAGTGTTACGGCAAGGAAAGTATAAAATCAACCTGAAACATCCTGTAGCACTAAAGAGTAAGGAAGTCCTCAAAAAAAAAAAAAAAAAAAAAAAGGTGGGACACATCAAAATGACACAGGGGCCAGCTTCAATAAGTTCCCAGTGGTCAAATATGGGGCAATTTGACCAATAATATAAAAAATGAAAATAACTGATTATAGCTTATAAAATAAAATGAGAATCCATCCATGAGGGGTGCTGGGATGGTTCAATAGACTGAGCATCTAACTCTTGATTTTCATTCAGGTCATGATCTCATAGTTCATGAGTTCAAGTCCTATGTTGGGCTCTGCACTGACAGGGCAGAACCTGCTTGGGATTCTCTCTCTCCCTCTCTCTCTGCCCCACCCCACTCATGCTTCTCTCTCTCTCTCTCAGAATACATAATAAACTTTTTTAAAAATGTGGGAGTGGCTTTAGAACCAGGTGATGGACAGGGGTTAGAAAAATTTGGAGATGTGTGATAAAGAAAGCCTAAATTGTCTTGAATAGACTGTGAGTGGAAATGTGGAGTTTGATGACAGTGAGGGCACAAGAGGAAGTGAGTAACACAGACTGGAAACTGGAGGAAAGAGAATGTAATGTAAAGGCAGACAGCTAAGTCACACATCCACAGTTACATGGGAAGCACAGTCTACCTACTGAACTGGGTGATCTGCTGCAGGAAATTTCCAAGCAGGTGTTGAAGGTGCCTCTTGGTTTCCTCTTGCCACAAGAGGAGAGGTACACATTGAGTAAAGGGTGGTTAAACAAAAGAAACCAAGACTTGAGAGCTATGAGATGCCTGGCCTTTCCAGAGGGTAAAGATGTTAACACTAGGAAATAGCTTCTAAGCAAAGACCAGGGCTTAGAGATCTGTGGGCTTTTGTCTAATGGGGTGAACCCCAGTGAGAGCCACAGAAGGCTGTATGGTCTTGTGAGAGAACACAGCAGCAGACACACTGCTAGCTTAGACTGAAAGGATACAAAATGAAATGAAGCCATTGGACGTCCAAACTTGTGCTGACAGGAAGCATACGAGAAAACTCCCTGGCTACAGAGATATGCAGCCTTTCATGAAAAAGAACCTCAGAGGACAGAGCCAAGAAACATGGAGAATTAATTATTCCTGAGGTTGAGGTAATAGAGGGAATAAGCCTAAGGTGAGGAGGAGGGGGGATGGTCAAAGAGTGGGATCCTTGAAACTGAACTTATAGACAGAGCATGCTTACCAGTAATGACAAGGTCTACAGTAGGTCCATGAGAATGGGTGAACCAGGTCAGGTGAAAAAACAAGAATAGTGAAAGAAAAGCCTTTAAGAAATTGATGATCATCCATATAGAAGTGGAAATCACCAAGAATGGTGACAGGGTAACAGTAAAGAGACAAGGTAAACTAGGTATTAGCAGTTACAAAAGTCTAAACACCTTGGATGACCCTTACTTATTCTTCCACTTCAATTTCTCACCATCCCCCAGCTTTACAACCCAACCACACTTAACTTTTCTTGTCCACAATGTCCAGATGTGACTGTGGGACTTTGCAAATGCTCTTCATTCTACCTGGTTCATTCTCTGCCCCCTTGTAACCCAGGCAGATAACTTCTAGTACCTGTATATGTTTTCACAAGTCCCTATGTTTATTACATCACAGCACATTGAAATTATTATGTTCTCTGTCTTTACTGTTAGCTCCAGAAGGGTGAGGGCTGTGTCTGAGTTGTTCAACATGGTTCCTCACACTGAACTCAGTGGCTGGTGCACACAGTAGGATTTTTCTCCCAGGTCAAAGGTAAAGCGTCTAAAGAAGTAGCCTATTTCTATGGTATCTCTCCTTTGGATTCTTTGACAAACATTAATATCTGACCTCAAACAATGCTTTCCCTTAAGGGACATATTTATAGGGCTTTAAATCCCTTATAAATGTTAGGTTTTGGTTCCTTTTAAAAACTATTCTTATTTACACATGGAAGCATTTGAAAGATTTCTCTCATGAACTCTAATGTCTGCAGAAGGGCATTTTGATTAAAAACTCTTCTTATAGTAACCACCTTTATGGGTTTTCTCTTCCATGGAAGTCTTATTCATTAAACTGACCATCTCTTCCTCATGATTTGAGGAGTCTTATTTAAATTATTTAGAGATACAGTGCCCAGAGATGCAGACAACACAGAATTTAAGGCAGAAACAGCATTGACAATTGGTAAAATGGATATATTAACCCAATCATACAAAGGAGAAAACAATTAATATGGCAAAAAGGAGTAAGAAAAAAACCCACAATGTTCCTCCAACTGCATGCAATTATGACAAGTTTTCCTGTACTGATATTTTTAGAAAATTGAGTTCAAAATAAAAGCAGGTCAAAAGAATCTGCTAAATTCATCATGTAAGTTGAAAAATCTAGTTAATTTATCATAGTTTTCTCATTTTCTGAGTCTGACCCAGAAAAACCATCATGTAATGAATAGACCAATGGTTACCTGGCTGACTGAAGTGAAGTGAAAATTCTCAACTGTAGCTAAGTTACTATGCAATTTTGTAATGTTCTATATTCATGTATATTTTTTTCTAAAAATGCAGACCTCAAGACTTAACTATAGTCTATACATAATAGTAAGATTTTGATAATAACAAAATGTAAATACTTGCACATGGTCACAGAGCTCTTAAACCAAGCATGCTGCCCTAGCTTGCTGACAATATCTGAAATTCTCTTGAATGGGCACCCAGTGAGTTTTTGATCACCATCCAAAATATTTAGGTCAGCGTAGGAATGTGCTACATTGCAAAGTAATTCTTTTCTGTGAGCTAAAACCTATTTTGCTCAATAAAGCAGGAAATTTTCTGTTCCAAACTTCAAATATATCTTTATCTACCACAGTGCTTCCTTTCTTTCCTCAGTACTCAAGGTTGAGGTGAGCTTCCTTCAAGACCAACCTTTCACCTGTGCTCTTTTCCTGGAACTTGTTTATTTAAATATTCAACTCTGTTATAGATCTTCAATAGTCCCCCTTCTACTACATCTTCAAACTTTCCCTCCCTGCTGGGTCATTATCTAGAAGCAAGCTCACTCTCTCCTGTCCTTTAAATGCCCACCCTTGGCTGTGCATTACCCATTATTCCTCTGTCCTTCCCACTTTACAACCTCCACTACTTTGGGGGACTCTAGAGGTTTGTAGCTCAGTCATTTCTATTTTGCACATTTTTCTAGGTTTCCTGGCTGCCCAGAATTTTGTGCTGCTGAAACACTGGCAGCTAGGGCACCTTTTCACCAATCAGATAGTCCCCTTCAGGATCCTCGCCTTATTGTGAATTGCACAAAGAAGCAAAGGCTAGCAGGGCCTTCTACAGTCATCTAGAATTAGAATTAAGCTGCATAAGTTATCCCCACCTAAGGATTCCACAACAATCTTGTGTTCCCATGGCTTCATGTGCCTCCCAAACAGACAACAGTAACCACTAAAACTGAAGCCCTATACCTATCTGCCCCAACCACCAGCCTGTGATGCCTCAAAGGCAGAAATCATTACTATCTTTTTTTCTCAGCATCTTTAAGTTTCTTTCTTTTCAAATTATTTTTATTGGGGTAAAATATACATAACATAAAATTTATCATTTTGAGTGTACAGTTCAGTGACAGCAGTACATTTACACTGTTGGGTAATATAAATCCAATTCCAGAACTTTTCTCATCTTCCTCAACTGAAACTCTATACTTATTTAAAGGGGAACTCCCATTGCCCCTACCCCTAGTCCCTGGTAACTACTATTCTATTTGACTCATGTTTATATGGACAGTTTCTAGCATGTCGCCCCTCAGTGGTATGATCCCAATAACTGCAGAACTGAAGGAAATGAGTCTCTTTCTCCTTGAGCATCCCACAAAAGGACAAATTAGAAAAAAAATTTAAAGAGCTAAAATTTACAAAGGAATGATATGTATTATCACTGGAATTATTAGAACACTTGAATGATGTGTTAGCTAGAATTCTAAGTGTATGGCTATCTCAAACCACCATCTTGGCTCTCTAGCTAGCACAAATAAATATTGAGCACTTCTATTTTTAAGCGAATAAAATGATCAAATACGAAGAAAAAATCTACCTGAAAAAGAAACGTGTAACAAGTTTTTCCCCTCCACTCAAATATCTAAGACCCCTGAATTGAGTTCATACTTCTTTCAGAATATATTCCCATAGATACAAAAGGAAATGTAGGGATAGGAGAGTTTTAATAATCCACATCTGTGTATGGAAGCTCTTGCATTTAAAAGAAATTATGTCATAGAAATTTCCAAATTAATTTATTTGGTACTTACAGAACATATAAAAGATGGACCTTAAGGTCATAAGCCTTGAAAGGATTCTTAAATAGTGACTCCATATAGCAGATGAATAATTCCAAGTCCTCTTTCGTCCAGCACTGTATGTTCCAGTTTGCACCTGAATTAAAAATAAACTACATTAAATCTGAAAAACATTCTGAACAACTCAGTGAAAGAGAAGAACTAAATTAAATTTACCAGTGTTCTGATACAACTTCCACTGCCTATTCTGAGAGAAAAAGAACCGGCTCTAACCAGTGGTATGTATCTGCCCAAGTGGTCTAATCCCTTAGGCCTTCAGTTTCCTTTCTGGTAAAGTAAGAGACTTAAATTCAATTACTCAAACTCTTTTTATTTTTTTAATCTTGAACTACTTAAGTAGGACAAAAGACCTCAAAAGTCATCTAGTTCAGTTCATGCTTGCTTTCTAAGAGAAAAGAAAATATTCAATATCAAGATACAAGCACATGTGGAGCAGTATTTATGTGTCTGCTTTAGCAATAAAAGCAAAGTGATTCACATGTGAACGGTGATTCATGTCTTAAATTCTTGTTATTGTAAATTACAGGCCCCAGGTATAACTGATGCAGGCATACTTTCAATGTGCACTGAAAAACTCACCTGGCAATAAATTATTGGCGGGTTGTAATTTAAAAAGCAAGAACAGCAACAATCATAAATAATGGCTCACTTAAGACAACACTAACGTATTCCCCAAACTTGAAGGATTTCTAGCTGGTAGGGATTTTACAACAGTGTTGAACCATTATGAAGTAAACAGCATGTGTGGCAGAATAATCAGCTGAAATCCTCAGTAACCACCACTTAACCTACCGATTTCAGTTACAAAAATTTAAAGTGAGAAGTGACTAGTTATGCAAGCTTTATTTATGTGTAAAACTGAAATCTACGGCATCATAGGGACACCTGGGTGGCTCAATCTGTTTGGCTCAGGTCACAATCTCACGGCTTGTGGGCTAGAGGCCCTTGTTGACAGTGAGAAGCCTACTTGGGATTCTCTCTCCCTCCCTCTCTCTCTCTACCCCTCCCTCCCTTGCTTCAACACACACCTGCACGTGCTCCCTCTCTCTCTCTCAAAAATAAATAAAACTTAAAAAAAAATCTATAACATCATAATCATTTCTCTTCAAAAGTGAAGTACTAACATTTTTTGGATCATTTCAAAGCTCATCACAAAGACCCTGCCTTAATAAGTTCATTCTTGGTATATCCATTGAATTGCTGGAATGGCTAGTTAAGTTCCCCTACAAATTAAAAAAAAATGCTTCAATTAAAATTAAGTGAATGTTATGTGGTGCCTGGCTGGTTCAGCCAATTAAGCATCTGACGTTGGCTCAGGTCATGATCTCATGGCTTGTGGGTTTGAGCCCTGCATTGGGCTCTGTGCTGACAGCTCAGAGTCTGGAGCCTGCTTCGGATTCTGTGTCTCCCCCTCTCTTCCCCTCCCCCACTCGCATTCTGTCTCTCTCTCCCTCAAAAATAAATGAACATTAAAAAAATGTTTGATATTAATAAAAAATTAAGTGAATTTTATTAATCAATGGTTATGGACTCCATTGGAGACACTGGGAGTGATTACTACTAACTTGTTTTAAAACTCTGATTTTATTGCATATTTATACTTTGTTCTTAAGCTGATTTCAATAAACCAGAGTGTTTCTTCCATCTAATCAGTGATGCTCAACCAGTGGCAATTTGGCCCTCAGGGGCATCTGGCAATGTTTGGAGACATGTTTTGATTGTCACAACTGGGGAAGGAGCTACTTGTATCTAGGTAGAAGCCAGGGATGTTGCTAAACATCCTACAATGCACAGAACAGCCTCCCCATACCCAAGAATTGTCAGGCCCAAAATGTTAATAAGGTTGAGGTTGAGAAATTCTGATTAACCCTTAACAGAAGTGCTATATTTATGCTTGCCTTTACTTTCATACTGTAGGTCTCTTTGTATTACTGAGTCAATGGATGCTGTTCTGTTAGCTTTTCCAGAAGGCTTGGAAATAATTTTGTTGTTTAGATTTTCAGATGTAGAATTATTAATTATGCTAACTACATTCAGTGTGCATTATACTTGAACAACAAAACCCCTTGATTTAAAACATGGATTGGCTGCAGAGAGATTCTTTGCTTGAACAAATATTATTCATAAATGCTTTAAAATTTAACTACTTCTGATGTGCCTGGCTAGCTAAGTCTGTAGCGCATGCAACACTTAATCTCGGGGTTGTGAGTTCAAGCCCCATGTTGGGTGTAGAGATTACTTTAAAAACTTTTTTTAACCTTAAAAATTTTTTTAACTAATTCAACAGTTGAATGTTTTGAATATTTAATATATTTAACAAAATAAGGGGTGATTTTTCTATTTTAAAGCAAATTTAGTGGTGCCTGGGTGGCTTGGTCAGTTGAGCATCCAACTCTTGGTTTTGGCTTAGGTCATGATCCCAGGGTCATGGGATTGCACCCACATTGGACCCTGGGCTGAGTATAGAGCCTGCTTAAGATTCTCTCTCCCTCTTTCTCTCTCTACCCCTTTCCTCTACACATGCTCTCTCTCTAAAATAAAAAATAATAATAATAAAATAAGGCAAACTTAGAAGATTACAAAAACCTGACTTACAGGGTATAGGTAAGAGTTCCCTCATTACATTTTTCTTTTATTTTTATAACATATCAAATAATTTGGGGCTCATTAGTTTGGTCACATAACGAATCATAATTTTATTACTAATATAAAATGATGATATGTGTTAAGAATCCCATCTATAAGACATCTATTTTATACAAGTTTCAGAAAACGAAAACATTTTGTTTAAAACAGTTAAAATAACATCTAATGTTCACAACATTAAAATACTTACCTATTTGTTGGAAAACTAAAGAATTCACTGTTGCAACAAATGCCTTCCCTTCCACGTCATCTGCATGTACAGAACAGTTTTTATCTTCCTCGCTCCAAAGGCAACAGTGAAAAGTTGTTTTGGAAGATAAATTAGAAAAGTAGGTACTACTTGAATTAAATTTAGCTTCAACAACTGCCTCATAATGTTCATTCACATTTGAAGTGTTCTTTGAGATTCCAGTAGGCAAGAGAAAGTCATAGGTTGTGTTTGGTGGCATGCATGACAACTTAAATCTCCAGGGAGTAACTGGATATTCCAAGTTAAATGCAGTTATCAAATAAATAAATTCTGTCAGGGTATTAAAAAAGACACATAGAAAAATAATTAATAACTTTGACCAAGACATAAATAGGAAGTATCTAAGATTAAACCATGTAGTGCTCAGTAGTATTTAACTGTCTTAGTGCCCAATCCGTGCCTAATGCCAGCTCTGGGTTTCCATTACACAATGTATTATACATTAGTTCATAGAGATAACCTCACTCTTAGCACCTCTTTTTGGAAATTCATGCTTCATTTTCCTCATGAATCTAGCATTATATATTTATATTTTAATGAAAAAACTATAGCTCAATATTTCAATTACCTTTTCTAAAAAAATATTCTAATGAACTTCCAGTATAAGAGAGAAATATCTGAATATGCAATTATATAAACAAGTATTAAAGTTCTGGTTTAATATTTTTTTTTTAATGTGTATTCATCCATTTGTGAGAGAGACAGAGAGCATGAATGGGGGAGGGACAGAGAGAGGGAGACACAGAATCTGAAGCAAGCTTCAGGCTCTGAGCTGTCAGCACAGAGCCCGACGCGGGGCTTGAACTCACAAATCACAAGATCATGACCTGAGTTGAAATCAGATGTTTAATGGACTGAACCACCTAGGCACCCCTGTTTTAATATTTCTTAAAGAGAATAATACCAAAATGTTAGCACTATGAGTGCTTTTCAAAGAGTTTGCTTTCAACATCAGGACAGCTGGATGATCTCTTCTGCCCATGATCCTCAAATACATGACATCATTGAAGGCATGTCCTTAATGCACTCTCCAAGAATCAATGTACAAAGACAGGAAAATTCCATTGCTGATTAAAGACAATTCTCACCTTTTTAGACATAAAAAAAATAAGAATAATCATATAATCCCATACTCAAAAACTCTCAAAAGTGGTACTTATTTTTTAGGAATTGTCTGAAAATATAATAATTAATTCTCAATAATTCTTTCTTTTACAAGCTACTCAAATAATCCAACAGCTGTGTTGCCTCATATACAAACTAATGCAGAATGAGAATTCTGAGAATTTAGCATGGATTTGCATGGGATGAGAATTTTGAAGAATTAGGGTAAATGTAAAAATATAAGAAAATAGCAATTTTTAAAAAACGAATTCACAAAAATGATGTTTTAAACTATAAAAGTAAAACATGTAAAAATATTTAAGCAATATGTAGGTAACAACTGTTAAAGTTTGGTTTCTAAACTTTTCCATAAAAATAAATTAACATAAAAATGAATCAGATGCAGGGGCACCTGGGTGGCTCCTCAGTTAAGGATCCAACTCTTGATTTCAGCTCAGGTCACAATCTCATGAGATCCAGCCCCACTGCTCAAGATTCTCATATTCTCTCTCTCTCTCTCTCTCTCCCTCTGCTCCTCCTCCACACTCGTACACTCATTCTCTCTCTCTCTCTCTCTCTCAAAATAAAAAAATTTAAAATGTATCAGATGCAAAAAATAAGATAAAATAAGAATATATCAGATGCCTAAATTAAGCCAAATATGACTAACATGACTAATATTATTTTGCCCACACTGACAACAATTAGGTATCATACATTATCAAAAGTGACCCCTCATTACAATTGTGTTCCTTTGGACTTCAATCTTTCTAATATATGTTTCTGAAATCAGAACATGTCAATAAAAAATAAAATAGGTTATTTCTTTGGTTTTACAAAACCATGACTATTTGTTGGTATTAATTAAAAGCATTATTTTTTAGCTGCATATGGAAGATTCAGTTGGCTGAACTGAAATGAGCCTAAAATCCTCAAAGAAGTCTTTGAAATTTAAAATGTAATAATGAATGTCATAGACATAATGACTATTGAATCAGCTTAATTAAAAGATGATTCTATTTTTGCATGTTTGTTTTGCAAATAATATTTCTTTCCCTCCAGATGAACCCTAAACAACAGAAACCAGAATTTATTTCTGGAGGCATATGTTATCATGGTAACAACATCCCAAGAACTCTTCTGATTCACAAGACTTCATCAAACAACAAACCTTTTGGAAAGCCAATGTGAAACACGTTGAGTGGAGCCTAATAAAAGCTAGAGAATATAAGAGAGAATGAGTATGTTGCTACTTTTAGATAGTCCCTTGTGGCATAGTTGTTTTGTTTTGTTTGGTTTGGTTTGGTTTGGTTTGGTTTGGTTTTGGTTTGGTTTGTTTTGAAATCTGTCCACAGTGGGGTTATCCTGGTTATTTGCTATAAATATACAGATGGCGACAATGAGAAAGAACAGTATGCACAATAAGGAAAACTAGTAGAGAAGCTCATAAGAGCGCCTTCAGTTTGGATTAGCCAAGGAGATGCTCAGAACTCACTGACACATAGCTGGACAGCTTGAGGAGCTCCCAATATGGTTGCCAGATAAAATGTTTTTTTTAAAAAATAGCCTGACTTTAATTTTTAAAATGGAACATAACCTAAATTAGATGATTTGAGGTTTTTTTAAAGTCAGAATATCTCTAGAGTGCAGTCAGAAACAAGTGAGAATAGTATGCTCAAAATTCATTGGCAATATGAGTGACTAATTTCAAACAGAAGCATACTATTAGTTAAAATCAAGACATTTAAAAAAATCTATAAGCTTTCTCTTGAGGATATTCCTGCAATGGATAGGAGGGAGACTAGTATACATTTAAACTCCGAAAGCATTCTTCTGGTGGTATTCAGGATGGAAATTTTAAAGATATACACCATCCCTTGGTAATATCCCTTTATAACATTATACTTGTCATTGTCTACTGGAGTTCTAATGTGAAATAACATTTAAAATGGCATGTCCCTTCCATTTGAGAATAAATGCATTATTTTGTCATAGTCATATATTTTAAATATTATCACCAAGTTAAACAGCTCCTGGATAGAGAACTAAAGTTTTGACTATCACCTGATATATATACATTTATAATTTAATAATACATTTACTAAATTAAAATTAAAACATTTAAGTGTCACTGTATCTTGTTTCTACACATGCATAAGGGTGTTAGTATGCATACATAAATTTCTGTACCATAAAAAAAAACAAAGTTAAAAAGCAAACAATGGGCAGGAAGAAAAATTTGCATAATATTAAATAGTTACAGGCTTGTGATGATTAAGGTTATGTGTCAACTTGTCTAGGTTCATGGGGTGCTCAGTCATTTGGTCAAACATTATTCTGGGTGTATCTGTGAGGATGTCTGGATGAACTTAACAACTGAATCAGTAAAATGAGTAAAGCAGATTGCCCTCCGTAAGGTAGACAGGCCTCATGATCGATTGGAGACCTGAATAGAGCAAAAAGGCTGAGTTAAAGGGAACTCCTACTGCCTGACTGACATCAGTCTTTTCCTTCCTTTGGACCCAAACTGAAACATCAGCTCTTCTTGCATCTGAAGCCTTCCAGTGTCCAGACTGGAACTTGTATCATCAGTTCTCCTGGGTTTCCAGCCTGGCAACTACAGGTCACGGGACTTCTCAACCTCCACAATCTTGTGAGTCAATCCTTATAATAAATCTCTTTCTCTCTATATATAAATCCTACCGGTTCTGTTTCTCTGGAAAACCCTGACTAATACAGTACTAAATATCAATTACATTTTAGAAAATCCTAAAAATCACTAAGACAGAATCCAACCACAAAATGGCCAAAGCGTATGATTTAGAAAATCACATAAGAAATATAAATGGTCCATAAACAGTGCTCAACCTCACAAACAGCCAAATAAATAAAACTGAAACGGGATGCTATGTTTTGCTTATCTGACAGAGCAAAAAGACAAAAGAACGACAGTATACATCTTTGACAGAAATGCAATGGGTTGACGTTCATATATCTGTGGTGGTACCACAAATGCTACAAAGCTTTGTGGAGAAGATTTCACAGTATTCATCAAATTTTAAAATGTGCACACTATGTAATAGAGAATTCCCCCTTAACAACTAATCAGCAGGAATATTCTTCCAAATATACAAAGATATAGATACAGATATATGGATTTCAATGCAGCATTATTTGCTACAGTAAAAGAAATGTCTATCAATGGGGAATTGGTGAAATAAATTAATAATTTAAAGTATATTCATACAGATCATTGTTGTGCAACCATTAAATGAATAAGCATATCAGTAAATACTCGGTAAAAAAAATGTTATCATAATAAATTGAAAACTATTAAGTAGAAAAAAACAAAAAACAATATGTAAGACCAATTCTATTTTTGTAACCATAGATATGGATTGTGTGTGTTTGTATGTGTTATGGTTCTGGAAAGCTACACATCAGGTTATTCCCAGGAGATTGGGAAGTGTTTTTATTTTCACACATATGCTTTTGTTTGGTTTGTATTTTTAATCATAAGCATGAGAATTCCAAACTGTGGACAGGAAATTCTGCTAGCCAATAAAAAAAACAACATCTCCAACAGCAAAATCTCTTATATACGGACATTTAAAAAGCAGATAACTTACCCCAATGTAAGAAAGCCACACAGAATTTTTGACAAATCATCTTACTTCAGAGAGTAGACCTGAAAAACAGTACATCGAAAACAAATACATACACACACACATGCACAAAAACACCTGACATCTATATAAACTGGGAAAATATAAAAGGAAAAGGATTATGAACGAGTCTTTAAATTTAATCCTCTATAATACTCTGCATCAATATCAGAAAAGTGTCTCGCATTAAAGTATAGCTACACATTAAAGGTTTACTCCTGTGTACCTGCTATCTTACACAGTTAAAATATAAGCTACATATTCATATACAGCATAATCAAACATTTTTCAATGTTCCTTTATGTCATGACAAACGAGGACAGGCATCAAAGGATAAGACTATATTTTTAACTGAACAAAAGTGTTCATAATGTTAATTAAATATGTACTAACATTAATAGCACAGTCTTTTTTTTATAGCTCAGTTCTTAAATTTCTTATTTTCTAAAGCCTTTATCTTTACTATGATGCTACAAAGTCAAACAGTTATAGCATAGGTAATCACTGTACATTTGTTTCCAAAAAAAGAGGAGGAAATTTTCCAGTATGTTTTTGGAAACTCCCACCATTTATTTGCAGATAAAGCAATATTCACATTGGAGAGTTATTAGAGTAATTCAAGGAAAGGTTGACGGCTTAATATATCCAAATGATAGGGTGACTTCAAGAGATAAGCTTTCCCATGAAGTCTCCTCATTTTTAAATACATCATGAATGAGATTATTCTTACCAGTATATCATGAATGGTAGCATAATTTTAATATATTGGGATTCAATTTGTAATGAAACCATAAAGGCTTTTGTTGTTCCAGGGGTTTTTGTTATCTCAAACTGGGGATTCAGTTCACTACACAAAAGTTAATCTGAGTTAAAAAGTTCTGAATTAGGTGTCAGGAGTCTTGAATGTCAATCTAGTCTTTGACCAGCTGTAGGACTTGGCACTTCAACACTCTAGACCTCAGGTTCCTCATCTACAAATCCTCCTGATGGATGAGCTCAACAATCCCTTTCAGAGATGCTCATGATTCTGAGAGATTTTATTTTAAAATAGAAATCACAGCTTTACACAAAGATATTTTCAAATATCAAGAAAGATGTCTCATAAGTCATTACTGACAATTGGTACCATGTGATGAGTAAACAGAAAAACGTACTTGTTTAGTTCACAACTTAATAACTCTCAGGAGGAAAATGGATGAGTATAAACATTTTGTAGTCGGGTCAATTTGTTTTTCAGCCTCTTGCTTTTTCATCAGAAGTTTGGTTCTTTATATACTGACATCACAGTGTGTCTTCAGGATTTCTAAAAATCAGTTTAGTGTTTGGAATCCTCATTATCTAATCATATGAATTTTTTTTTTTTTGCTACCTGTTTCTGGTACAACATTTTCTCATAAAATAAACCCAAGAGCAAGTTTCATAATCAGGATGTGTCATAGATACAACATAATCATTTAACTAAGTGTTTTGAATGAACTGACTGGTGACAAGTAATTCAGTCCAACAACAGATTTGACTTACTTTTAACTCAACTGATCTGCTGAGTCAAGTGACCAAACAGACCAGGGTTTTTTTGCTTATATAAGACAAGCATTATTTTCTTTAATGTTCCATGCAAAACACAAACTATTCTGATGGTTTGAATTCTGGTAGTCAGGTTTCACTCTTACATAACAGAGAAATAATCACAGATATGAAAAAGGCATAGATGAAACCTTGAAGAGAGTGTGAAAGGTGGTACCTTACACAGACCCAATGAGACAAATATTTAAATGACCGACACTGTACCAGAAATGAATAATAAGGAGATTTGCAAAAGTACAAATAATACAGAAAAAAGGAACAGAAGTTTTTAAACTGTGAGAAAAAAAATCAAGTAAAGGGAAAACTAATGGTAAGGTGGCCAAAATAAGTATAATACACAAAATGCCATTAATTTGAATTCGGTTTTTAAAGATGAGCTATTGCGGGGCGCCTGGGTGGCGCAGTCGGTTAAGCGTCCGACTTCAGCCAGGTCACTGATCTCGCGGTCTGTGAGTTCGAGCCCCGCGTCAGGCTCTGGGCTGATGGCTCGGAGCCTGGAGCCTGTTTCTGATTCTGTGTCTCCCTCTCTCTCTGCCCCTCCCCCGTTCATGCTCTGTCTCTCTCTGTCCCAAAAATAAATAAAAAAACGTTGAAAAAAAAAAATTAAAAAAAAAAAATAATAAATAAATAAAATAAAGATGAGCTATTGGGGCACTTGGGTGGCTCAGCTGATTAAGTTTCGGACTTCAGCTCAGGTCATGATCTCACTGCTCATGGGTTCAAGCCCCACATCAGGCCCTGTGCTGACAGCTCACAGCCTGGAGCCTGCTTGATTCTGTCTCTGTCTGTCTGTCTGTCTCTCTCTCTCTCTCTCTCTCTCTCTGCCCCTCCCCTGCTTGTGCTCTCTCAAAAATTAAAAAAAAGTTAAAAAAAAATTTAAAGATAAGCTATTGATTTCCCTTATGCTTTCTTATGGTCAAATTGGTCAATTACAAATTCAGAGTACTCAAAATAAAACGTAACCAACAGCTTAGGGGAAATGATCAAATAATCCTAACAGTAAGAACAGAAAGAAATTTTGCCTGAGTAACTTCAAAACAGGTAACATCCTCATGAACACTCTCACAGTACCAGAGTTTCATGTGAACCTCAAAATCCAATAATTTCTCAGCCCCTCCATTGCCAATACCGTATTCTAGGTCACCATTATCTCTTCCCTGGACAGTCGGAAGGGCCTCCTAACTTGTCTCCCTGCTGTTGCCCTTACTCTCCAGTTCAGTCTATTCTCAATGCTGCAGCCAGAGTGGTCTTGTTAACACATAGGTCAGATCATGCCTGTCTTACCCCAAACACGGTCGTACTCTCCTTTTCACTCTGCGTAAAAGTCCGAGTCCTGCACAGAACTACAAGGTCCTGGATCTCTACTGCCTCTCTGACCTCATCAACCACTGCTCTTCTCTTTGTTCAAGTCACCTTCTCAGAGGAGCCTTTCCTGACTAGCCCATCTACAATTTCAACCCAGCATGTCATATCTGCTGAATTTTCTTATTATTACTTCGCACTGTCTAATGTGAATATGACTTGTTTTTCTTGTTTATTGTTTAACTCTCCCCACTAGAATATAAACTCCACTAGACCAAGGGATTTTTTTTTTACTATTTCCTTTCATCATTATATCCTTCTCACATAGAAGCCTGCCTCTCACATAGTAGGGGCTCTCTATACACTCACTGAATGAGTGAGTGAATGAATGCATGATACGACTCTTTCTTGATATATTCTTAAAAATAGGCTGGTAGCATCATACCAAGAAAATAACAGCAATCTTTAAAACAGGTGTTCTGTGGACAGCAAAGATGTGATACACACACACACACACACACACACACACACACAAATATTATACAACCATAAAAAAGGATGAGACCCTGCATTTGTTACAACATGGATGCTAAGTGTAGTAAGTTAAACTGGGAGAGACAAATACCATATGATTTTACTCATGTGGAATCTAAAAAACAAAACAAATGAATACACAAACCAAAAGTAGAATAAGACCTCTAAATACAGAGAACTGATGTTTGCCAGGGAGGAGCTGTGGGGATGGGCAAAATGGGTGAAGGAGAGTGGGAGATATAGGCTTCCAGTTATGGAATGAATATGTCACAGGAATAAAAGTCATAGCATAAGGAATATAGTCAAGGATATCGTAATAATGTTATATGGTGACAGATGGTAGTTACACTTGTGGTGAACATAGCATAATGTATAAACTTATTGAATCACTATGTTGTACATCTAAAACTAATGTAATTTTATGTGTCAACTATACTCAAATTAAAAAAAAAAATTAAAGAGGCATTCTAATAAAAACCCATCTTTGAGAACCAGATTTAATTCCAGAGAAAATTTCAGAATGGTGATTCTTAACCATTTTTAAATATGCATCTTGTTGAGAAGTTGGTGAGAGCAAGGTACCAACTGCCAGGAAGAGACACATATATACAAAATTACGCCTATAATATCAGAGGGTTAACAAATTCTCTGAAATTTATTCAAAGCTCCCATATTAAGTCCTGATGTAGCTAAATGAACAGAGTTCACGCTCCTCCGTCAATCCTCCATAAGTATAGCTCCTATGAATCGAGCCATTGATAGACACCGAATTGTGAGGAGTTTGAGATAATATTGCCTAACATTCCCCCTGGAATGTAGTCATTCTATGTTGACAGTTAAAACACTTAAGTGTTTTATTTGAAATCTCCATAAAGTATACAAAGATTCATCCGCAGTCTGACCTAAATGATCCCTCCATAATACCTGGATGTGCAGTCAGTAATTCAAATTTCACCTTTTTCTATAATTTTTTTAATGTTTATTTTTGAGAGAGAGAGAGAAATAGAGACAGAGTGCGAGTGGGGGAGGGGCAGAGAGAGAGAAGAAAACACAGAATCTGAAGCAGGCTCCAGGCTCTGAGCTGTCAGCAAAAAGCCTGATGCAGAGCTACAACTCACGAACCACAAGATCATGACCCGAGCCAAAGTTGTACACTTAACTGACTCATAATACAACAGAGTAAGCATATTATATCACTAACTCTTCAGCTATTACTATCATGGAAAATTCTTTGTGTATTTTTATGTATAAAATTCTACTTAAATATAAGGCAGAATAGACTCAATTAATGTTTGAATGAGTGGGAAGAAAAAGAAATTATTTACAACTTGCTCTAATGATCTCACAAAGTCTCTAGTTTGTAGAAAAGTTTATGAGTAAGAAAAGCAATTCTGACAATTCTGTTGTCTTGATGAGTAAACTCAATGAGTTCCATCTGCCACTAATTCTTGCTTTTACTTTCTGCTAGAGAGGCACCCATCTTTCACTTAAAAAACAACATTTAAGTATTTTGTTTAAATAAACAACGAAAAACACTATTTCTTCAAGTGTCAAAATAAATATAGCTTGGTCTAGCTCTACTAACCTTGTTATCTTAGTTCTGTTTACTTTTATTTCTTCACTTAGGACAGAAATTGGTCATGTTATTCCTTCCCATTACGTAGTTGTCAAAGACTTAAATTTTTCTTTAATTTTTATTTATTTATTTGTTCTTATTTTAGAGGGAGAAAGAGAGTATGTGCATGGGGGTAGAGGAACAGAGGGGAAGAGAGAGATAAAATCCCAAGCAGGCTCCACACTCAGGATGGAGCTCGATGTGGGGCCCGATCCCACAACCCTGGGATCATGACCTGAGCCAAAACCAAGAGTGAGTCACTGAACCAACTGAGCCACCAGGTGCCCCTGCTCAACTTTTAAAATCAAGCTTAGAAGATCAAAACATAATATAGGAGTGCCTGGGTGGCTCAGTCAGTTAAGCATCCCACTCTTAATTTCAGCTCAGGTCATGACCCCAGGGTCATGGAATTGAGCCCCATGTTGGACTCCTGAGTGTGGAGCCTGCTTGGGATTTTCTCTCTCCTCCTCTGCCCCTCTATCCCCAGCATGCACACGCATGCTCTCTCTCTCTCTGCACCTCTAAAATTAAAAAATTAAAAAAAAAACTTTCATCATCTTGGCATAAGCATTTGTCACTTTGAAACCTTAATTTCAAGTGTTTTAATTTCTAATGACTCTAACTGTGTGATCTTGTTGCAAATTAATTCCTTGAAAATGAAGAGGGATGAGCTATGATTCACAGACTTAAGTGCCATAAAGTCAACAAAGTTCAGTCAGAATAGGCATCTTACCTACAAAGTAATTTAAAAATCTCTATATAAATTAACTCATTTAAATATTAACTAAATATTTGGTAAAATATGTTACCACACAGGGTACTAGAAATATAAAAATAAATAAGAAATCATCATATACTTTAATAAGTAACATTGTTTTATGACCTTTTTACATGTCAAAATTTTATAATACCAATATGAATAAAGTACCATGGGACTTCAGATTCAAGACGATAAACTGAATAAACTGATTTTCTTATTCCTGAGATGCCTTTAGAAATACAGAAAGTAAATCATTATCAACCCACTAGAACAGAGAAAATGAGAGGGGACCAGCAGCAAAAAAGAGATTTAAACACATTTCTGGAAGACAAAGAAAAAGTAGAATGACGGAAGTGACTACCTAGGATATTTGGGGAAAGAGCTGTCATCAATGAAGAAACAAATTTATTTAGAAAACTCTGGAGGTGTTCTGAATTGTAAAGGGCAGGGTGACGTGGGGCTGAAAGAAGAGAAGGCTTTGGTTTGTAGATGTAATATCTGACTTCTTTATCCCCTTATAAACAATTCACAGCAGCCAAATCTAACTCCCCATAATTGTCAGAGGAGTGGTTTATAAACAAGCAGGGTAGTTTAAATAGAATAAAAAATTATTAAAGATTATTGGGTACCTCACTGAGCCTCAGTGAGATCCAGTAAACCTAATAAAGCCCTCAGCCAAGAACTACACCCAAAATCCCACGTAAATTGCTCTAGAAAAGACAGCTCTGCCACCACGCCAAGGCATTGCACGTTATGACTGAAATCTCGATGCCTACTACCTCTGAGTTCCTCTGAGGCCATCTGCTCCTCCATATCCCACACTTCTGATCTAAGATCTGGCATGAACACCTCTTATTGATAAAGAATAGTTCACAGTCTGTGTGTAGACAGCCAGGAAATTTGGGAAAATATGGATTTATAAAGTGAGGAATTCCCCAAACATAGACAAAAAACTCAAAGATGACAAATAGCCAAAGGACAAAAACTTGTTCCGTATACTTCTCTATGTTAAAGAGCTAAAACGTGTAAGTTATTTGAGGAGAACTTGGGCTTTTAGTACAGACTTCACACCAACAGGGTAAAAAACTTACATGTTGTGACATTTAGGGGGACAGGCCTTCAGCACAAAAGGTAGCTCCCCAAGTGCCTAAAAGAAAGCCTAACAGTTGACAAACACTGCCCATATGCACAGAATTCACATTCCTCCTACTTCTCTCCTTAACAGCCATGCTGAATGGAGACAGGAAGACAACAGCATCATGGAAAAATTGTGTAAAAAGAAGGAAAGAAAAAAGAAAACCTACCACAGGGACCTAGATAAATCAGAACAGAAAAAATAGCTTTAACAAATGTTCATGAGTGTCTTCAAGGACATTTCAGAAGACCTTGCATCCACACTTTCAAAGATTGTTCTGACAAAGGAATCATCAGAGGAAGAAAGAGCTTAGCTGTGAAAACATTTTTCAATAGAAATCTTAGAAAACACATTTGCATAATTAATTCTTCCCCCAAAAGAAATAAAGAGAACAAAATGTTTTAAAAAAAGAAAAGTTCAAATGATCCATATCCAGTCAGCAGTATTTCTAGAAAAAGAGAATAAAGAGAAAATGATCAATGAAATAACATGAAAAACTTTTCCAGAGGTGACAAGAGACACAAGTCTTCAAACTGAAGGCGGGGGGGGGGGGGGGGGGGTCCACCAAGTCCACCAAGTCCAAAGAGAAGGAATAGAAAAATACCCATTGCTAAATATATCACTAAGAAATTGCAAGAGCAAAGAAGATAAGATAGGAAACGTTTCCAGAAAAGAAAAAACCTCTAAAGGTATGAAAAACAGAATGGAAGCAAATGTTTCATACCAAAACAATGAACAGTAGAAGATAATCCAGTAACACCTGATGTAAAATGATTTACAGTGGAAAATGCTATTAGCCCGTCAAGCAAGTATCAGAGCACAGCAAATATATTTTCAATAACACAATGACTTAGAAAATTTATATCCTATAAATCTCTTTCTCAGAAATAATTTTATAACATAGTCCAGCAAAATGAGAAGTAACCAAGAAAAAGGGATTCAGGGACTAAAGATTCAGGAAATCATGAGTACAGACTTGACAATGACCAGTACAGATAGCAGATGACTCTCGAAAGTAAACAGCCAGAAGGAAGGCGGGAATTGAGACAACTCAATACATCATATGATTCTGAAGCGGCAAAATTTGATTTAAAAAACAAAACAAAACAAAACAGAGACTCCTGGGTGGCTCTGTCAGTTAAGAATCCAGCTCTTGATTTTGGCTCGGGTCATGATCTGACAGTTCGGGAGTTCAAGCTCCACATCAGGCTCCACGCTACCGGTGTGGAGCCTGCTTGGGGTTTGTTCTTTCTCTCTCTCTCTCCCCCTGCCCCTCCCCTGCTCTCTCTCAAAAAATAAATAAACTTTAAAAAAAAAAAAAAAAAAAACAGAAACACAGAATAGCACAAGGGGAAAAAAGGAAGTCCAATTTCAAAATTGTAGCCACTAGGCCAAATAAGAATATGAGTTCATGGACTTCAAAAAGAAGAACGAAATGGATTCCAAAAAAAATAAAGAGAATGAATAAAAAACTGAAAAATTAAGGATATAATAAAGTAGGCCCACCTACCTTGTCCCAATAAGAAAAAAGTTTATTGGAAAAGGCTTACAAAAAGTCCTGATCTAAATATGACCCAAAATAAAATATGGCATAATTTTCCTTTTTAAAGTAAGCTCTACACCCAATGTGGGGCTTGAACTCACGAATATGAGGTCAAGAGTTGCATGCTCTGCCTACTGAGCCAGCTAGGTGTCTCCAAATGGCATAATTTTGACTAAGCGCTGGAATTAAAGAGTCCATTTGAAAGAAGGAAGAATGGCTTCAACCTTGATTCTAGGAATATTCGCCTTTGGGTAGCTAAGCAGTCATATTAAAATGAAATGAATCCTGGAACGCTTCTTGATTCTGTAGTGAGTGATATTTACGAGGTCATAATAACATTAATGCTATTTATCAATTTTTCAACTGTTTGGCTCAGCCAATACACAAAAACAAAAGATTTAATTAACTACAATACTAAACATGAAATATAACAATATTCTCACTATACAGTTCCAAAACTTGGGTGGCATATTTATATAAGGAGAGATAGTGGGAAGGCTTATGAAATATGAAATATCCCAACCTCATACTGTAGGAAGTCAACAGAAAATGTCTGTAGTGAATAGAACAGAAATGGTGGAGGGAATTACAAATGTAACCAATTAAAACACTCAGAAAATTAATATAATTATATGTAGGAATGAAGAAAGAAAGAAGGCAAAATTAGTAGGCTAAATTCTCTTCTGTGATGGTGTCTGTTTAAAGTTGATAAATGAAAAGAAATGAAGTCCCTAAAAGAATATTATTTAGCCCAGCATAGGTAGTCAGAGGTCTAAGAACCAAAACCAGAAATGGATCAAGTTCGTTGTTCCCAAGGTCAGCGCTGGCACAGTGAGGGTAGAAGGGCAGGGGGACTAGAACTTTTTTTTTATTGCAGTAGTTTTTTGTCACCATGTGCATGGATTATTTTCATGTATAATTATTATTTAGTCCTTTTAATTAAATAGAGGGCTATGAGATTTCAGAGAAAATAGCTACTAACAAAGTCCTAGGGGCCAACAAAAGGTTCACAGAAGTAAATTTTAGTTGAACTCCAACAAATACAAAAGAAGACAGGAGTGTTGTATTTCTTCTTATTTTAAGGTTCACAATATTTTAAAACCTCCAACATCAAAATCTTTGTTAAAATCAATGTCATCTCACAACTACCGATAGCCTAGTAGCAGCTGTGATCTAGTTGTCATTGATTGCCTACAGACAAACTGGGGCGCTTTCCTCCTGACAGACTTGACAATTTTAACCCATCAATATTTCGATCAACAAACTATTTAAAGGCCGTCTGAGGAAGGAATAGGAGCCCTGAGCATTGTCTGAAAACCTTATGTTAACATCTTATGGGAAGATCATATAAAGAGCCAGCATAAAATCTGCAAAATGGACCACACTGGTAGAAAATCTAAGAAACAACAGTGAAGCATTGTTTTATAAAGTGCTATATCATAAATACACTTGATAACCCAGAATATGCTACCGTTTAGAAAAATATTGACATCAACAGCACTGAGTTGAAAAGCAATTTAAAAAACCCCACCAGATTCTGAATATGAAAAAGAATTCCTTAACCAATTTCTTTGATCTGTACTTTTCTTATGAGAGTGATATGATTTAAACAAAAATCTTTACTTAAATAATTCTAAAAGAGCTCTTCCAGTAGATATAAGACAAAAATTCTAAAGAAAGAGAAAGCATTGTCAAATATATAGGCAGAGTCTTTTCTTTCTTGGACATACAAAAGTGGTAGTATATCTTAAAAATCCATGATGTCTAGATTTACAGAATTACAACTATCTAGACAGAGTGGTAATTAGGAGAAATCAGACAGATTCCTTCTTGTGTGGAGAAATCATAACCAGTGCCACAGAAGAGGGTCAAGTTGACTGCCCCCTTGAAGAACAGGAAGGCATATGAAACATATTTTAAGTATTAGAAGAAAGATACCCACAGGACCTATGGTCCGTAAAAACAAATAAGCCAAAGAATATCAATCACAGACAATAGGAACTCCTATGTGAGAACTGATTTGCACATTGAGAATCAAAAGACCAAGAAACTGCCTGCCCAGATGACTGTTTCACACAGAAAGAACATTTTTTACATCCTGCTTGTTCCATGCAAAAACCTTCTCTCCCCCCAAATCAAATCTGTGACTAGCAGTGCTGTTATTAGACACTCAGCTCACTAGAGATACAGCCAGCTACCTCCTGCATATGTCTAACATGATAGGTATATGTCATAATTCCAAAAGATAGCATCTTAATAATATAGCAATTACAATTACTGGTTGTGTATTATGTATACGTCAGTATGTTTTCTCTCTCTGCTTAGACAGTGTGTGTGTGTGTGTGTGTGTGTGTGTGTGTGTGTGTGTGTATCTATGTGTGCTTATAATTTATTTCCTCTCTCATCTCCTGACCACTGACCAGACTGGTTCAGAAATTTTGTTGGTGCATACAAAAATCTAATTGTTCAATGATCTCATGTTCATAGTTTCTCAATTTTCATAGGTTTAGACACCCAAATAACAGCTGCTAGTTAAAGTAAAATGAGAAAATACAATTCTGAGAAAAACTAAGTTGTCCTATGCCTTCACAAAACAAATATTTGGTAGCAGCTGTTCTTAAACATGAGTTCACATTTTTAAAGCCTATTATAATACCAATATAGAAGCTCCTGAAGCTCTATTTATCTTAAATCTTTAGCCACTATCTAGTAAAAACAGATAAAAATGTTTATGTTCCCATAAACCTTAAAGAAATTATTGGCCCAGGAGTAAAGCCTCTCTCTCTCTACCCCCTACTCCTTCTCTTTCTCTTTCTCATTCACTATTATACCCATATGAATACACATTTATAAGTCTATATTGTTTCTGGATTTCTTCCCATTAATTGGCAAAGACTTTAAGATGAGTAACACGATGCCCCTTAAGAGAGTCTCTAGTTAGGTCATCTTCTTTTGCTAGTCCATAGTACTCTAGTGTGATTCAAATACATGACTCTATCTTCAGGATCATCCACTCGCCCACCAGGCAGGGGCTTCCCAAGCTCTGTGCTCTCCTGGGCAAGTCTCCATGCTGTGCTAGCCAGGGCCACAGCTCACACCCAGCGGAGCAGATCACTGAGAGACTGCACTAACTGAAAGTAGACTATATTCACTTTGGGGAAGACTTTACTTGGTACCCATAAGCCTACTAAGTTAATAGAAGAATGTGTGACTTGCTGACTTTCATTCAATGAGAATCAATATCCACAAAAATTTCTTATAGTCTACCTTGAACATATTAAGTGTTCACAGTTCTGAAAAAGATTTTAAACTTCCAAGCCCATGAAACTTAAATTTGACAGTAATTTTCACTACATATCCAATATTGCTATGTCTAATGAGCTTGGCATGTTGGCAATGTAGGTTCAAGGGTCACACTGCTGGCGGAATATAAAAGGATGAAAGCTGCTCTGGCATACAGTTTGGCAGATCTTTAAGTGTCAAACATAGTGTTGCCATATGACTCAGCAATTCCACTCATAGGTATATACCCAAAAGAGATAAAAACATATATTCACATAACAATGAGCATACATATGTTAATAGCAGCATTATTCATAATAGCCAAAAAGTGGAAACTACCCAAATGTCCACCAACTGATGAATAAACAAAAAGTAGTATACCAATATAATGGAATATTATCTGGCCATAAAAAAGGAATGAAGTACTGACCCATGCTACAGCACAGATGAACACCGGAAACATGCTCAGTGAAAGAATTTGGTCACTAAAGGCCCCATGATTTTATTTACGTGAAATATCCAGAATAGACAAATCAGTAAACACGGAAAGTAAATCAGTGATTTTGAGGGATGGGAGGAGGGGGGTTGGAGAGTGAGTGCTAATGGGTACAGAGTTTCTGCAGAGAGTGATAAAAATGTTCCGAAATTAGACAGTGGTGATGGTTGCATAAATCTGTTAATGTATTAAAAACCAGTGAATAGTATCCATAAAAAGATGAACATTATGAATGTGAATTACAGTCCAATGGAGCTATTATTTTGAAAATCTGTTTAAAGGTCAAGTTTATGTCTATATGGCATCAATAAACAATGAATTTTTTAAAGATATGGTTTAAAGTAATTTTTTAAATATGCGGTTCCTGTAATAAAGAAGATGTTCAAGAACTCCTAGGAAAACATCAGACAAAATTTACATTTCTTATATCAGAGAAGACCTATTATACTAGGAGACAGTCATGGATTCTAGGACCAAATATTTAAGAGACATCAATTTTGGAGCACCTGGGTGGCTCAGTTGGTTAAGCCATCCAACTCTTGATTTCGGCTCAGGTCATGATCTCATGGTTCTTTAGAGAAAGGCCTGGGTTGGGCTCCACACTGTCGGCAAGGAGCCTGCTGGGATTCTCTCTCTCTCTGCCCCTCCCCCCCAAAAGAAATAAACTTAAAAAAACAGTTTTTGCTTTAAAGGGGAATGAAGAAATGGCTTAATCTCACAAAGACATAATGCAAGAGAATCCATGAAAGAATGCCTCTTAAGTGAATACAACATTTTTTTTAAGGTAAAACTAAATTTGTGATCAGGAAGGAACAAGCAAGAAGTTTCTAGATGTTGGCATGTTCTCTCACTCATGATAAGGTATTTGCCTTATCATCTGTTGGAATGATGTGTTATATTATTGGTCAACCAGCACATTTTTATGTACCCCTTCTCTCTATATATGTCATATATATATATATATATATATATATATATATATATTCAAATGGTTAAAAAATTAAAGATGAATAAGATCACGTGTGTGAAAAGACAACAGATAATATCACCATTGCGTCACAAAAGGTTTAATAAAAAGTATGTGAGAGGAAATATTCCAAATTATAACCAGGCCAAATTTGAATTGAACCTCCAAAAGGTTACATGTACTAGGTCTGTCCAATAGGTAAACATTTGTGCCTTTCTGTTTTAATTAAAAGCGGAATTTGTAAATCACATAAAATCTTAAGAATTAGAGGAGACCATAAGCCCTTTTCTTCATTTTCAACTCCACAGGATATGATTTTGGTTTTTTTTTTTTCTTTTTCATATGTGTGTTTGGTTCTCAGTATGAAAAATGCAATACAGTACCTGCCAAGACAATTCTTCTTTATTTTTTTTCTGGATATTTTAGAGTTTTATTTCCAAGGCCCCCAGAGAGATTGCTTTTCACAAACAAAAACCATTTGATTATATAATAGTGATCTAAGTGTAAAGACATGACTGGTTTTTTTCTTGGTAAATTCATCACAAAAGATGAACAGTGCTTCGGCCAACCATGGGGACGCTCCCAAGCCGTGAATGAATTGGCTGTAGACCTTAAGCAGTCAGATCCATCTACTGTTTTCCAATAAGCGCCTAGAAGGCAGGGTATTTGAGTTCAACTACTCTCTATTCATTCAACAACCAATTCACGTAACTCTTTGAGCATCTCTCTTAAAGGAGATGATCATCTACTTCACCAGAGAATATGAGGGAAGACAAATGCCAGATTGACTGACGATACTTCCAGCCCACAGGGGAAAAAGCAATGAAAATAAGTGGCTGTGTTCATAGAAGAACAGTGTACTTCAAATCCATCCCACTCTCCCAAACTACATGCGCAGCACAGGCTGGGTGGGAACACATTATTTTATTTTACATCAAAGCCGCCAAAAGGAGGCTGAAACACTTTTAAATCTATTCTTCTTTTTTAATTTTTTGTTTTTACATTTATTCATTTTTGAGAGACAGGGTGAGACAGAGCACAAGGAGGGCACGGGCAGAGAGAGAAGGAGACACAGAATCTGAAGCAGGCTCCAGGCTCCCAGCTATCAGCATAGAGCCTGACGCGGGGCTCGAACTCACAAACCGTGAGATCATGACCTGAGCCCAAGTCGGATGCACAACCAACTGAGCCACCCAGGCGCCCCCACTTTTAAATCTAACTACTGATGACTGCATCTCCAATAATTTGATGTTACAAGTAACAACAAAAGCCCCTCTTTCTCACAGCCTCTGTGCGCTTAAACAGACCAACGGCTGTCTGTCGTTTTTATCAAAAGTAAATAAAAGGCTCACTGACACTGTAGCACACACTTCTCTGACAACTGTATGTGTGTGTGTGTGTGTGCGTGTGTGTGTGTGTCAATTCCTAATTTCTGGTTTATCTATTTAGTTAACCTTTGCTATTTTCTGGGCTTCATTCCAAGACAACTAAAGTGCATTACTAAAATTGGCATCTCTGCTATTGAGTTTAATTTCAGAGAGGTTCTGAAATGGTCTGAAACCATTTTTTTAATATTCTGCACACAACTTTATGCTAAAAAGTAACAAATGTTGGTCAAGACGAGTAATTGATAGGAAAGGTGCAATTTTGTTTTCCTCCAAAACAATTTTTACTTCCTCCAAATATACTGAAAAGAGAGTAAGTGCAGTGCTAAGGCCACATGTTTCGGTTGCAGTGTCATAAATATTGCCTTCAAGTTGAACATAATTCCTTAGAGTGAGAGATGATCTAAATATTTACATATAAACTATACATTTCTGAACTCTTTTATAAGCCTTTTTCTCTTTTTTTCAAGTTTATTTTGAGAGAGACAGTGAGCGCTCTCTCTCTGAGAGAGGGAGAATCCCAGGCAGGCTGGCAGGCAGATCAGTGGGCAGAGCCTGAGGTGGGGCTTGAAACTCATGAAACCGTGACCTCATGACCTGAGCTGAAATTAAGTCAGGCGCTTAACCAGTTGAGCCACCCAGGCGCCCCAAGCGTTTTTCTCTTGATTTGGGGTGGGAAAACCCTAAAAGCACAAGTCATAAATGCATATAAACAAATGCTCATGAAATTATGAATCTACTAATGTTTGTGACATGTTAAAGAGTCACAGAATTATACATTTTTAAGTTGGAAAATACCTGAAGTATTTTAAAAGGCCCCTAGAATATTAACTCGACCCTCTAATTCGACAGATGAGGAAAATGAGGCCCAGAGAGGTGAAGCTAACCACAGCTGTCACGGATAATAAATGGCAAATCTTGTCAAAATTCAGATATTCTGACTCTGAAAGAGTATTTGTTTCAAAATACCTTAATACGTACAGAAATACGTGTTAACAGAGGGCATTCCAGGCAGCCCCTCAACAGAAGGAACTCTCAGGCTTAACAGAGCCAGCCTGTTTGCAAACACAAGTTCTAGAAATAGCACCAGCAACAACCGACTTCTTAGACGGCCTCACCGTACCTGGGGTTCCCAATGATTCCTCAGTTAGGTCTATTTTTCTCACCTCTACGAATCCCTATAAATAAGTGCTTTGGTCGGGATTGGGTTTATTTTGTTTCGTTTTTTACATTTGCTTGGGGAGAGCGGGAGAGGGGGGAAAAGAGAAGCTGGCATTTAAACCACCCCTGAAGCACAAGTTTGTTCTTTGGGCAGCCAAACCAACAAACCCTTCCCCGAGCCCCAGGGCTTACTGGTTTATGTCGCAGTCCTTTCAGTTTCCAAAGTAGGAAGGAGACCTGGAAAAGAAGTTGGCTGGGTGGCGCAGCCTTTCGGTGGCGCCTGGCAGGTGCGCGCCCACGTGCGGCCGGCGGCCGACAGCCGCGCGTCCCTGTCTTCCGCCCGCCCCGGGAGCCTCCCGCTCCCCGGCCGGGGGGGGGGAGGGGGGGGACCCAGAGCCCCTGCCGCCCCTCCCACCGCCCCCGGGCGCAGGCCCCTCCTGGCGCCACCGGGCTGTCCCCTGACTCCCGGCCCCCAAGTGGCCCGCGGGCTCCCCGCCGGCCACGCGGGCCCCAGCGTCCCGCTCCTCCAGTGTCCGAGAGCGGGAAAGGTGGCAGTAAGGGGTGGAGGAGAGAGAAGCGGGTCCCACCTCGTTCCCGGGGTCCAACTCACACAGAAGGCAGAGATGGCGGCGGCGGCGGGGCTCCAGCCCCTGCGTCGCTCGCGCTCTGCGGGCCGCGCGGGCTCTGCGGCGGGGCAGCTCCGAACTCCTCGCCCAAGGTGCAGGACAACTCTCCGGAGGGCGCAGGGCAGCGGAGTGTGGGGAGGAGGGGCCGAGGGGGAGCGCGTGGGGTGGGGAGAAGGGAGGAAAGAGCCCGCGGCCGCCCGCGCGCGCCCCGCGCCCTGGTCCCCAGCTCCGGGTCGGGGGCAGCGGACCCCAGCGCCGAGGGCGGCCGTGCAGGTGACCGGAGCTGCGAAGAGGAACGTTGCTGAGCGTGGCCGTGGCCCTGGGGCTGGAGCAGCGACGAGCTTGAGAAGGAGGACCCCCTGCCTGAGGGAGGCGGAGAGGCGAGGCGATCCCAGCAGGAAGGCGGCGCCGCTGCTACATTCAGCAGTTAGCTGCAGCGCGCCCACCCCAGCCCCAGCTGGGGCTTCTCAGACTCCCGGCTGGGCGTAGGGGTTCCAGCGGGGTTCCTCCCACTCCCAGACTTGCGGGCCTCTGCTGCATCAGGGGCGCAAAATGCTACAGCAAAGATTGCGATAACTGAGAGGGGTGGGAGAGGAAAGCAAATTGGCAAAGGGCGGAGGTAGTGAGTTTCCTGTCACCAAGTCACCAAGGATGTTCCCGCCAAGCATGTTGGTCATGCTTGTCAGGAAGGCTGAAGAGGGCACTTACGCGTCTGTGCGAGGCTGGACTAAATGACCACTTTACTTCTCTTGCAGTCCTGAAATTTAATGGCGTTCGATGTAGCAAGCAAAAAAAACCAAGCAAACAAAATTCGTCCTTGAACAGAATACAGCCCCTATGTAATAGACATTTCATAAGTCTCCACTCAAAACGTTCACTCCCTAATCTGTCTATTTATTAATACACTTTTACTGAAGGCCTACTATGGGTCAGACAACATGGTACGTACAATTGTGATGTTCATTCAACTTGGACTAATGACAGACTAGCAAGTGTTCATAACATTACCAGTTATGAGGGGTGATATGAAGGAACCCAACGGGGAGAGAAAGAAAGAATAAAGGGAAGGGACATACTCTGGATTGGGTGGATGGTTAATTTTCAAAGGTCTCTAGAAATGGACTTGCCTAATACCCTCATAGGAAGATGCATCAGAGACACATCAAGAAAGTAGCCCAGAGATGGGTAGGGCCAGAAGCAACGTGTCTTGGCTCCTGGCCCAGCCACTTTATCAACTTGTGAGCTTTGTTAAATGAAACTTGACCCATAGGAATATCCTCTCAGAATCAGTGACACTTTTATGAAGAGCATTTAGATCTCTAGACCACTTGTTGAAGCCACTTCATTCTGAAATTTCCTATTTGTGGGGTGCATGGGTGGCTCAGTCGGTTGGCTCAGGTCATGATCTCACTGTTGAGATCCTGCTGTGGTATCAGGGTGTCATTTCAACACATTATACAAAATCATATTGATACTAAGTATAATCTATCCCTTCATTGCAAGCTACTGAAAATAAGTATCATCAAACCTGAGCATGGAATAACTACCATCAGGAAAAGAAGTACAGAGGCCCAAGCCCGAAATTCATGTTTGAGTCACAGGTGATACTTAAAGGCCAACCGTGGCTCTCAGCAGCTACCATTGTTAAATTACTACAGAAATACACCCCACATCTGTAGGTATGGATTTATGATAATGTGATCCAATACTGAATGTCTGCTAGGCCGCAGGCTCTCCATCAGGGGCTCCTATGGAGCTTATATTCTAGGTTAGGGGGCAACTTTGAGTCTCATTGCCTCTGGCACAAAGCCTGCTGCATATCTGAAGCCTGATAAAGAGCTGTTGAATGAGTAGATGGGTATAAATAAATCACTACCAATCTTTTAGGCAATTATTACCACACTGAAAAACATGTCTATAATAAGATAGGATTTACTAGAGAAAACATATTAACACTCTGACTCATTCAGCATTTTCTTGAGTGAAGGAAAAGTCCTTAAAGGAAAAATTTTGATTTGAAAAAGAAAATAATGAGATATCTATTTTCTATTTTTTAATCAATAATACGCCTATTTACACAGAAACAGATCCTGCTGGGAACAGTCAATCATGACTGAAGTAATAGTTACTTAAAATGAATAAAAATATTTTGTCTAAGTATTTGGTTGATAGTTTCAAAAACAAACACTATTCAACTAGTAATTTCATAATATTAATGCATCACTTCTTAAAACTCTTGCAATGATTTCAGTGACTCCACTCTCTCCTGGTTCACCTCTTCCCTTTTTGACTTCCCTTCTCACTTTTCCCCTCTTATAATTTTAGACAATCAACCAGCATATTAATAGGTACCAAATTGAGTCTTATTCTTGGGCTTCCTTGGGTCATAGGCCCATCCCTGCACCAGTCACAGTGGCTAATGAGTTGGAATATGATGGCCATCCAAGTATGAGCCACCTGTGCACTCCTGGAAAACAGGGATTGGGAGGAGAGTTGATCTCACTCACCCTAACCAAATAACTTAGAATGGGGAAAAGTGGTATCCCAAAATAAAACTAGGGTGCCCTTACTGAAGAGGAAGCAGGCAAAAAAGCACAGATACTCAATACAATAGACATTCAAAAAGGTTTGCTGTTAACTGAATGTAGTTTTAATTAAAACAGTACTTCACCCTTTCTACGGTGTGCTAAATGTTTCTATAAAGTTTTTAAAACTGAAGCGACAATCATAACTATTGATTATATGTGTAATTACCACAAAAATATTTAACACTTACATTTATAAAAGACTGTGAAAAATATTTTTGTATGCATCCAGGGCCATATAGCAAGCACATAGACTCTGGAATCTAATTGCCTGAGTTGGTTTTATTTTTTACGCACATTAATTATGAGAATTTGAATAAGTTCTCTACCCTCTTTCTGTCTCAGTTTCCTTTTTTGTAAAATAGAGTTGATCATAATTACCCCCTCTGAAATCTCATGAGATGCAATGAGACAATAACTATGCCTTTATAACGGGACTTGTTACCTAGTACTCTATTATGTTTATTTATTGTTAACCACATTTATCTTTCACAGCATCGCTGGAAACTATTTTGGGTAGTCATACTCTGAGCATTTAGTTTTCTCTTAACAAATAATCAGTATCTATTATGTTATCAGGTACAATTACCAAGATAAACAGCATGGGTCCTTTATACCCTCAAGGAGTCAAGGGAGGATTCCCATAGTTCAGCCAGGTTGGTGTAGGGCACTCCATTCAGTGGAACATAGAATGGAAAGAAAGGCACAGAGAAGAAAAGGCATAGCACCTTACACATCACAAGGTACTACAACCACACCCAGTAGTGTAGCCCTGGGTGTGTTCAGAAAAGTGTACCTGGAAAAGTACACAGAAGTCTAATAGGAAGAACTTTGAAGGCCATGTGGATTTTGAAGGTCATTTGGAATTTAACCTCTATGTATGATGAAATATTGAAAACTTTTAGACTCCAAAATTATTTTCAAATTTGTAGAAGGAAAGCACATCCTGGGTATGTGAAGTGTGACAGAAAAAGGCAAATGTCAGGGGTAACAGTTAAGAAACTAGGCAATTGCAGCAGACCAGTGTTTCTCAAATTTTAACGTGCACCTGAATCAGATGAGGGCTATTTAAAACATATATTCCGATTCAGTAGTGCTGGGGTGGGGCCCTAGAGTCTGCATGTTTAATAAGCTCCCAGGTGATGTCAGTGCTGCTGGTCTCCAGCAAGGCGAGAGACTATTACAACACTGCCAATGCTGTTTCCAACAAAAGGAAATTTATATCTAATGTACATTGAACTTTTAAGTCCTCATGGAGAAATAATTTGCAGCTCATAAAGCTGTCACCACTAATTGAAGAACTATTGTGTGCCACAAGCCAATAAAATAGAAATATTTTATCTTGATTCTTAAGATATCTCTGAGAAGAAATCCCTTTAAAGCCTGAACGTCCAAGTGAAAATTACTTTGTTGTGTGTATGAGGAGGCAGTTGTGGTGAGTGAAAGAAGTATAATGTAGGATACTGTGATGGTATTTTTTTTTAATTTTTTAAAAATGTTTATTTATTTTTAAGAGAGAGAGAAAGAGAGCACAGGCAGGGAGGGAGAGACAGACAGACAGAGAGACAGACAGACAGACATGGAGACCCAGAATCCGAAGCAGGCTCCAGGTTCTGAGCTGTCAGCACAGAGCCAGATGTGGGGCTCAAACTCACAAACAAGGAGATCATGACCTGAGCCGAAGTCAGATGCTTAACCGACTGAGCCACCCAGGTGCCCGTGTGATAGTCTTTTTGATGTTGTTAACTTGACTCAGCTACAGTGTCCAGTTATACAATCAAACACTAAGTGTTGCTATGAAGATATTTTGTAGATGTGATTAAAGTCCATAATCAACTGACTTTAAGCAAGAGAGATTATCCTAAATAATCATGGAGGGCCTGATTTAGTCCATTGGAAGGCTGAAAAAGCAGAGCTGAGGATTCCCTGAAGAAGATATTCCACCTGTGGACAGAAGCCTCAGACCATGACTAGTCCAGCTTGCCTTTCCTGACAGTCTGCTTTCTGGATTTTGGACCTGCCTAGCTAGTCCCTACAACCACATATGCCCTGCAATAAATATCTTACTATGTATCTCCTACTGGTTCTGCTTCTCTAGTTGAACTCCAAAAGATTTTAGTGACTAAAAACAGAGTGCTGCTATAACAAAAACTCAAAAAATGTGGTAATGGTGTTAGAATTGGTCAGTGGGCAGAAACTGGAAGAATTTTGAGAAACATGATGGAAAAAGCCTATCCTGTCTTAGACTATTAGCAGAAAGACAGTTGTTAACAACTCTGATAGTGAGGACTTAAAGGAAGCAGGGAGCGTGTTATTGGAAATTTGAGGAAAGGAGATCCTTGTTATGTAGTGGCAGAAAGCTTAGCAGGATTGTGTCCTGCAGTTTTGTAGAAAGCATAACTTGGATACAATTTAATTGGACATATAGCAGAGGGGATATCCAAGTAAAATGTTGAAGATGTGTCCCGGCTTCTTCCTGCTACCTACAGTAAAATTTAAGAAGAAAAAATAAATTGAAAAAAGAATTCTTAAACAAAAAGGAACCAGGATTTGATGATTGAGAAATTCTTGGCTCATCCAGTCTCTGAAAGGTACAAACATTGAGAGATTTGTGGCCAGGAAGGCCAAAAATATGGCTGGTCAACCTTTTGCTAATACTTCAGAAAGACTAAAAAAATCAGAGTATTCAGTCACACAATGGCTCTTTGAAGAGACTAAGTATGTGACTCATAAATTCCCTCATATCCCCCAAATAGAAATGGTATTATCTAGGGAAGATCTATGGATAAGCCTCTTCTTTTCTGGAGTGAATTCCTTGTAACATACATAGGACACCTATAAGGTTCTTGAGAATTTTATACAGTGGAAATTCTGCCAGCTTGCATGTAAAGAGATAGAAAAAGCTGCTGGACCCCCAAATTCTAGGTACAGAAAACAGGCTGATAAAACTACACAGCTTGTACTACAAAACAGACAAAAATCCTGGGGCCCATCATAGACCTAATGAACACAAGTCTCTGGGGTAGGGAAAGAGAGCTCTGTGCTTTAACGGGCATGCCAAACGAAATCAGAGATAATTAACTTTTGGAGAAAGGCAAGAATGATAGTTTACTTCCAACAGTGAACAGACAACGATGAAGACGTGATAGATTTTTCTATATAGACCCTGTAAGCCAACTAAAATCAGCAAGTGGAAAGCACAGGTAGCCAGATTTAAACCAAATCAAAGGAATCACTTTCAGCTATCATAGCCATTAGAAGCAGAATGGGCTACCAGTGAGACAATGAGCTCTTCGTCAGTAGGTATTTTTAAATAGAGACTAAAGGATTGTCCATCAGAAATACTGCAGGACGACACTGGGTAGGAAAGACCTTAGATCAGAATGACGGTAATTAGGGCTGCACATATCAAAGAATCTGAGGCTTGGAGCTGCAACTTCAGAGTATTTACATGAAGAGGTTTTGGGCTGTAAAAAACAAGTTATGTAGTAAAAATGTTACCTACTATCCAGGGAGTTGATTCACCATTCACAGAGCATGAACAATCCCTCCAAAAATGAGGATTGCTTTACCTATTGCATCTGCTATTTTTTAAAAATTTTAAAGTTTATTTCTTTATTTTGAGAGAGAGAGAGAGAGGAATTACATGGAGGGGAGGGGCAGAAAGAGAGAGAGAGAGAGAGAGAGAGAAGAGAGAGAATCCCAAGCAGGCTCCATGCTGTCAGCACAGAGCCTGACATGGGGCTTGATCCCGCAAACCATGAGATAATGACCTGAGCCTAAATCAAGAGTCAGACACTTAATTGACTGAGCCAACCAGGCACCCATGCCTGCATCTGTTTTGTATTGCAATAAACAAGTAAATAGAAAATGTGTGTGTGTGTGTGTGTGTGTGTGTGTGTGTGTGTGTGTATCTTATTTTCAAGATAATTGGGGTGAATCAGTAAATCTGAAACAGAAAAATTAATTGATGTGGAGTGTTATTTAAACATACATATGCATGTTTGACTTTAATGAGTTCAGTTAAGCAGCCAAAGAACTACTAAGTAATTTGACAGCTTATAATGTATATGCTCTGCTGTAACTTTCACATTAATTGTACATAAATCCTTTAAGTTTGGGGCACCAGTACTCTACAGGAACCATTAGTATCTATGGGTATAGGGGTATTTAGCAAATTTACCTTGATATTGATCAGTTATATATTCCATATCCCATTAGCAATGTCAAAGAGATATGGAATACTCTAGTAGTAAAAAGCAAAAAAGAAAAACACTTTAAACATTTAGAAAGGAGACTGAAGAACAAATAAAGAAAATCTGAGTTTCCAAATATTAATAAACAGGACAATGAATATCAACTAGTGAAGTTTAGCTATTAGAAATGCTAGTAATTTTATCTTGAAAGGAATGATATTCAAAACTCCTCCTACTAAAGTGCTATCTCCGGGACCAGAATTTAGTCCAAATTATCCAGAAGACAGTTTCTATAATCCTCATTATATAATACAATATTCTACTCATAAAGTTGCTCCATAAATGTTTTTTGAGTGAATAAATGATTTTATGAAAGACAAAGGGAACAAATATATACAAAACAAATGAACATTATGTTGTCAAGTTATAAATGATAACAAAACAAATACTCCTAATAAGGAAGTTTAGACATTAAAATACTTCAGTAAATTCTTATGCTCTTCTTTTTTTTTTTTTTTTTACTTCTTTAACAAACTTTTTATTTTAGAATGACTTTAATTTTATAAAAAAAGTTAGAGACAGCACAGAGAGTTCCCATATACACCATAACCAGTCTCCCCTATTGTTGACATCTTGTGTTAGTATGGTACATTTGTCACAACTAAGAAACCCAATATGATGGATTACTGATTCACTGGTCATTACATTATTTAGATTTTTAACATTTTTTACTTAATGTCCCTTTTCTATTCAGGATTCTATCCAGGATACCATGTTAATATAGTCATCTTGTCTCCTTAGCTTTCTTTTAGCTGTGAAAGTTTCTTAAGCTTTTCTTGCTTTTAATGACCTTGACAGTTTTGAAGAGCACTTTTTTAGTCATATATTTTTTTGTCACGTACTTTGTGGAATGTGTCTCACTTTGGATTGGCTGATATTTTTCTCATGATTAAACTGGAGTTGTGGGCTTGAGGTTTAGGAAAAACCACAGAGTTAAAGTGTCATTTTCATCACTTCATATGAAAGGTATATGCTATGAACATGATTTTCCACTGTTGGTTTTAAACTTGATCATCTGGCTGTTAGGTGTTTTTCAGCTTTCTCCACTGCTAAGTTACTCTTTTCCCCATTTCCATACTGTACTCTTTTTAAGGAAGTCAGTATATTTAGTCCACAGTTACAAACTGAAGAGTTACTCTCCACCTTCCTGAGAGGGGTGTGTCTATGTAAATTATTTGGAATTCCACACAAGAGATTTTTCTATTCTCTCCCATTTTAAAATTTATTCAGTCAGTTATTTATATCAGTATCAGTTCATGGTATATATTTTATACTTTCAGTTATAATACAATATACTACATTATTTAATATTTTATTCAAATTGTTCTAGTTTGGGCCATTGGGGGCTCTTTCACTTGGCTCCTGTGCCTTTTCCAGGTACACTTATCATTGCGCTTTTGTTACTTTTTTCTTGTTTTTCTCTTTTTTTAAATATAATTTGGGGAGCCTGGGTGGCTCAGTCGGTTGAGCGTCCGACTTCAGCCCAGGTCATGATCTCGCAGTCCGTGAGTTCGAGCCCCGCGTCGGGCTCTGTGCTGACAGCTCGGAGCCCGGAGCCTGTTTCAGATTCTGTGTCTCCCTGTCTCTCTGACCCTCCCCTGTTCATGATCTGTCTCTCTCTGTCTCAAAAATAAATATACGTTAAAAAATAATAATAATAAATAAATATATTTATTTATATAGAAATATTATATTAAATATATAAATATATTTATTGACAAATTGGTTTCTTTTTTTTTTTCTTTAATTTTTTTTTAATTTTTTTTTTCTTTTTTTTTTTTTTTTTTTAATATATGAAATTTACTGTCAAATTGGTTTCCATACAACACCCAGTGCTCATCCCAAAAGGTGCCCTCCTCAATACCCATCACCCACCCTGCCCTCCCTCCCATCCTGCCCTCCCTCCCACCCCCCATCAACCCTCAGTTTGTTCTCAGTTTTTAACAGTCTCTAATGCTTTGGCTCTCTCCCACTCTAACCTCTTTTTTTTTTTTTTCTCCTTCCCCTCCCCCATGGGTTTCTGTTACGTTTCTCAGGATCCACATAAGAGTGAAACCATATGGTATCTGTCTTTCTCTGTATGGCTTATTTCACTTAGCATCACACTCTCCAGTTCCATCCACGTTGCTACAAAAGGCCATATTTCATTTTTTCTCATTGCCACGTAGTATTCCATTGTGTATATAAACCACAATTTCTTTATCCATTCATCAGTTGATGGACATTTAGGCTCTTTCCATAATTTGGCTATTGTTGAGAGTGCTGCTATAAACATTGGGGTACAAGTGCCCCTATACATCAGTACTCCTGTATCCCTTGGATAAATTCCTAGCAGTGCTATTGCTGGGTCATAGGGTAGGTCTATTTTTAATTTTCTGAGGAACCTCCACACTGCTTTCCAGAGAGGCTGCACCAATTTGCATTCCCACCAACAGTGCAAGAGGGTTCCCGTTTCTCCACATCCTCTCCAGCATCTATAGTCTCCTGATTTGTTCATTTTGGCCACTCTGACTGGCGTGAGGTGATATCTGAGTGTGGTTTTGATTTGTATTTCCCTGATAAGGAGCGACGTTGAACATCTTTTCATGTGCCTGTTGGCCATCCGGATGTCTTCTTTAGACAAGTGTCTATTCACGTTTTCTGCCCGTTTCTTCACTGGGTTATTTGTTTTTCGGGTGTGGAGTTTGGTGAGCTCTTTATAGATTTTGGATACTAGCCCTTTGTCCGATGTGTCATTTGCAAATATCTTTTCCCATTCCGTTGGTTGCCTTTTAGTTTTGTTGGTTGTTTCCTTTGCTGTGCAGAAGCTTTTTATCTTCATAAGGTCCCAGTAATTCACTTTTGCTTTTAATTCCCTTGCCTTTGGGGATGTGCCGAGTAAGAGGTTGCTACGGCTGAGGTCAGAGAGGTCTTTTCCTGCTTTCTCCTCTAAGGTTTTGATGGTTTCCTGTCTCACATTCAGGTCCTTTATCCATTTTGAGTTTATTTTTGTGAATGGTGTGAGAAAGTGGTCTAGTTTCAACCTTCTGCATGTTGCTGTCCAGTTCTCCCAGCACCATTTGTTAAAGAGACTGTCTTTTTTCCATTGGATGTTCTTTCCTGCTTTGTCAAAGATGAGTTGGCCATACGTTTGTGGGTCTAGTTCTGGGGTTTCTATTCTATTCCATTGGTCTATGTGTCTGTTTTTATGCCAATACCATGCTGACTTGATGATGACAGCTTTGTAGTAGAGGCTAAAGTCTGGGATTGTGATGCCTCCTGCTTTGGTCTTCTTCTTCAAAATTACTTTGGCTATTCGGGGCCTTTTGTGGTTCCATATGAATTTTAGGATTGCTTGTTCTAGTTTCGAGAAGAATGCTGGTGCAATTTTGATTGGGATTGCATTGAATGTGTAGATAGCTTTGGGTAGTATTGACATTTTGACAATATTTATTCTTCCAATCCATGAGCAGGGAATGTCTTTCCATTTCTTTATATCTTCTTCAATTACCTGCATAAGCTTTCTATAGTTTTCAGCATACAGATCTTTTACATCTTTGGTTAGATTTATTCCTAGGTATTTTATGCTTCTTGGTGCAATTGTGAATGGGATCAGTTTCTTCATTTGTCTTTCTGTTGCTTCATTGTTAGTGTATAAGAATGCAACTGATTTCTGCACATTGATTTTGTATCCTGCAACTTTGCTGAATTCATGTATCAGTTCTAGCAGACTTTTGGTGGAGTCTATCGGATTTTCCATGTATAATATCATGTCATCTGCAAAAAGCGAAAGCTTGACTTCATCTTTGCCAATTTTGATGCCTTTGATTTCCTTTTGCTGTCTGATTGCTGATGCTAGAACTTCCAGCACTATATTAAACAGCAGCGGTGACAGTGGGCATCCCTGTCGTGTTCCTGATCTCAGGGAAAAAGCTCTCAGTTTTTCCCCGTTGAGGATGATGTTAGCTGTGGGCTTTTCATAAATGGCCTTTATGATCTTTAAGTATGTTCCTTCTATCCCGACTTTCTCAAGGGTTTTTATTAAGAAAGGGTGCTGGATTTTGTCAAAGGCCTTTTCTGCATCGATTGACAGGATCATATGGTTCTTCTCTTTTTTTTTGTTAATGTGATGTATCACGTTGATCGATTTGCGAATGTTGAACCAGCCCTGCATCCCAGGAATGAATCCCACTTGATCATGGTGAATAATTCTTTTTATATGCTGTTGAATTCGATTTGCTAGTATCTTATTAAGAATTTTTGCATCCATATTCATCAGGGATATTGGCCTGTAGTTCTCTTTTTTTACTGGGTCTCTGTCTGGTTTAGGAATCAAAGTAATACTGGCTTCATAGAATGAGTCTGGAAGTTTTCCTTCCCTTTCTATTTCTTGGAATAGCTTGAGAAGGATAGGTATTATCTCTGCTTTAAATGTCTGGTAGAACTCCCCTGGGAAGCCATCTGGTCCTGGACTCTTATTTGTTGGGAGATTTTTGATAACCGATTCAATTTCTTCGCTGGTTATGGGTCTGTTCAAGCTTTCTATTTCCTCCTGATTGAGTTTTGGAGGAGTGTGGGTGTTTAGGAATTTGTCCATTTCTTCCAGGTTGTCCAATTTGCTGGCATATAATTTTTCATAGTATTCCCTGATAATTGTTTGTATCTCTGAGGGATTGGTTGTAATCATTCCATTTTCATTCATGATTTTATCTATTTGGGTCATCTCCCTTTTCTTTTTGAGAAGCCTGGCTAGAGGTTTGTCAATTTTGTTTATTTTTTCAAAAAACCAACTCTTGGTTTCGTTGATCTGCTCTACAGTTTTTTTAGATTCTATATTGTTTATTTCTGCTCTGATCTTTATGATTTCTCTTCTTCTGCTGGGTTTAGGCTGCCTTTGCTGTTCTGCTTCTATTTCCTTTAGGTGTGCTGTTAGGTTTTGTATTTGGGATTTTTCTTGTTTCTTGAGATAGGCCTGGATTGCAATGTATTTTCCTCTCAGGACTGCCTTCGCTGCATCCCAAAGCGTTTGGATTGTTGTATTTTCATTTTCGTTTGTTTCCATATATGTTTTAATTTCTTCTCTAATTGCCTGGTTGACCCACTCATTCGTTAGTAGGGTGTTCTTTAACCTCCATGCTTTTGGAGGTTTTCCAGACTTTTTCCTGTGGTTGATTTCAAGCTTCATAGCATTGTGGTCTGAAAGTATGCATGGTATAATTTCAATTCTTGTAAACTTATGAAGGGCTGTTTTGTGACCCAGTATATGATCTATCTTGGAGAATGTTCCATGTGCACTCGAGAAGAAAGTATATTCTGTTGCTTTGGGATGCAGAGTTCTAAATATATCTGTCAAGTCCATCTGATCCAATGTATCATTCAGGGCCCTTGTTTCTTTATTGACTGTGTGTCTAGATGATCTATCCATTTCTGTAAGTGGGGTGTTAAAGTCCCCTGCAATGACCACATTCTTATCAATAAGGTTGCTTATGTTTATGAGTAATTGTTTTATATATCTGGGGGCTCGGGTATTTGGCGCATAGACATTTATAATAGTTAGCTCTTCCTGGTGGATAGACCCTGTGATTATTATATAATGCCCTTCTTCATCTCTTGTTACAGCCTTTAATTTAAAGTCTAGTTTGTCTGATATAAGTATGGCTACTCCAGCTTTCTTTTGGCTTCCAGGAGCATGATAAATAGTTCTCCATCCCCTCACTCTCAATCTAAAGGTGTCCTCAGATCTAAAATGAGTCTCTTGTAGACAGCAAATAGATGGGTCTTGTTTTTTTATCCATTCTGATACCCTATGTCTTTTAGTTGGCGCATTTAATCCATTTACATTCAGTGTTATTATAGAAAGATATGGGTTTAGAGTCATTGTGATGTCTGTATGTTTTATGCTTGTAGTGATGTCTCTGGTACTTTGTCTCACAGGATCCCCCTTAGGATCTCTTGTAGGGCTGGTTTAGTGGTGACAAATTCCTTCAGTTTTTGTTTGTTTGGGAAGACCTTTATCTCTCCTTCTATTCTAAATGACAGACTTGCTGGATAAAGGATTCTCGGCTGCATATTTTTTCTGTTTAGCACACTGTAGATATCGTGCCAAGCCTTTCTGGCCTGCCAAGTTTCAAAGGAGAGATCAGTCACGAGTCTTATAGGTCTCCCTTTATATGTGAGGGCACGTTTATCCCTTGCTGCTTTCAGAATTTTCTCTTTATCCTTGTATTTTGCCAGTTTCACTATGATATGTCGTGCAGAAGATCGATTCAAGTTACGTCTGAAGGGAGTTCTCTGTGCCTCTTGGATTTCAATGCCTTTTTCCTTCCCCAGTTCAGGGAAGTTCTCAGCTATAATTTGTTCAAGTACCCCTTCAGCACCCTTCCCTCTCTCTTCCTCCTCTGGGATACCAATTATGCGTATATTATTTTTTTTTAGTGTATCACTTAGTTCTCTAATTTTCCCCTCATACTCCTGGATTTTTTTATCTCTCTTTCTTTCAGCTTCCTCTTTCTCCATAACTTTATCTTCTAGTTCACCTATTCTCTCCTCTGCCTCTTCAAGCCGAGCCATCGTGGATTCCATTTTGTTTTGCAATTCGTTTAAAGCGTTTTTCAACTCCTCGTGACTGTTCCTTAGTCCCTCGATCTTTGTGGCAAGAGATTCTCTGCTGTCCTGTATACTGTTTTCAAGCCCAGAGATTAATTTTATGACTATTATTCTAAATTCACTTTCTGTTATATTATTTAAATCCTTTTTGATCAGTTCATTAGCTGTTGTTATTTCCTGGAGATTCTTCTGAGGGGAATTCTTCCGTTTGGTCATTTTGGAGAGTCCCTGGCGTGGTGAGGACCTGCAGTGCACTTCCCCTGTGCTGTGGTGTATAACTGGAGTTAGTGGGCGGGGCCGCAGTCCGACCCGATGTCTGCCCCCAGCCCACTGCTGGGGCCACAGTCAGACTGGTGTGTGCCTTCTCTTCCCCTCTCCTATGGGCGGGATTCACTGTGGGGTGGCGTATCCCGTCTGGGCTACTTGCACACTGCCAGGCTTGTGTTGCTGGGGATCTGGCGTATTAGCTGGGGTGGGTAGGCAAGGTGCACGGGGGCTGGAGGGGCAGGCTTAGCTCGCTTCTCCTTAGGTGATCCACTTCAGGAGGAGCCCTGTGGCAGCGGGAGGGAGTCAGATCCGCTGCCGGAGGTTTGGCTCCGCAGAAGCACAGAGTTGGGTGTTTGCGCGGAGCGAGCAAGTTCTCTGGCAGGAACTGGTTCCCTTTGGGATTTTGGCTGGGGGATGGGCGGGGGAGATGGCGCTGGCGCCTTTGTTCCCCGCCAAGCTGAGCTCTGCCGTCCGAGGGCTCAGCAGCTCTCCCTCCCTTTGTCCTCCAGCCTTCCCGCTTTCCGAGCAGAGCTGTTAACTTATGACCTCCCAGACGCTAAGTCGCGCTTGCTGTCGGAACACAGTCTGTCCGGCCCCTCCGCTTTTGCCAGCCAGACTCGGGGGCTCTGCTTGGCCGGCGAGCCGCCCCTCCGCCCCGGCTCCCTCCCGCCAGTCCGTGGAGCGCGCACCGCCTCGCCGCCCTTCCTACCCTCTTCCGTGGGCCTCTAGTCTGCTCTTGACTCCGGAGACTCCCTTCTGCTAATCCTCTGGCGGTTTTCTGGGTTCTTTAGGCAGGTGTAGGTGGACGACAAATTGGTTTCTATACAATACCCAGTGCTCATCCCAACAAATGCCGTCTTTAATGCCCACCACCCACTTTCCCCTCTCCCCCACCCCCCATCAACCGTCAGTTTGTTCTCAATATCCAAGAGTCTCTTATGGTTTGCCTCCCTCCCTGTAACTTTTTTTCCCTCTTCTCCTCCCCAATGGTCTTCTGTTAATTTTCTCAAGATTCACCTATGAGTGAAAACATATGATATCTTTCTCTGACTGACTTATTTCACTTAGTATAATACCTTCCAGTTCCATCTATGTGGCTGCAAATGGCCAGATTTTATTCTTTCTCATTGCCGAGTAGTATTCCATTGCATATATAAACCACATCTTCTTTATCCATTCGTCAGTTGATGGACATTTAGGCTCTTTCCATAATTTGGCTGTTGTTGAAAGTGCTTCCATAAACATTGGGGTACATGTGCCCCTATGCATCAGCACTCTTGTATCCCTTGGGTCAATTCCTAGCACTGCTATAGGGCATGTCATTTCCTTTGAGTCTCCCTGTCCCCATACACTTGGACTCCCAAATGTTCCCCTCTGGCAAGTGAGAGCAGGAAGAAAGATGAATTAATAGTTCCCAGCACACATGACCCTGGCCAGCCTGAAGGAAGTACTGGATAGGCTGTCTTTCCATATATACAGTATAGTCCACCTGTGGCCTGCCATTTGATAGCTGTGTGGACATTGTCCCAGGCCTCTCAGAGACGAGAGAAGTTAGGCAGGGGGTGGGGATCTGGCTCAAGATGCTCTGGAGACCCCCACCATTGGGTTTCCCAGGTGGTTGAGTTATAAAATCTTTGCTCTAGGCATGTCAAGTTCCTAACAGAGCTGGTAGACTTTCTGCCCCACTGGGCAAGACAGTTTTTCCCAATAATTGAGCTTTTGTGGAGCCAAACCCCAGTAGTAGGACTGGGGTATTCTGTTCCACTATAAGGTTTGCAGGGAGCTAATTCTCTAGCCTCCCAGGGCCATTGATTCTTCGTGTTGGTACCAATGAAGCATCCTATCCACAAAGGGAAGGTGAGTGCTATCGGAAACCTCTCATCACACTCCCAGCTGGCCAGGGTGGCCTCTGCCAATTCTGTGGTGAAAAGTAGAGCAAGAATCACAACAACAGCAAGAGACAAAGGGTGACAGTGCATCACAGTAAGGAAACAGATATAGAAAATATGGACAGTCTATTTGTTCCACCGGACCATCAACTCCTCAGGCTTCTGCCACGCGTGGATTAGTCAGCTTCCGGAGTGACTAAAGCAGGGCTGCAGTCTCCCAGAGCCTCTGGAGTTGCAGATTGCTTCTTCTGTATAGTCAGCTTGCACAGCCTTGATGGACCAGGAATGAACTCCCAGTTCTGAGATGCTGGCTTCACTCTGCTGTGGTGAATCCAGGGACCCACCTCGGCCACCTTTACTGCCATTAGGGAACAGGGATGATGACCTTACTGGCTTCTTCAAGCTGATAAGGGATGGTGTGGGGGTACGGCAGAGTTTACCCAAGGGTCGGTTGAGTGGCCCACGGTATGGTTCTACAGGAAGGCTTTCTGGTTCAAACAGTGCCTCCAAAGTAACACGTCTGCAAACCACCTTCCATTCCTGGGGTGTCCATTGATTTTTTTCACACTTTCGATGGGAAATACACTCCAGAATTCTGGCAGCTTCCAAGATAGTGGTAGGAGCTAAGATGGGAAGCCGTGCTCATTCTTTTCCGAGGCCCATCCGTAATTTCCACCCGTGCAGCGCCGAGCTCTTCTCTGCCTGCTAACGCTACTTATCCCGGGAAAGCTCGCGCGGGGCGGGGGAGCAAACCCACAGACTAAAAGTGAAACTTGAGCAGCGCTGGCCTGGCTGCTGGCTGGTGCCTTTCCCCCTCCTGCCTCCCCGCCGTCGCCACCCTTATGCTCTTCTAAGAGTTCTAAACAAGTATTCTTGGGGTGCAGTGAGAAAAACAAAAACATATCTACAATTTACATTTTAAAAAAAAAAAGATATTTTTCTAAATATCTAAACAGTTTCTAAATTTTCTAAACGGTTACCTGAACACCTACCTACACCCAAATGGCCATATATCATTCCGTGTAGGAATTTTAGGTCTTACATAATATTCTTAACATACAGACTTCATCATTTTATGGACTGCTCAGAAGTATCTGTGGTTCTCCTCTGCCTACAGTTTAAAGATTAAACTCACTCTGGTATTCAAATGCATTCTGAGATTTAATTGACCAATATTTTCTCCCACTATGAAAGACAACTCCTAGTTACCTAAACACACTTTTGCTTTTTTTTTTTCCACTTCTTGCTTTTGTTCATGCTGTTCCATCCTAAATGTTCTTACTCCATTCCGCAACACCCCTCTTTCAACCATCACCCATTACCATCATCCATCTGCTGGGCGAAATCTTAGCCAATATTCCAAGATCCAACTAACTTGACTCTTCCTTATAAGCTCTCCAATTGGAACTATGGTAGCTATGGTCCATGATCACTTAGAGATTTATTTTGTGTCCATTTTATCATCACCCAGTTAGTTGTGTATATACCTACATAAATGCCTTTGAGGACAAATGATGTATTATTATTAATGTTTGGTTTTCTATCCCCTAAAAGTTTATCACAGTATCTTGGATGGCTCAATGAATATGCATTGGACTAAAACAGAAGAGGCTTGGGGTTCCACAGTGGCTCAGTTGGTTACATGTCCAACTCTCAATTTTGGCTCAGGTCATGATCTCATGTTTGTGAGATGGAGCCCCACAGTGGGCTCTGGGCCGACCAGTGGAGACTGCTTAAGAATCCTCTCCCTCTGCCCCTCTCCAGCTCATGGGTACATGTGCACTCTGTCAAAATAAATAAACTTAAAAACTAAAATGAAATAAATAATAAAATAAAATAGACAAATAGTATATTTTTGATTTGTTTCATTAAAAAGAACAAAAGCAAAAAATGTTTTATTTTATGGATAATTACTGTACAATGATTATTTACCTATAGCACTATTTAAAATTTGCATACCAGAAAGAAATTTTTATTCTAAATTTCTGTAGAATATATATCATAGAAATTATATATGTAATATAATTTCAATGAATTTTAAAATATATATGCACACGAAAAACGAGGAGAAATATGACAACATGTTACCAGGAGGTATCTTTCGATTGAGAAATTGATGAGTTTGTTTAGTCATTAATTTTTACCTTTCCAAGTGATCCAGAATAATCATATGTTACTTTATAGTCCCCCCCCCCAAAAAAAAAGCCACTTGAAAATATCTGTGTGAGATTACATGTTCTTTGGAAATGACTCCCAGGATCTAGATCCTTTCAGATACACCTTAAAGCCCAGGGCAGCCCAGTTACTGTTGGCTGTTGCTCACTGGGCAGTTGCCCCAGTTTGTAACTCATTTAGGCTCCTAATCTGTTGGAACACTTATTCTTGTCCTTAGATGCTACTGGCTCCAATGTGGAGGAAATGTTATTATCCTGAATGCCTAAAAAGCTACATAACAGCAAGGAAATTCATAGTAGCTATTTCAGCTGTGATCAAAAAACTGTTTCGAGTTGAAAGGCAAGTTAATTGGATTGTTTGCTTACAATTTAGTACCAAGGATACAAATTACTTAACTCCAAGGTTAAAATTAGTACCAGAGCTTGGACTAAAATAGGACTTTTCTTCAAGGAATTTATTTTTTTGCATTGTCAGTATTTTTGTCAGGATACAAAGTGTTATATTCATATATTTATCATCTATTTACCTCCTTATCAGAAATGGTACCAGGGTGTAAAAGAGATTACAAAATTCTCCAGACTTTATACTTAAGCCAAAGTAATTATTATTTCCTTGCATTTGAAAGAATATAATAAGAACTCAAGTTAAGAAAATAAATGTTGTGGCGCACCTGGCTAGCTCAGTCAGTGAAGCATCTGACTCTTGATCTCAGCTCAGGTCTTGACCTTAGGTTTGTGAATTCAAGCCCCATGTTGGGCTCTGCACTGGGTGTGGAGCCTATTTAGAAAAAAGAAGAAGAAGGACAAGGAGAAAGAGAAGAAATGTAGAGAAATTACTCCTAGACTATTGCCTGAAAAGGCTGCTATGAATAAACAGTTGGCTAGAATCATTTCATAATTATGCAGCAAAATGAAGTTTTCATAGACATGCATTTCAGATTTAAGTCCCTACGGACCTTAAAGAAAAGTGGCCAGTATTTCTGATAATCCTGATGATTGGTACACACATACTATAAACTAATTTTCACATAGCACAAAGCACTTTGTTCTCTGCAGGCATATAATGAGATTTGAGCGCAAAAACCACCAGGCCCATTCATGGCCTATAAGCCAAATCTCATCGTTGAACTGCTACAGAGTTTACACATGTTTACAATGAAAAGGCTAAGTGTTTTTGTTGTCACTGTTGTTTTGTTCTATTCTGTTTCAGAGCCCAGTTTCTAGTTCTGAACCAATGGGTCATAAAAGACACAGTCAGTATCTTATTAATTATTTTACTTACCTTCATCATATCGATGTGATATTAAGAAAACTTAATTTTTTTCTTTTTTAAATTTTAGAGAAGGGGGGAGCAGGGCAGAGAGAGGGAGAGTGAGAATCACAATCAGGCTCCATGCTCAGTGCAGAGCCCAATGCAGGACTCAATCCCATGGCCAGGGATCATGACCTGAGCCAAAATCAAGAGTCGGACACTCAACTGACTGAGCCACCCAGGCATCGCCAGGAAACCTTTATTAGTGTGGTCCTACTAGATAGCTACCCAGTACAGACTGTGGGGGAGACTTACTATTTTACCAGCCAGCTCCCCCTTTTCTCTTCCTCTGGTCACAGTATTTCCTTTGGTGGCAAACTGCTGCCCCTCGGATTCCAAGCACATGGATCTGCTACAGCATCCTGGCTTCAGAGGCCACCTTGCACATGGCTTTGTGCTATGTGAAAATTCATTTATAGTATGTGTGTTCCAATCACCGAGGCTATCAGAAATACTGGCCACTTTCCATTAAGGTCCATAGGGACTTAAACCCAAGGTGGATTTGTCATAGTATCTCACAGTTCTATGGGGTGGGAACACCAATAGATGGGTAGTGAACATTGATCTCTGAAGCTTTTCAAACAGAAGCTGGGTCGGTAGGATCAAGGGGTGGGCGTCAAAGGGTTCAGCAGCATTTTCCCCTCCTATGGTGGTGAATAAGTGTGGCTGTGAGCGGCAGCTTCCAGCAGCCAGGTTCTCTGCCACATGGAAGATCTCAGCCTGGGGGAGAAGACATAATTTGAAAATCAGGCCACGCAAGCAGGTGTTCAGCAAGTGTGACAATTTTTGTATGCAACTGAACTCCATTTCTCCAGTGATATCCTGTTTTACCAATGGATAGAAACCAAACCTCAATGAGTTCACGTTCCTCTTTTTTCCCCTTAACTTCTCTTCTAACTTCTAAGCAGGAGACAGTAAGAGAAACATCAGCTGGGCCCAATATAAGCAAAAGCTCTGATCCTTGGTCAGGTATTGAATTTCACATGGGACTCCTCATCCTGTCTGTTTTTCAGATGTTGATCTACATGGGTCCATGCCAAAGGTCACTTCAGGATCAATGACTCTCCCTGCTTGCCCCTAGTGCCTTTCTGAAGTGAATCGAGAAATATTCTCCAACCACTACCTGGGCTATGGCCACCTTGGCAAGGCTTTCTAACCCACAAGCACGCCCATGATATTCTCAGGAATGATGCTACTGTCCCTACACCTCAGTGAGTCAAGTTGGAACTCTGCAAGGCTACTTCAGATTTGACTGCCTTCATTGCACAGACATGCTGCCCCATGCTATCCCAAGTTGCCGAGCCATTAGGGTCTTCTCTCCATCCCTAGTTCTATTTAGGATAAAGGGCAACCACTCTTTCTACTCTTCCTCTCCACTCTTAGGTTTCCCCCACACATTGAGAGTGTCTGTTGCTCCCCCATCGAGCTCAGTCCTCAGATATAAACTTCACAGGATACTTCAAAAATTTGTTTCAACTATAGATTGGCTGTAATTGATATTATAAAACACATTCAGTTTAAGACACCAAACAACATAGACACTCACAGGGTGTTGATTAGTGAAGGATTCATCTACAGTATGCAGGGCCTCTTTCTCAACGGTGTACCAACTTAGCTCTCTTTGTTTCACCCTTGGCTTTCTTCTTTTCCCCTAATTTAGGATACTTCTCTTAATCTTCAGAGCCTGAGTTCACTCCCAGTCTGTGTTTCTGAGACTCAAGACACAGTCTATTATCACATCTCCTGTGGCAATGGAAACAAAAAAATGCCCACGATGAAAGAGTGCTATAGGGAAAATAAACGAGGAGTACTGGGGAAAAACATAGCAAGTAATATATCAAAACATTCCTCCACAGAGAGCATGATGTCCAGGCAGAAGAGGGGCAGGGGTCACATGAGGGAAAAGTGAATCCTGATGGTACCCACCTCTTGGACCACGGCTCTGAGTCCCTCCCAGAGAGCTTTCTCCCGCCTTCATGAAGCTTAGTTGATCAACTCGGCCTCAAGATCTTTCCTTAATTCCCTCCTTTTGCTTAAGCTAATTCAAGTTATGCATGGCTGACTCAATATAATAGCTTAGCCAAGAATGGGCATTTTTATTTCATGGAATCAGGAAGAGTTGAGCAACTAAACAACCAGAAGAGCAGACACGTAGCTGGTCTTCATGAACTCTAACACTACCATTAGCCTTCTCCATCTCTTCTCTCTGCTGCTCAGTATGAGTGGGTTTCATTCCTTTTTACTATGTCTCTCCCCGAGGTGGGAAACATGGCTACTGATCGTTCCCCAGTTTTTCATCAGTGGGTTCTACTATCAGATAAAAGAAGAAATAAGTCAGTGTTTAAAGTCTCTATTAATTTGTTTCAGTAGTAGAAATGTAAAGAGAAAGAAAATTATTGGGTTCGCCAATTCTTCTTCCATGAAATATGGATAGTAGCTTCTGTTTGGATTATAACTGCATAAAAAAAATTCTCTCTATGACTAAGCTATCTGGCCCTTTTAAATTCCTTCTTAAAAGTGCATAAAGGAAAGAATGAATTTCAAAAGACTACTTTGTGTCTTTTTCGCAAGCTAAACACAGAGAAAAGAAGTAATGAGAACATAAACAAAAAATATATTTTTGAACAGACGAAAGCTAAAAAAGTCATGTGTTAATGTCTCTGCAGTCAAAATTAAATGTGATATGACACAACAAAAGAGGATATTACATTCCCAACAAAGAAGAATTTTAAAGTCAAGGAGACTGAACTACGATAAATAACGCCCTATGTTCTTCTACCCTGCCCAAACGTTGGGTACTTTGGAAATTTTGTTTCAATTACAAATTGGCTGTACTTGACATTATGAAACACATTGAATTTAAAACACCAACAAATACAAACATCCAAAGCCCGTTGCTTAGTGATGGAGTCATCTATAAATGAGCTTCTGCAATTATTTATAATAAAAAGGACTTGGATTAGTGCAAATACAAACGTTTCTGGATCTGTGAACATAAAAGTTCTTAGTCACTCAAACTTCACGGAAGAGTCCTGTAAACGTCTTGTTTAAACTTCCAGGTGCGCTCTTACCCTCTCCTCTCTTGCTTCCCCCGTTGGAGGGACAGTGAAATGCAGTACTGAAACAGGCAGAAAACAACCATTTTGGCTTTTAAACCTCCTTCTATTTTTCCCCTGATGCTATTTCCCTCTTTACCAGGATTGAGACCCTGTTATGTAAACAACTAAACTTGAGTGCCTGCCTTGACATCGTTCACATTGGCCACTTGCCCCAGATTTGTAAGATTCTTGTGGTAAGATGAAATACAGCTGAATTCCCTTCATGTTTCAAAGTCAAACACTCACTTAGATCAATGGTTCCCAGGCTCTGGATTTCAAAAATGAAATTTCACAAATGAAATTTCAAAAATGTGTGGTGAACCAGCACAGGCTTGCCAACTTTTTCTTTTGCCAAGAAAGGATTTAGGGAAAATAATGCTCTCTACTATCAGTATCATTTTACAAAATAAAGAGCGTTTTTAAGGCCAAAGAAGTAAGCAGTATATTATGTCAAGTTAAAAAAGTGGGGGGAGGCGGTCATCATTCCCAAGAAGAAAGAGTAGACAACAATACACTGATTGAATCACTCAGAATTCTGACAAGAAGCACATGGCACCCTTAGAGGGGTTAAATGAAAAGTACTTCAGTCAAGTGACTATTTACAGAGGTGTGGGCAAAATTTTAAAAATTCCAACAGGGGATATGAGTTACCCAGAAATAGCCACAGCAGGAAGCCATTACTTCTCTGGGGCCTGAAGGGGTGGGGAAAGGGAACAGTGTTTCTGGAGCCAAGTGAGAGCGGGAGACAACAGGAGCTGGATCTGGGACAAAGGCAGCCATGGCCTGCCATGATGAAGAATGGAGAGAGTGAAGCTAAAAAGACCACATCTATCTCCTCCATCCTGCCTGAACTCAACTGGAAATCAAGGGCAAGGGGCCCTGGGTGTTGCAGTCCACAGACAGCCTCTAGGGGCACGGAACAGATCAAAAAGGGTGAAATATGGATGGGGCTGTGGGTCCACTAGAGCATATAGACATTCTCTGGTGGAGGGGCCAGGGACCAGGCAGAGCAAAGTGTGTACATGTGAATGTCATTTTTCATTTCAATTGCAGGAAAATTACAAGAGAAATTTTATTTTAAGATATAATATTACTTGTAATTATATGCTTGATACACTGGTCATTTAGTGGCTCAGTATCTAATAGTGTAACGTCAAGTGGTGTTCAAATGGGCAACTTGTTCTAGTACTTTATTTTTATCACACTCATTAAAAATTCAACTTCACAAAGCTATAAAATAGAAGCAACACTCGACATTTTTATTTAGTTCAGAACATTTTGAGTGAATTAATGCCAAAATATAATAGCCTCCGGCCTCAGAGACTTCTCCTACCAGAGAGTTTCCCAAACTTTTGCCGCACATTGATATCATCTGGGATCTTAAAAAAAAAAAAAAAAAAAATACTGATGCCTGGCTTACACCCCAGAAATACTGGTTTAATTGGTAGAGGTAAAACTTTGCAAAGGATATTTTTTTAAAGTTTTTATTTTAGGAATTTTAGACTTAAAGAAAAGCCGTAAAGATAGAGTTCCCAGGGCATCTGGGTGGTTCATTAGGTTAAGCGTCCAACTTTATTTTAGCTCAGGTCATAATCTCAGGGCTCATGAGTCTGAGCCCCACATTAGGCTCCCTGCTGACATTGAGTCTCCCTCTCTCTCTGCCCCTCCCCTGCTCATGTTCTGTCTCTCTCTCTCTCTCTTTCTCTCAAAAATAAATAAACATTAAACAAATTTTTTAAATAAAAAGATAGTAGAGTTCCCATATATGTCATACTTGATCTCCCCTATAATTAACATCTTACTTTAGTATGGTGTATTGGTCACAGTCAATGACTCAATCTTGAAATACTGATACATAATTTTAAACTAACATCTATACTTTATTCAGATTTCCATTAGTCACCTTATGCTCTTTTTCTGTTCCTGGATCCCATCCAGGATAGCACAATACATTTTAGCATGTCTCCTTGGGCTCTTCTTGGCTGGGATCATTTCCCAGAATTTTCCTGTTTTGGATGGCCTTATAGTACTGAGGAGTACTGGTCAGGTATATTGTACGACATCTCTCAGTTTGGGTCTGTCTAATGTTTTTCTGATGATGAGACTATGCTTCTATGTTATATAGGGAGGAAGACCACAGAGGGAAAGTGTTACTCTCATCACATCATGTCAAGAGTACATACTATCAATATGATTTATCACTGTTAATGTTGACCTTGATCACCTGAGAGACACAGTGTTTATTTACCAGGCTTCTCTGCTGTAAAGGTACTTGTTTGTTTTCCTTTCCACCCTGTATTCTGGGAAAAAATCACATGCACAGCCCACACTTCAGAAGTGGGAAGTAGGCTCCTCCTCCTTGAAAAAAAATTTTTAATGTTTATTTATTTTTGAGAGACAGAGAATGAGCAGGGGAGGAGCAAAGAGGGAGGGAGACACAGAATCCGAAGCAGGCTCAAGGCTCTGAGCTGTTAGCACAGAGCCCGACACAGGGCTCAAACTCATGAACCACAAGATCATGACCTGAACCGCTTAACCGACTGAGTCACCCAGGCACCCCAGGCTCCTCCTCCTTGAGGACAAAGGATTTACATAAATTATTTGGAGTTCTGCATGGGAAAATGATCTATTTCTGCCACGATTATTTATTGATTTAAGCATTTATTTGTATCAATATAGATTCATAGATATTTATTTATATTCTGGATTAGAATCCAGTGCTATTTTATTTATTTTGTTTGTTCACATTGCTCCATTTTTGGTCTTTAGGAACTCCTTTCACTGGCTCTTGTTTCCCTTTGGTACACCCCATCACTGGGAACTGTTGTGTGTGTGGTTGTTTTCCTTTGTTTTGTTTTCTTTTTTTTTTTTTTTTTTTTTGGAATTTCCATACTTTCTGGCACCATAAGATGCTCCAGGCTCATCTTGTGTATTTCCTCTATAGTCAGCCGTTTATCCAAGGATTCCTGGTTCCTTTCATTGGACAATAGTATTAGAAATAAACATATGGGTATGTATGTGTCCTTGTTTCTAAGCCCTTTCATCTGACAGAGCAAAAAAATATGCGTGCATATACCTAATCCCCATATAGATACATATCTATAAATATTTCTATATATAAACACCTATACCATAGAATTCATACTAATATCTCTAACTCTTATCAAGAACCATGAGGATCATTCCTGCCTCTCCTCTTGCCTACCTGTAGGCTCCTAATATCCATTTACTTAATTGTTTAATTCTGGTATATGTGTATATTGGTTTCAGAACTGCTAGTCCATTCCCCCATGGGAAACTTCATCAACTAGACTAGAGTGCTTATGTACAATTCCTTTTTCCTCTGGACTTCTAGTTGCTGCCACTCATTTCCAAGGCTATTTAGGTCAATATACTTTTCCTCAAATCCTGGCAGTGAGGTTTTGTTCATTCATTTGTAACATATTTAGATTGTTTTGTCATATTCTATATTCCGTCCTGGGATCCCTTGACCTCCCAAATGATTTTTTTTAATTTACATACATTAAGGTTCACTCTTTGTGTTGCAGAGATCTATGGGTTTTGACAAATGCATAGTATCAGGCACCCAACATTACGGTATCACACAGAAAGTTATCACCACCATTATGCTCATGGATACTTCACCTATTCAACCTTCACCCTCCCTAAACTTCAATAATGACTAATCCATTCATTGTCTTTATAGTTTTGCCTTTCAAGAATGTGCCATAAACTCATACAGTATATAGCCTTTTTAGACTGCCTACTTTCACATATGCATTTATCATTCATCTGTATCTTGAATGACTTGATAACTTATTCTTTTTTATTACTAAATAGTATTTCACTATATGTATGTGCCACAATTTGTTTATCCATTCACCTACTGGAGGATATCTGGTTGTTTCCAGATTTTGTTGATTATGAGTAAAGCTGCTATAAATTTTACATGGAGGCTTTGTGTGGATATAAGTTTTCAAATCAACAGGGTAAATACTTAGGAATTTCTGGATCATATGATAGATTATATTTAGCTTTATAAGAAACTGCCAAACTTTCTTGCAAAGCAGATGTCTGACTTAGGGATTTTTAAGAGCTTCCCAGATGATTTCAATGTGCAATAAGGTTTAGGGGCTGATGCTCTATTCTGAAAGGTTTGAGAAAAGCGTCAGTTAGGGATAGGATGAGCGTCTACCCATGAGGGCTGCAAAAAGAGAGTTTCAGGGCATTCTCCTCCTCAAGGCTACTCATAACTCAACATACTGATCACACAAAGAGCAGTCAGGAATTTTTGTGGTGGATAAATCACAGGTAAATCTGGTGATAAATCTTGGAACTATACCTTTCCACCTACTTACCTTTGTGAGAGGTCAGATAAATGTCCATACTGCTAAAGATGTCCTCTGAAATGCCACCTCAATAGAAGATGTAAACAAAAGAACCAAAACGGGTAAGAAGGATGGGTTAGTCAGATGCTTTGCATTCAAGTTAACAGAATCCCAAATCAGCATAAGGAGAAAAAGAGTATGGGGAGAAGGGATGGTATCTATTCGCTTATGTAGTTGAAATGTGCAGGGGTAGTCGAATCTCAGCATGACACAAATGATACCAACAAATTGGTCTTTCTTCCATTCTTCTTTCTTCTTTTCCTCTTCTCTCCTTCTCTCCCTCCCCTCCTTATCAAGCCCCACCTTCATCTCTCTAATCTTTTCTGTATTAACATTCTGGGTGGTGTCTCTGAATGTGTACAAATTTCTTCTTATAAGGACACCAGTCAGATTAGATTATGGTCCACCCTAATGGTCTCATTTCAACTTAATCACCTCTTTGAAGGCCCTATCTCCAAACACAATCAAATTCTGAGGTATTGGAGGTTAGGACTTCAACATACAAATGTTGGAGGAGAAAAAAATTCAGTAGTCCGTAACAATTATGCTCCCAGTGGGGAATCATTTCTTGTTTTCTACGTGAAGGAAAAAAAGGTGAGGACCAGTGCATATCTATCTCATATAACTTTCACATTTTCAATGTTGACTTATTAAATTCTCTTCTTCTCTTTTTTAAAAATAACACTCATTGAATTTTTTTAAAGAATCCATCGTAAATGTGCTTTGAAAAGAAAAGCTAAGGGAAAGTAGCTGTAGTCTAGGAAAATACATCAGAAGACTATATCTTGAGCATCCTACTTGGATTCTTGGGTCTTGAGAGTCACCATATTGGGTGCTAAAAACTTCTTTTAGTTTTTGTCATTATTTAAATTACTGCTGAGAGAAGCCTAGGAAATCACTCTGAAGAGCCCTAATACTTTAAAAAGAGGCAAAAGATGGGAACCCCATTGTTATCAGTAAAATTGTTTTTCCCAGAAAGCTATGTCTTAACACCTAATACTTGTACATGTGACCTTATTTGAAAATAGAGTCTTTGCAGATATAATCGAATTAATATGTGGTCATTCTCAACTAGGATAGGCCTTAATCCAGTATGACTGGGGCCCTTATAAGAAGAGAAAGTAGAGACACCAAGAAAAGAATGTTGCAGACAGAGAAGATGTGAAGATTCAGTCCGAGACTGGAGCTATGTTGCTACAAGCCAAGGAAAGGCTGGGGCTCCCAGAAGCTAGAAGAGTCAAGAAAGATCCTCCCCTAAAGACTTCAGATGGAACATGGACCTGCCAACATCTTGATTTTGACTTCTAGAAGCCAGAACTGGGAAATAATAAATGTAAGTTGTTTTAAGCCATCCAGTTTGTGGTACATTTTCACGGCAACTTCTAGGAAACTAATACACCCACCGAGAAGACTCAGACGGGGAAGCCAGAGAGGAAGTAAGAAACCCAGCTTTTGGAAGTCAAAAGAAGAAAATGGATGGGGAGTTGTTTGTATTGTCAACTACTCTAGACAGGTTACATAATATCCAAATTGTAAGTATCTGTTGAGCTTAGCATTATGCAAATGCATAGGCATTTACTATTAATATAAAGAATTGTTAAGCAGTTTCAGTAGAGAGATCACTTCTGGCTAAAGGATTAAGGAAAATTTCATGGATGGTATGGCATTGAAGCTGGAATTTAAAGCATAAATAGGATTCCAATATGTAAAAATGGAAAGTGTTGTAGTTAGAGGGGGAAACGTGAGTAAAATTATGGAGAGAAAAAAATTCAAGACATGCAGAGGAAATGGACAATAGTACACAAGGTCTTTATAAAGGAGATGTTATTTGGAGTCAGATCACGGATGTCCTTAAATGCTATGCTAAGAAGTATGAACTCTACTCTGGAAATTGGGCCATGGCACAATATTAAGTATAAGTTAAAGAAGATTGTATGGAAAATGGTATATAAATACTAGTGAGTAAGCAAAATGGACAAATGAGAGGACTATAGACAAGGAAAACTGGAAGCTGCTAGAATGCCCGGAAGAGACATTCCCAAGATCTGAACTAAAGTGACAATGAGAATGGAAATATAGTTCCTATTTTTGAAGCCCTATCATATACCAGGTGCTCAGCTGGCTGCATTATATAGGTTAATTGCTAAATCTGACAATTCCTCTCTCTGGTAGGACTTACTGTCCTGATTGTACATTTGTGGAAACTATGACTCAGAGACATTAGGTATCTTATCCGAAGTCACACAAAACTAATAAATAGTGGGGCTAATATTTGTACCCAGAAATCTGGTTTATTTTTAGGACTCTTGCCTCATCAACTTACCTATCCTACAGTTCATGTTGCAAATTCTAGATACTATTTGGAAAGTATATTAAATGAAACTCTGCACACTTCAATTTGGCACCACCTCCTTCAAAAAGGGAAGAATAGGGGCCCCTGGGTGGCTCAGTCGGTTAAGCGGCCGACTTCGGCTCAGGTCATGATCTCGCGGTCCGTTAGTTCGAGCCCCGTGTCGGGCTCTGTGCTCACATCTCAGAGCCTGGAGCCTGTTTCAGATTCTGTGTCTCCCTCTCTCTGACCCTCCCCCGTTCATGCTCTGTCTCTCTCTGTCTCAAAACTAAATAAACGTTTAAAAAAAAAAAAAAGGGAAGAATATTGTGAAAACACAGCCATTCTCTTTGGAAAATCCACTGTGTGGATTGTATATCGTTTGCCATCTATTTTCCCATATTTCCTAGCTCCTAAAACACACTGTTTCACTATCATAAGCATTTAATAGCTTTCCTTTTCCCACCAGTACCTGGGACGCCAGGTGCATTTTGACATAGTACCTTTGAAAAGTACCTTTTTGAACTATCTTTGAAGCACTGCTACTCAGTGCACATTGATTTTCCTTTTAAACTAGAATCACTTAGTGTTTCCCTGTCAGACACTCACTGATGACCATTTATCCCTGAGACATACATGAATGAATCAGACAATGTTCAAATGTACTGAATTGGAAAGAAAATGGTACCTTGATTCCTGTTTATAAGTTTATTGTATCAAAATAAAGATACAAACTTTTAAAGAGGGCATGCTTCAATGCTTGATGAAACAGAACACAAGCTATCCTTTGATGAGCTTTTAAAGAAATCCTTGATTTATTTATTTTTAATAATAAAATATTGGGAAGTCAAGTGTATTCCTGCACATCTCAGGCATTGAAGGAAATGATCAATGTCCTTGCAAGATAACTGGCTACCATCTTTTGAGAATCTAGACTAAAAACAGGAGAACTGGAGTATTAGGAGAGAAAAGCACAGGGACTGAATAATTGCCTTTCCTCCTTCTGTTTATATAATAAATGCACTCATCGTTGCCATGGCAAAGGAGCCAGTCTGTTTTTCCCATTCCTCTGTTTCTACCGGTTATTATATCCAACACCAGCAAATGTCATATTTCACTATCATCTTTCTTGGATCCTTATGTTTATCCATCTACTCTGCATTTACTACTCTATCCGTAGTCTTTTTCATAGTGATACTGAGACAAAAAGTGATTTCAGGTGAGGGAAGTAGCTTCAAATACAGTTAGAGGAACGAAGAAGCAAAGAGTGATGGAAGGGAGAAGGAGAAAAAGACCTCTGCAGTTAGCCTTCCTAACATTGGAAAGCCCCGCAGGTCCAAAAGGAAAGAACTCTAAAGATGTCATATAAAGCAAATTCCGTCTTGTTGATAAGTTGAATCAATTTTGTAGATGTATATTTTGGCTTTCTAAACCCAAACCACCATAATGATGGCAGTCATAGTCTCTTTTGTCATGATCAGGCTGAGCTCATCTCAGCATCAATTCTAAATTAGGGGAATTAATAATACCACTGCTCTCAAATAGTCGTGCAACATGTGGAGTATTCTGTCCAATCCATGATGCCACATCTTGTCAGAGAAAGTGACACATTAATGTGTTTTGTAAAGATGACAACCAAGGTCTTGCAACCACATTCTCCCACGCATTAATTCGTTTGTGTATTCAAAAATTACTTATTGAAAGCATATTATGTGCTAAGCAGTGATTTAACCTGAAATTGAAAACAAACAAACAAAACACGAGTAAGCCTTCATCCCCTTCTCTCAAAAAGTTTACATTTCAACCCAGCCATGCAAGAGGCAGTTGGACGAACAGGGTGTTTTTAGTTTAGAAAAAAAGAAGACTGAGTTTGAAGAACTATCCCTAAGAAGATAGAAAATTTAGGAAAATGCTACAATCTATAGGAAACAATCAATAAGGGCGAGATAAGTGGTTGCGTCCTGTTTATATGCCCTAAGGATTGAATGTATAAACAATCAGCTCAATTGTCCTTTCTTGTTCATTTCCATTCCACAGGCAAAAGGATGAGGTAGCCTGCCTTTGCTTTCATAAATCCTTCAGTTGCAGGCTCTGATATTCTTGTTGAAACAATTCTACAGAACAAAGGGACCATGGGAAAGCTCAGGACAGGAAAGTTTCCAGCCTTGCACAGTTTAGAAAGAGTCCAGCCAACAAACAACCTGGATTCTGCCTCAAAGATTTGAACAGTTCCCATGTGGAATAACTTAGAGACTAGACTCACGTAAAGTTGCAAGAAACTAAATTGAGGCTAATAAGTGGATAGCATAAAACTAAGCTTTCAAATCAATACCAAAAACAAACAAACAAAAAAACTCTAGAGCAATACTTCTCAAACTATAATATGCATATAAATTATTGGGAAAGCCTGTTAAATGTAGATTCTGATTCAGGTCTGGCATACAGCTTGGGATTTTTAATTTTTTTTTTTTAACGTTTATTTATTTTTGAGACAGAGAGAGACAGAGCATGAACGGGGGAGGGTCAGAGAGAGAGGGAGACACAGAATCTGAAACAGGCTCCAGGCTCTGAGCCATCAGCCCAGAGCCCGACACGGGGCTCGAACTCATAGACCGCGAGATTGTGACCTGAGCCGAAGCCGGACGCCTAACTGACTGAGCCACCCAGGTGCCCCTGGGATTTTTAATTTCTAACAAAATCCCAGTTTGGGCTGATGCTACTGATCCTAGGATTAAATTTCATGTATTGCTGCTCTACAGACCTCTAACATCAGGGCTTACAAGGATGTACTGGGTTGCAGGCACTAGAACTACTTAAGCAGAAGCTTATTTGTCAGGCATACAACAGAAAGGAAATCTATGCTGCATGAGAGAGTGGGCTAGATGTTCCTTTTTAAGTCTAAATCATTCGATTCAGGGCTTTTTATAATGGATTTAATTTTACATGTGATTGCTTCTTTTTAAGTATTAAAACATTTTCGCATAGATAATGAAAATAAAGTGAGACTTTTCTTACCACTTCAATAGATGTGGAAACAGAAGATCTTAGACATTGAGTGATTTGCTCAAAATTCACTCTGTCATACAATGAATTTATTAAGCACCTACTCTTAGCCAAGATCTAGCAGAGGGCTGGACAACCAGCAATGAACATAGTAGAACCCTGCCTCCCAAAGATCACAGACTAGCTGAATAGCACATAACACATCTATGTGATCAATTTCATTTGCTATTAGCACACTGAGTTGCCAGACAAAGACTCTGAGATCAGGAAAAACTGATCACTATGACAGTGAGACCAAGGGGAAAAGAATCCATCATTTGAAGTGCCATCATTCAAGTGACAGAGAAGAGCTCCACTGAATTTTCCAGCATGGGATCTATTAGGAGGGACAGCATGACTCTGGCATTTTGACAGGACAGCATTTCACTTAACTTGAAGAAAGTGTGATATAAGCAACAGTTAAGTCATCCTAACCTCTAGCAACAAAACAGAAACTAAAAATCCCATCTACTCACTTCTCCACCAGCTGACCTCCCTCCCCACCCCCACTTTGTAGGATGGGACCGAAATCCTCCCATTAAGACCATCTAGAATCTTTCACACTGCAAAAATAGGCAGACTGAGACCTCACAAGAAATAAAAACCCACCAAGACATTGTGTGCTGATTAGCATTTACACATTTAGTTTAGTGTAAAGTGAACCTGATAATTTCTTTCTTCATCAAGCTCGTCCATACAGCACCTCAGTATTACTCTCTTCCAATCCCCTCAATAATTTCCAGGATGACTTCCATCATACTTTATCTCTTTCTAAGACTCGGAGTACTGCTCAGTCCATTATGAATTATGTCTTCTGACTTCTGTTTCACTCTTACTACAAGGCTCCAATCCTTTCATCTTTTCCCTATGCCATCTTTATTTTCTTTTCTTCAACCCACTATTCCTACCATTTAAGGTTTAAGGTAATATGGTAGAGAGAATGTTGAGACATGCTAAAATAATTTTGTATATCCTCAGGTCTCTTCATTGTGTGTCAGAGGTTGGGTTTCCCAGGAAACAGACTTCCAGATAGAGATCTGCATGCAGGTGGCTTATTGGGAAGTGCTCCACAGAACACCATCTCCAAGGGAGTAAGAGAAGCAGGACTGGACAGCTGGTTAAGAAGAAAAACAATACAGCTGCCACAGGTGCCTAAGACAATTTCACAAGGAATACTGAAGCTGGGATGACCCTTCTGAGATATCCCTAATTGAGGCCAGGGGAGAGGGCTTTGTATCATCTACATTGATTAGACACGGGATGTGGCTTGCTCCCATGGTGGAGGCATAATCAAGTGAGTTGGTTTTCTTTCTACAATAGTTGGACTCCTCTCCCAGGGCTAACTCAGATGGGAGATGTCAGTGCTCCGGCAGCTGGACAAATGTGAGTCTCAGTTCTCAAAGTACAGTCCGAATAGCAAAACACAGTATCCACTATAATCCACTTCTCACGCTGCCTGAATCCATTTGCTTCACATAATGAATTTACCTCATCTGGGAAGAACTCTTCCAGAATTCTAGTTGGTCTTTCCTCCTTGGAAAAACTTACAAGATGAAGAAAGTTGGTGGAACAAACTATAGCTTCTGCCACTGCAGCTCGTCCTTGAAACATAGCTGATTCTTTTTTTTCTTTTTTAATGTTTATTTCTTTATGAGGAGAGAGAGCACAAGCGGGAGAGGAGCAGAGAGAGAGAGGGAGACAGAGAATCCGAAGCAGGCTCCAGGCTCCAAGCTGGCAGCACAGAGTCCAATGGGGGGCTCCAACCCATGACCTGCAAGAGCATGACCTGAGCCGAAGTTGGACGCTTAACCGACTGAGCCACCCAGGCGCCCTGAAACACAATTGATTCTTATCACTTTCCTCTACTTCCTATTCTTTTATTTATTTGTTTGTTTATTTATTATTTTAATTCCAGTGCAGTTAACATACAGTGTTATATTAGTTTCAGGTGTACAGTAGAGTGATTCAACAATTCTATAAGTTGCTCGGTGCTCATCAAGATAACTAACTGTACTCTTGATCCCTTGACCTATTTCACCCATCCCCACCCACCTCTCCTCTGATAACCATCTGTTTGTTCTCTATAGCTAAGTGCCTGTTCTGTTAGTCTCTTTTTTTTCTTGGTTCATTTGTTTTGTTTCTTAAACTCCACATTAGTGAAATCATATGGTATTTGTGTTTCTCTGACTTATTTCACTTAGCATTATACTTTCTAGGTCCTTCCATTCCACTGCAAATGGCAAGATCTCATTCTTTTTTATGGCTCAGAAATATTTTATTGTATATATCTACACCACATCTTCTTTATCCATTCATCTATTGATTGACCCTTGGACTCCTTCCATATCTTGGCTATTGTAAATAATGCTACTATAAACATAGGGATGCATATATCCTTTTGAATTAGTGTTTTTGTATTCTTTAGGTATTTACCCAGCAGTAGAATTACTGGACCATACGGTAATTCTATTTTTTACTTTTTGAGAAACCTCCATACTGTTTTCCACAGTGGCTGCACCAGTCTGCATTCCTACCAACAGTGCAAGAGGGCTCCTTTTTTTTCCACATCCTCACCAAGACTTGCTGTTTTTTATTTTTCATTTTAGTCATTCTGACAGTTGTGAGATCATATCTCACTGTGGTGTTGATTTGCATTTCTCTGACAGTAAGTGATAACGAACATCTTTTCATGTGTCTGTAGGCTATCTGGATGTCTCCTTTGGAGAAACGTCTGTTCATGTCTCCTGCCCATTTTTAAATGAATTACTTTTCTTTTGGGTGTTGAATTGTGCAAGTTCTTTATATATTTTGGATACTAATCTTTTATTGGATACATCATTTGCAAATATCTTCCCCTGTTCAGTAAGTTATTTTTCAGTTTTGTTGATTGTTTCCTTTGCTATGCAGAAGCTTTTTATTTTGATTTAGTCCCAGGAGTTTATTTTTGCTTTTATTTCCTTGCCTCAGGAGACATATCTAGAAAAATGAAATATGGCCAACGTCAGAGAAATAACTGGCTGTGCTCTCTTTTAGGGTTTTTATGGTTTTAGGTCTCACATTTAGGTCCTTAATCCATTTTGAGTTTATTTTTCTGTACGGTGTAAGAAGGTTATCCAGGTTCATTCTTTTGGATGTAGCTGTCTAATTTCCCCAACACTGTTTGATGAAGAGACTGTCTTTTTCCCACTGCATATTCTTACCTCCTTTCTCAAAGATTAGTTGACCATATAATCATGGGTTTATTTCTGAGCCCTCTATTCTGTTCCACTGATCTATGTCTCTATTTTTGTGCCAGTGCCATACTATTTTGGTTACTACAGCTTTGTACTATAACTTGAAATCTGGAATTACGATACCTCCATTTTTCCCCTTCATTTTCAAGATTGCTTTGGCTACTTGGGATCTTTTGTGGTTCCATACAAATTTTAGGATTGTTTGTTCTGGTTCTGTGAAAAATTCTACTTCTTATTCTTAATCCCCTTTATTCAGCTAGCATCTCTACTAGTCTAGGTAGCTTAAATGGTGGGTGATTAGGACTCACTTTCTCGAAATATATGACCCCTGATTACCATGCTGTTCTTCTCATGCCATTGCTACTTCACTTGTACATTTATTAGCGATAAGTAGTGATCAAGGTCAACATCAACACTGATAAGCCATATTAATAAAAAATCACTCTTTACTTACATCTGGGGTCTTCCTCCAAAAAATATATAACTCTAGTCTACTGAGGAGAAAAACATCAGACAAATCTCAGCTGAGGGACATTCTAAAAAATACTCAACCATTACTCGTGAAAACTGTCAAGGTCATCAAAAACAAAGAAAGTCTTAGAAATGGTCACAGCTACGAAGAGTCTAAGGAGACAAGACATTGAAATGTAAAGTGGTATCCTGAATGTCATCCTGGCATTTAGGGGAAAAAAGGACATTAGGAAAATATTAAGGAAATATGAATAAAGTATAGACTTAATAGTCATATGTCAATATTGCTTCATTGATTATGATAAATGAACCATACTGATGTGAGATGCTAATACGAAAACTAGGGGCAAGGTACATGGAAACTCTGTTTTTGCAATTTTTGCAATTATTCTGTAGATATAAAACTGTTCTAAAATAAAAGTTTTGAAAAACTGAATTACTTTTAAGGAGATAAATATCTTTTTTAGTAAAAACGAACAAAAAATGTTTGTCATTATAATTATGGGATGACAGTCCTAGGGCATGATAGAAATTTGGACAAGATAAACAGTGGACTAAATTTGGAGGGAATGTGATATTCTAAGAACTGACTAGCAGAAGGAGACTGAGGAGGAAATGGGAAGTAATCAGTGGTATAGCGGGAGACCATGGATACTGAAGAGTGAAGTCAGTCCCCAAAATACTTCCAGTGGTAGGAATGGCTAATGAAGTTTAAGAACAGTGTTCCAAATATCTAATTTAAAATTTTCTCCACCATTATGATGTAAGTAAGCTCCACCTTTGTGCTACTTCCTTTTTTCCACTTAAGTATTTCTTCTAGACAACACCAGTGGTATTTTTGAGAAATCAAGGAAAATGGGATGCTTTGGGGCACATGTTGGCTAGAGGATAGAGAACGGCCACAAGAGACAAAATGCAAAGCAAAAAGAAGAATTTCAGAAGTGGAAAATCAGAACAAGATGACCAGAAAAGACATAAGCTGGGGCATATGGGTGGCGCAGTCAGTTGAGCGTCTGACTTCAGCTAAGGTCATGATCTCACGGTTTGTGGGTTCGAGTCCCAGGTCAGGCTCTGTGCTGACAGCTCAAAGCCTAGAGCCTGCTTTGGAGTCTCTAATTCTATGTATCCCTCTCTTTCTGCCCCCCCCCCCCAAAAATAAATAAATGTATAAAAACAGTTAAAAGACATAAGCCCTCTGAGAGTCTTCAGAGGTATGAAGGGGAGCAGGAACACAATGGGTCTCCCCTAAATCTGGAGACATTAGTCACATGCACAGTATAATTCTGTGAGGCAATTATGTAATGAAACATATGCCTAGAAGAGTGCTAATTTATAGGCCTTTTTTCAAAAAAGGAATTGTGAAAGTAGCTGTCACTTGGCAATTTCATGAGTGTAAAATGTTCAACTCCAGTTCCTGTCCACCACTTCAAACAAAAGGAAGTTGCAATTTATTTGTTACCATCTTAGTTAGAATAATAATATGCCAGCACAGAAACTTCCTTTCAATTATGTGTTCCTGGCTTTCTGCCTTCTTAAAATAAATAAAACGGCTTCATCCTACCTCTCAGAACAAAGACAACAGCACCCTGTAGCAGTTAAAGCAAAACCTCCTTAGGCCAACTTCTAACTGTGGACGTTCACCTCCCTTGCTTATGTAAGTGGAAATGTTTTCAAATTGTTGTTTCATTGATGGCAGGATCCAGGTCTGTTAGCAGAGTAGGGCTCTTGTGGAAGGCACGTTAGGTGAGAACATAGGGAAAACAGATCAATTCAACTTCATGAAGCAATTATTAATTGATCATACCAGGCAGTTTGATAAGGGATACAAAACTCAGTAACACTGCCCTATTCTCAAGAAACTTTCAGTCTAACAGGCAAGGTAAATAAAGCAAACAAGTAAATAGCTATTTAAAAATATAAAGAAAGACTGCAAGATGAAAAGAGTTTTGGAGATTGGTTGTACAACAATGTGAATATACTTAGTACTACTTAACTATATACTTGAAGATGGTTACAATGGTAAATTTTATGTTACATGTATTTTCACACAACTGAAACTTTTTTTGATTTTAAAAAGGAAAAAAAAAAGTGTAAATAAAGATAATTGATTGACCACCTCCCTCTGGCTTGGCCCCGGGCAAGACTGAATTCTGCCTAAGAAAATCCACTTTAGGAAAAAAGGAAAGCACCATTTAGCAAAAAAACTATAATGGAGAATCAATCATCAAATGCTAAGAGAACAAGTAGAAATACCAAAGAGCCAGAATTGGTGTGGAGATGGACAGACAAGAGGACAGAGATGGGCAGAAAACTCACAGGGTCCAAGAATTGGCCGAGTACCAGAGTGTATGCTGGCCCAATTCCTGATGACTGCTTTGGGCACCTCTGGCTCCCTTTTTAAGTTGTTAGGCAAGCAATTCAGAATGTGTAGGGGCAGAGACTGGATAGCTATATAGTAAGGGCTAATGCTGGAGAACAAATTCCAAGGACCAGACAAAGAGGAAGGAGGATTAAAATGAGCTTTACCCAAATAAGTCAATCAGAGAAGACAAATACCATATGATTTCACTCATATGTGGAATTTAAGAAACAAAACAGATGAACATATGAAAATGTGGGGGGAAAAGAGAAGAGAGGAAAACAGACCGTAAGAGACTTGTAATGACAGAGAACAAATTGAGAGTGATGCAGGGAGGTGAGTGGGGGATGGGCTAGATGGGTGATGGGTATAAGGAGGGAGCTTGTGATGAGCACCGGGTGTTGTATGTAAGTGATGAATCACTGAATTATACTCCTGAAACCAATATTGCACTGTATGTCAACTAACTAAAATTTAAATTAAAAAATAATAATAAAGTGAGCTTTACAAGATGAAGACATTTTGTCATACGGGACAATGGGGAAAAAAGCATTTCTGTATGAAATGCACAACATAACCACTGAAGCTGGGAAAGGCCAGGGATTGTGGTCACATATATAATAGATAAATGTATCCAAAATTTAGAGAATTAAGAAAATTAAGAGAGTGGAGTGCCTGGCTGGCTCAGTCAATAGAACATGCAACTCGTGATCTTGGGTTGTGAGTTCAAGCCCCATGTTGGAGATAGAGTTTACTTGAAAGGAAAGGAAAGGAAAGGAAAGGAAAGGAAAGGAAAGGAAAGGAAAAGAAAGAAAGAAAGAAAGAAAGAAAGAAAGAAAGAAAGAAAGAAAGAAAGAAAAATGAAAATTAAGAGAATTAATGTGAGATAACCCCGGGGGGGGGGGGGGAAGGGGGTTGGCGGGGAACTAAGGCCACACTATTAGGGTCTTTCAAACCAGAATGAAGCATTAAACAAAATTAAACTGGCAATAGTGTTTTTAATATAATTTAGAAAGAGAATACATAAAAGACCTATTTAAAGCTTTTGCAGTGACTCAGGTAGTATGAAGATTGCACCCAATATAAAGTTTCATCTTGATTATGGCTGGTATTCCCAGAAGCTAAGGCCTAATACACACCTGAGCTAAGATCATGACAATGGTGACAGGAAATGGGGAATAAACAGAAAAAATATGAAGACAAAATCAATAGGATTTAATATTAGATTAGAAGTGGGGAAAGAATATATGATCTTGAAATTTGGAGCTTGGGTGCTTTGGGAAAGGAGGGAGAAGAAAATGTATCTTCTACCCCTACCTGTGCATAGAAAAGATTTTTTCATGCAAATCTTTCTCATTAGAAGTATAAACTATGGTTGAGCTTGGTAAATACAGTACAGAAAGGAGCACCAGTAAGTAGATTATAACGGACATGAAACTGAGTTTATAAATTATCTAGCTATACACTTTGAAACAGCCATGAACAGTATTCTCAGCTAAACTAAAAAGGATTCTAAGCAAACTATATGCTTTAATGAATGAACAGCTTAGGTCCTACTCCGTTTTTCTCAACAGCAAATACAAAAAGAAAAAAAAAAAAAAAGCTAAGTAAATAGAAATGCTGCCCTATAGCTCAGCTCACAGTTTTAGAAGCAATCCATTTACCTTAACGACTTCTAACAGATACCTTCTAAAAGGCAAAGATACAGGTAAAAGGAAACTCAATGTTCCCAGCTCACAATGTTTCCATCTCTGCCCGGATGGACGGTAAAATAAGCAAGATGATTTACATACTTCCTACCATAATATCTAGCTATTTGCTAAAAAGGATGTTTGCTTTTTACACCAGAGATATCCTGAGGTTCCCCTGACAGTCAATCAGAGAAGAGAGTGGCTCTCTCCTAGCAGACAATGTTAGAGAGTGAATTACATTAATATACCTGACTACATTTCTCTTTGAAATCTTAAACTACAGCATAAAGATGATTGGTTACTTAATAGTCAGTTAGTGGGATATTCACTAAGAAATCTCATCTTTCTTCAGAAAAACATGAGCATTTGAGATTTTTCTGAAGTTTTACAATCTAACAACAAATAGACACACGAACCTGTTAGCTGGAAATGGAGCCTCTTCTTAAGACTCCCTTAACCGACTTGATATAGTATGTATATATGGGAAAATAAATATATTGTAAATAATATTTACAATAAAGGTATTTTAAGTGGGGCACCTGGGTTGCTCAGTTGTGTCTCACTCTTGATTTTGGCTCAGGTCATGATCTCACAGTTTGTGAGTTGGGATTCTCTCTCTCCCTCTCTCTCTGCCCCTCCTCGGTTCTCTCTCTCTCAAAATAAATAAACATCTAAAAAAAGAGAGAGATTTTAAGTATATCACAAACACCAGCCACTTCACACCTGAACTAGCAACAGCAAATTTCTAAGGCCAACGACAACACTTATTTTAGGTAAGGATATGGAAACACTTTGCACAACCATATGCACAACCGTATATTGCTTAGCCAACAGTGTTGTGTGGGTGTTTTTTAAGATTTTTATTTACTTATTTTTAGAGAGAGGGAAAGCACAACCAGGGAAGGGGCAGAGAGAAAGGCGAGAGCAAGAATCCCAAGCGGGCTCCGACTGTCAGCATGGAGCCCGAAGCGGGGCTCGAAGTCATGAACCATGAGATCATGACCTGAGCTGAAGTTGAATGCTTAACCGACTGAGCCACCCAGGTGCCCCCAGTTTTTATCTTAGAGTCATCACTTTGTGGATGATCACTTGGTCTATCTAACCCCCTGCTCCCCAAATAGTGTTGCACCTATTATTGAAAATCAATGGGCATCTGATTCCTCAGGCACCCTGCAAGTTTGGCCCAGTGTTCCACAAACCTGATCAATTATTTACACTTTTGGAATCAACTCTCTGCTCACAGTCCTTTCTACTTCTTAGTTGAAGTCTAAGGAAACTCACTCAGGAAGGAGGTTGGAAGGTACTTCCAAGTCATCCAAGAGGGCTGAGGGCAAAATACAAGCACTTCGGCCATGAAGGGCCTGGCAGATGGCTAGTAAGAACTTTTTCCTAGATTCTAGCATTAAACACACACGGGATAGGCCATTTCCCACAAAATGTCTAAGAAGGATGAACAGTTATTCTGGGTCTTAAAACACAATGTTCACTCTGAAGAACTGTCATTTCTCATGTGCCTTTCCCCGAAATACCATTCTCACCACAGCCCAGATTGAAATTCCCAGGATTGGAAGCGGGAAAGTTGAGAAAACCCATGGTGCATTAGGGAAAACAGAATTTCTCGACCAAGAAAACAGAAATTTAAGAAGCACGAGGGAGTTTGTGCTCACAGAGAAAGAAATCTGGGATAGGACTCATAGGAACACTCATCCTCAGGACAGGCCTTTAAAGAAGTTGTGTTACCACTGACAAATTGTTAAGATTTTTCAAACTAACATCTGAATTCCCAGAAAATGTACTATGCTCTTAGGAAATGTTTCTCTCGGTCCTCTGCCTTGCACATTGTTTTCTGTATCTCTCTCTGGGGTCGTGGACAGCAGAATCTCACAGTTAATACAAACAACAATAAAAGCTACCATCTATTGAACACTTACTGCATGCCAGGCGTTACATGAGTATTTTATAGACATTGACTGTTTTAACCCTCACGGCAATTCCTGTAAGTTGGTAGTATTAACCTCATTTTAGATATATAGAAACTGAAGTGCAAAGAAATTAAAAGAGCTGTGGGAAAGTATGGCGTGACGTAGCAGAGCCAGGATTCAAATCCCGTAGTTTAGCGCCATACCGTTTTTATTCCTCATGAAAACAGAGGATGGACCAAGTATAAACTTGGCTACCACCCTGGCATTTGGACTACAGCAAAAAAAATGTGCCTTCTTCCTCATGTCCCTTCTCACCCCTAAAACTGAATCCACAAGGGACGAGGACTAAGGGAAGGCATACACGTTGGAATTGGAGAAAGGCAGCTTAAAAGCACGTGTTTAAAGGTTGGTTAATTTGATTGAAGTAAGAGTGGAATGGAAGGGATGAATTAAGAGCACCATGAATGGCCACGTCTAATCTCTGGTTTTATTCAAGATGCATAATTAGAGAGACAAAGTCCCAAGTACATCTGCCAGTCTAGAAATCTAACCAATTTTATTTATTTAAATGTCATCGAATCTTCTTCACTGTTGGATTCTGGTAGAAACCTTATTTCATTTTCCCTAGCTATGTACATATATTTAGATAGAAACTTACATGAAATGTGTGTGTGTATACATATATATATATACACACATAACACTCGACTTACCCAATATTTATTTACTACACCTTCAACAACCCAGAATCTAAAAGGAAAACAAAAAGCAGGCAAAATGTTCTCTTTGCAGGCAAAATAGATATAGTAAACATCATGTACTTTGAGCACTGCATCATCCCTGCATGTGCCCACACTAAGAGCTTAAGAACCTTTATTTTGCTGTTACCATTCACAGCTTGGTATTTGGCAACCTGTTTGTTTTTTCATTTCACTGTTGATAAGAGGTAAATAGAAAGGGATGATCATTAGAGGCAACAGTCCTTGTCAGCAGCAAAAAGTGACAACTGACAGGCCAATAGTTAAATGATAGAAAGTATATTCACATATAGTAGTTACTTAATGTACTGTGGTAGAATGAATGGGTGAATGAACACACGTTCTAAAAACCCTATTACACAACAAGTTTGACAGCAGTTCATGGGAAAAGATCTAGGTATTTTAGTTGTCCAAAGGCACAATGTGAGTCAAGAATTAGTGTTATATTAGGTCAAATAAACTGTTCTATGCAATGTGTGTGCATATGTGTGTGTGTCCATCTGTAAAGGTGGAACAGGGATTATGCTAAGGATTCAGAGATCTCACAGAATGAAGGCAGCTGACCCTAGTGGAAAGTGGAGCCAGGCACTGGGAAACCATGTGGTTCACAGGCAGCCAAGGAATGTGTCTCTCCCTCTGTGTTTCTCTCTATGAACCCGCACTATTTCTCTTGCTTCTACTCCATGAGGCTGTGCCTACACATGCCTCTACCTTTAGCCTCAATGCTGGGCCTTTCAACTTCTCTCCCTAGAGACAGAACTTCCAAATTCCCAGGAGAGGAATCTAGTTGGCCCAAATAAAATCATATTATGTACCCTAATCCCAACCAGTTGTGGTCAAGCATGGCAGGGTCCAATGTAACACCATAACCACCTGGAGTAGCCTTTAAGCATTTATTCATTCAACCACTCATTTATTTCTTGGGGTTGTTGGGGACCACAACCACGTGAGCTCACATTTGAAAAGAGTCACATTTCATGTTTCATATTCAAAGAAACAGAATCTTCTGTTGCAGTCACTTTATGAAAGATATTAAGAAACTAGACCATGTTCATGGACGGATCACTAAGTCTATGAGAAATTTGGAAGCCCTTCCTCAAGAAGAATTGTTCAGGACTCTGAGGCTGCTAGTGTAGAAAAGAGAAAACTCATTCAGTCATTCATCAAGACATTTCAGGAGTACTATTTCCCACACTGTTCTACATGCTGTAGTTGTAATGGAGCACAAAATATGACCCGATTTTCTCACATAGGAAACCTGTCTCACAAAGGAAACTTGATTGTTGTCTTCAAATTTTAACAATTTGTCATGAATAAAATATAGACTTATTCTATGCTGCTTTCAAAGGCAGAACTCATCAGAGAATGAAAGTTATAGAACTGAAGACAGAAGAATGTGCTATCTAACCATTGGTGGGGTCCAGAAATTAAAACTCCCAGGAGATTATGTCTCCATCCCCAACCATGGTACATGGGAGAACTATCAGGAATATTGTCAGTGATTCTGGCAAAAAAGAAAAGATGGAACTAAGGTATTTGCTAAAGTCCCTTGTAAGTCTAAGACTCCAAAATGGAGCTTCAGAGAACAGAGTTCGGAAACATAATACCACATCTGAACCTCCAGTTTAGCTCAGAGAAAGGGCTTCCCACTAGGCTTCATTATGTTATTTTCCACCCTCATTCTTCTCAGATACACTCTGTACAGATGGCATTGCAGGAATGTTCAGAGACACACAGTGGCTCCAAAAGAACATTTTTATAAGTAATGTTGTAGGCTGACTGTATAAATTGGCAATAGAAGCACTATAGGATCTATTGTTACTGATCTGTTTTTATAACAATACTGAAAAATGACACAACTTCTAACCAGAAAGGGAACTAAATAGTCTAGATTGTGTGTGTGTGTGTGTGTGTGTGTGTGTGTGTGTGTGTGTGCGTGTGCGCGCCTGCATATGATGGAGATGAAGGATTTACGTAAGTGACCTTGAAGCTCATCTATATCTACCTAAGATGCTTTCTGTGGTAACAGTGGGAGACAATGAAGTTGAATTTTACATGTAAACTTCAGAGCCCACGAGATGTGGGTTTGAGTCCTGGCTCTCTCATCTCTACTTATGCCTGTTTCCTCATTTGTAGAATGAATATAATGACCATGTGTATGATTAAAAGAGATAATAGTACACACAAAGCACTTAGCCCAATGCAGTGCCCCGCCCACAGTGACCATACAACAAACACTAGATATAATATTTACATAACAATGAACATGCAGTGACTATCCTTTTATATGCCAGACAATGTGCTGACTGCTTTACTTGTGTTTTCTCATTACTCTCTCTGTTTTATAGTTCGGGAAAGTAAGACTTAGAGGAGTTAAGCAAATCATTCAAAGTCAAACAGTGCGTGACGGGGCTGGAATTTCAGCCTAAGTTTTAAATAAAGAGTTTAAACCCCAGTGGTTTCTAACTAGTGACTATAGCTCCACTTCAAGTTCATTCTCTCTGCCAGCATCTTGAATATCTGGCTTCTGCCTGAAATGGTATCTCATCGTGGTTTTAATCTGCATTTCCAAGATTGTTCATGAGTCTATGTTAATGGTTTTGTCTTTCTCTTATTGATTTGTATAAATACTGTATATTGTGAATACTAATTATGGAGTTTATTTGCCAGATACACACTCACACAGATATGTGAAACCTTCTCCACTTCTTTTCCTTTCTGCTGTCTTTATGGTGTCTCCTGATGAATGGAAATTCTTAATTAAGGCAATTACATTCATCAATCTTTATGGTTTGTACTCTTTAGATTTTGTTCAAATAGTATCTTCCTATTTCAAGCCATAGACATTTTCTTATACTTTCTTCTAAAAGTTTTATTTAGCTTTGACTTCCACATTTACATTTTTACTAGATATGGAATCAGTATTTGTTTACTGTGAAGTAGAGGTCCAATTCCATTTTTTCTAATAATTTCAATCCATTTGTTGACCATTCCATTTTTCCACTAGTTTCTGTTATATATCAAATTTGTTCTGTTCCAGTGGTATCTCGGTCCCTTAGTTCTTGCACCAATCACATTTCTTATTTAATATAACATCATAATAAGATTTGCTTCTTCTTTTTCAGAACTATTTTGGCCATTCTTGGGCCCTCAGTGTTCCACATAAATTTTAAAACCAGCTTTCAAACTTTGCTCTCTCAAGCCTTCCAGGGCAGCACAAATAATTTTTCGATTTTTACTTTTTTAAAATGTTTATTCATTTTTTAGAGAGAGAGAGAAACAGAGAGCAAGCAGAGGAAGAGCAGAGAGAGAGAGGGACACCAAATCCAAAGCAGGCTCCAGGCTCTGAGCTGTCAGCACAGAGCCCAATGCAGGGCTCAAACCCATGAATGCGAGATCATGACCTGAGCCGAAGTCAGACGCTTAACTGACTGAGCCACCCAGGTGCCCCTAGATTTTTACTTTAATATCATTGAATATGTTGTTTCATTTGAGTAGATGTTACATCTTCAAGAGAGTCTATTTAATTCACATATATGGTTTACCTTCTATTAATGAATTTTAAAATTTTCTCCACAAAGATGTGGTTTTTTTAGGTTATTCCAGGAGTATGTTTGTGCGTGCCTGTGTATGTGTATAAAATTTCTAATGTAAATCAAATTGTATCTTTTTATTTCAACTATTTTCTAAGTTTTTGTTGCTCTTGCACAGACATACAATAGATTTTTGCGTATTACATTTTACCAACAACATATCTAAACCTTTTTTATCAATTTTAGTAATTTTACAATCTCTAGATTGTACAGGTATTCTATGTAAATGATCATATAAATTTCTCATAGCTGTAATTTCCTCTCTGTAATACTTAATACTTTCCGTTTTCTTGTTAGTTTTGTTTTGTTTGTAGCATTAACTAATACCAGGGGAGCCTGGGTGGCTCAGTCAGTTAAGCATCTGGCTCTTGGTTTCCACTCAAGTCATAATCTCACAGTTTCTTGAATTTAATACCCACCCCCACCCCCCACCCACCATCAGGCTCCATGCTGACAGGGCAGAGTCTGCTTAAGATTCTCTGTCTTCCTCTCTCTCTGCCTCTCCCCCACTTGCACTGTCTCTCTCTCTCTCTCTCTCTCTCAAAAATAAATAAACTTTAAAAAACTTTTTTTAAAAATTAAGAAAAACACACACACAAATACCTGAAAGATCATGTGTTAAAGTTGTACCATTAAGTATGGTTTGCTGTAAGTTTGGGGGAGATACCTTTTCTCAGGTTATGGAAATTCCCTTTATTTCTAATTTTATATGAGGTTTTCTCCTCAATCATGAACAGATACTGAGGGGGTGCCTGGCCAACTCAGTCAATAAAGCATACAATTCTTGATCTTGGGGTCATCAGTTCAAGCCCACATTGGGTGTAGAGATTACTTAAAAAAATAAAAAATAATGATAGCATATGAACAGACACTGAATTTTATCAAATGCTTTTCCTACATACATTGAGATGATAAAATCATTTTTATATTCTAATTGGTTGCTGTGAATGTTATTAACAGACTTTTCCAAAGTCAAAGCATGTTTATATTCTGAAATAAATTGAACTTGATTGATATGTATTAATGTCTTGGGGTGCCTGGGTGGTTCAGTAGGTTAAACATCTGACTTTTGATTTCATCTCAGGTCATGATCTCACCATTCATGAGATTGAGCCCCAAGTCAGGCTCTGCACTGACACCACAGAACCTGCTTGGGATTCTCTCCTCCCCACCCCCCAGATCCCCCTCTCTCTTCGCTCTCAAAAATAAATAATGTTTTTTTTAAAGATGTAATAATGTCTTATTGACATTGCTGGGTTTTTTTTCAAGTATACTGTTTGGGTTTTTTGTAGCTATGTTTTGAACATGAAGCCTATAATTTTTTTATACTTATTTTATCTACATTTAGAATGAAATAAGTTGGTCAACTGCTTCTTACCTTTTTTTTTTTTTCTGGGAAAACTACATAATACCAGGATTTTCTGTTTCTTGGTTAATGTGTTTGAGCTCACCTGCAAAACCAACAAGGTTTCAATTCATTGATGAGTGGGGGAGTAAAAGAGGGAGGTTGATAACCATACTGCTATTAATGTATTTAATTTTCTGCTTTACCTTAGGCTAGTAGTCCCCCACCCCCACCCAGAAATGTACTTTTCTAGGCTATTATGGGCTGAATCATGTTCCCAGAAAATTCATACATTGACGCTCTAACACCCAGTACCTCAGGATGTGACTCTGTTGGGAGAACAGGGCCTTCAAAGAGGTGATTAAGTCAAAATGAGGCCATTAGGGTAGGTCCTAATCCAATCTGACTGCTGTCCTTATATAAAGAAGAAATTTGGATCCACAGAGAAATATGACAGCACATATGCTCTCACACAGAGAAAACAACACATGAGGATACAGCAAGAAGGCGGACATCTGCAAGCTGAGGACAGAAGACAAGGGAAAGCAAACTGAGAAAGACCTTGACTTTAGACTTCTATTTATTGTCCACAATATAACGGTGAGAAAATTAATGTCTGTCCTTTAAGTCACCCAGACTGTGGTATTTTGTTAGAGCAGCCCTGGAAAATAAATACAAATCTACTGACTTATAAGCTAGCTGTTGAAACTATTTTTTTTCTCTCACCCTTTTTATTGTGTATTTTGCCTCTTCATCTCTTTGCTTTTCTCCTCATCAGGCTTGCTAGAAGTTTTTCTGTCTTCTGAAGAGTAAACCAGACCCTCTGGTTTGGATCCTGGCTCTGCCATTAACTAGTTGTGGAATGTTTGACAAGCCACTCACCGGGCTGTTGTGGTGATTAGGAGCTAACATGAATAAACCACTTAAAACAGTACCAGTCAGTGCTAAGTATTAGCTCTTTTTGTTAATATTGTGATGGTTATTATTCAAAGTATCATATTTCGGTATTGTTCATTTTCTCTATTGCTTTTCTGTTTTGTATTATCTTTATTATTTGTTCTTGTTTTTTGTTGCATGGTGGTGTTTTTTCTTTTAGCTTACTCTTCTTTTTCTAGGTTAAGTTAAAAACCTTTGCTAACTTTTTTTTCAGTATTTCTATTTTTTGTTCAGAAAATCTACTCAAACCTATAAATTTCCTCTGCTTTTAGCTACTTTCAGCAAATTTTGATACAAAATGCTTTCATTATCATTTACCTGTAGGCATTTTGTAATTTCCTTTTAATTTTTTTAATGTTTATTTATTATTTTTGAGAGATAGAGACACACACAGAGTGGGGGGAAAGGCAGAGAGAGGGAGACACAGAAACTGAAGCAGGCTCTGAGCTGTCAGCACAAAGTCCAACATGGGGCTTGAACTCACAGTCCAAGAGATCATGACCTGAGCCGAAGTCAGACGCTTAACCAACTGAGCCACCCAGGCGCCACTGTAATTTCCTTTATTTTTTTAAATTTCTTTTTAATTTTTTAAAATTTACATCCAAATTAGTTAGCATATAGTGCAACAATTATTTCAGAACTAGATTCCTTAGTGCCCCTTACCCATTTAGCCCATACCCCCTCCCACAACCCCTCCAGTAACCCTCAGTTTGTTCTCCATATTTATGAGTCTCTTATGCTTTGTCCCCCTCCCTGTTTTTATATTCTTTTTGTTTCCCTTCCCTTATGTTCATCTGTTTTGTCTCTTAAAGTCCTCATATGAGTGAAGTCATATGATTTTTGTCTTTCTCTTACTGACTAATTTCACTTAGCATAATACCCTCCACTTCCATGCACATAGTTGCAAATGGCAAGATTTCATTCTTTTTGATTGCCAAGTAATACTCCATTGTATATACATACCACATCTTCTTTATCCATTCATCCATCGATGGACATTTGGGCTCTTTCCATACTTTGGCTATTGTTGATAGTGCTGCTATAAACATGGGGGTGCATGTGCTCCTTCGAAACAGCACACCTGTATCCCACGGGTAAATGTCTAGTAGTGCAATTGCTGGGTCGTAGGGTAGTTCTATTTTTAGTTTTTTGAGGAACCTCCATGAGGTTGTTGCCTGAGTTGTGAATATTAGCCATTCTGACAGGTGTGAGTCAGAATCTCATTGTGGTTTTGATTTGTATTTCCCTGATGATGAGTGATGTTGAGCATGTTTTCATGTGTCGGTTGGCCATCTGGATGTCTTCTTTGGAGAAGCACTGTAATTTCCTTTTAAACTACCATTTATTGCAAGGCTTCCTCAGAGCCCACTATTCTTTTTTAGTTTGTTTCTAGAAATTTTGAATGTTTTATCCTATTTCCATTATATTTAGCTTTATTGCAGTCCCTCCTTAACACATTCATCTCCATCCAGCTCACTGTCCGAAGTGCTTCTGTTCCTGGCACACAGATACCATATCTCCCTGTATTTTTCTGAGGATGACAAACTATCTCTTAAATAGTCCTCTGGATCCTAGAGTAGCTTGTTTTGAGATGTGTACTCTTTCCTCCAAATCTTCCTGATACTGCTTTTTTTTCTTTGTTTGCACAGTTTTTTCCACCCAAGAAACCATTCTAATTGATTGTCTCTTCTCTACTTCTTCTTGAACAAGACAAGACCTATTCAAGCTCCAGGTTCCAATAGCATAGGCTGGGTGGGTCTCCCCTGGGTCCTACTTGTCATCTCTTGGTATGGATGTTGACCACCTTTCTTACATCTGCAACCAAAGGGCAGATTCACTGCCACTGCTCTCATTCCAAAGTCTAGTTCCTAATCCTAGTCAACTTCCCTCTGTCTGGACTGCCTGTGCTCTACATGGTGAACATAGCCCGCTCACACAATTCCACAATCCCACTCTCCTGAGCTTTTATTTATTTATTTTTTTTATTTTTTTATCTTTAAGCCATCTGAACTGATTAAGTACCCACCCACTAAGAGTGAGTTTCTTCTTTTCAACTCAAATCTTCAGGACAATATTCCTGAGAGTTAGCTGTTTAGAATACAGTAGTGGCTACTAATTTTCTTTTACTCTCTCCCCAGTTGTTTCAGGGGATTTGTAGTTTCATGTCCATCTGGCATGAAGAAGAGGATGGTTGAGTTTGATGGTGGACACAGGGAAGATCAAGAAACATGTCCTTTAAGCCCATTTTCTGTTTGTCTGAGTGAATGAAGAGGTATGCAGTATTGCCCTTTCATCAGGTGGATGTTTCTGGAAAAAGACCTGGTGTATGCCAGATGTTGCTTTGAAAATTACTTTCTGATGTGTCCTATCTCTGTCACTTACTTACAGGTAACCCTGGGTGCAAATTTATTAGCCCCTCTGTGCTCTGTTCTCCTCTTATTTTAAAAAATGTTTTAATTTTATTTATTTTGAGAGAGACAGCATGCATGGGGGAGGGGCAGAGAGAAAGGGAGACAGAGAATCCCAAGCAGGCTCCATGCTGCCAGCACAGAGCCCAACGTGGGGCTTGAACTCACAAAACTGTGAGATCATGACCTGAGCCGAAACCAAGAGTCAGACACTTAACCAACTGGGTCACCCAGGCGCCCCTCCTATTATATAAAGGAGATACCTACCTCATTGGGTTATTATGAGGCATAAAAGAAACCATGCACATAAAGTACTTAGAATTATGCCTGGCTGTAATGAACACTTCATCAATGGTAGGCATTATCATTATCACTCTTATTATTTAATAATACAGCTGTTATTAAATGTGTCCTGAACTGTGAGCTCTGAGAGGTAGGTCCATTTCTATCTCTTCCAGCTGAATAATTCTGAGCTTTACTTTCCTTGCTGTGCCTTAATTTTCTCGTTTGTAAAATTGTAGTGTTCAGATACATAATCTTCAAAATCCTGCCTGCTCTGACATACTGAGATTCTGTGGAAACTATAGCAACGCTGCTTCGCACATCCTCTGGGGAAAGAGATCCTTTGTAAGAAGTCTGTATTAAATAAACACAGGTCTTTAAACCTCACCAAGTAGAACGGGGCCTGGGACAAGGACCTTAATACAAAGTTCTACTTGTCCTCAAGTGGCTCTGACCAAATATGTCTCTGCAGTGCATCCTTCTTTTTTTCCTTCTTACTTATTCTCTGGGGTTCTTTCCCTCTGTCTTAGCTCAGGGCGCTAAAACAAAATACCATAGACTGGGTGGCTTATGAACAACAGGAATTTATATCTCACAGTTCTGGAGGCTGGGGGTATGAGATCAGGTGCCAGCATAGTCAGGTTCGGCTGAGGGCCCTCATCTGGGTTACAAACCGGCCCCTTCTACTTGTGCCTTTATGTGGGAGAGGGAGAAAACAGACCCTTTTGTGACACTTATAAGGACACAATCCTATTCATGAGAGTCCCACCCTCATGATCCCATCTAATCCTCATCCCCTCTGAAAGGCCCCACCTCCCAATACCATCACATTGGGGTAACATAGACATTCAACATATAAATTTGGGGGGCACATAAACACTCAGACCCTAACACTCTCCTTTCAAATCACTGGGTCCTTTTCTTTACCAACATTCTGTTCCTCTTCTCCAAATTGAGCTGGAACCTAAATCAGTTGGCTAATTCATTGGCTAATTATACTTTACGACATAATACGATGCTTCATTATTAAATCAAAATCTTCTGCTTCGCTCTATAATGTAGAACGTTGTTTCAACCAGAATTCTAGGCATCATCAAATAGGTGTGAAAGATATTTGGGAATGAAAAGAGGTAAAAATAATCTTACAAATCACATATTTATCATTTCTTTTACCGGGATGTGGCTTTATCTTCTCTATTACCTAAGTCAGGACCATGATGGAAGAGTATTTTTTTTTATTTTTACCAGGTTTGTGAACCTATCATGAGAATTCTCAACCAGACCCTACCTGGCCTAATCTGCCAGAGCTCACCTCTTTCCTTTCGCCACTTTAGCACAGGTGGTACCACCATCCACTTCTCAGCAGCATAACTCAACTTTACAGCAAACTACTGTCTTCCACAAGAATTCCAGACACTTAAAAATAGTTCCAGAGCCAAGAGTCAAAGGAAGGTCTATCTGATCCAGAGCTGGTACGCTTGACAATCATTCAAATGCAAACTTGAGAACAGCATTTACCAAAGTGTATTTGGCACAAATCCAGTGTCATGAAACATGAATGGGTTTTGTGAAGTACAGGCAAAAGTTACTACGGTCACATCAATTTGGTTATCACTATGCTAAGCAAAATCAAACGATTTTATTTAGAACAAGAGTCCTCACAACCTTTAATAAGGCATTGTATTTTGGAAACGTCTAAGACATTTCTAAGCTCTTTTAAGCATGTTCCTATTTTTTAAAGACATTTGTGAAAGCTTGGATTAATATTTAGCAAACAGTCATTCCCTCTGCCCCCACTGTAGGTAAAGTATCCTTCCCAACCCCATTGACATTGGACTTGGACATGTGACTTGCTTTGGTCAATGGAACATTAGAGGCCTTAGATGTTCTGGCACCGATTACTTTCTCTGTTACACTTCTGCCTCAGCCTGGAGAACCTGTCTGGGTTAGCCACTTGTACTAGAATAACGATAGACACATACAGAAGATCTGAACCCAACCAGTAGCTTGGAATCAAGACACGGTGACCACAACCTTGATGCCTAATATGCAGTGGAGCCCAGCCTAGACCAGCTTCACTGTGGTTGAACTGCAGACAGTGAGCATGAAAATAAATGTGTATGGGAGATAAGCCACTGAGGTACTGAGGTTAGCAGTCATCAAAAGCTGACTAAACACGTCACTGAAGTGATGTTCCATACAAAACAGTTTGGGAAAACAAACTCCAGAATTCTTCAGAATCCCTCTTTCTACTAAACTACCATCATTCTTCGGTATTTAAGATTAGCATGGCGTTTTCAATTGAATAAACATTTACAGTTTTCACTGTGATTCACATATCTATAGTTCCCATAACAGAGTTTGGGAATTAGGATGAGCAGCCTCATTTCCCAACTAAGTAGGGCACTAGCAGGGATAACGATGGGCAGAGAAGCCCATGGGACCCAGATTTCCTGGGCCTTGGCCCTGGTGCCTTGTCACTACACTTCATTGCCCCTCTTAATTTTTATAAAAAGCCCTTCATGCTGTTCTTTGTATTTAGTTCTAAATCTCTATTTTCAAATATACTTTCTGATTTAGAAATTCAGTGATTAAAAAATGACTTCAAAACAATCTCCAGTTGAAGAATATGAGTGTGGGTTGCATATTTTTGAACATTAATAATACCAAAAAGGCTTCCATTTATTCAGGTGCACAAAACCAGTCATCCAATGTCCTGTACCCAAAATGGCCCAAGTAACTTTAAAAGCTGTTCTAAAGGATAGAGAGCTGTGAGAAATGACTAAATAGCACTGAAAGCAGTACTCTGCTCATAAAAAGTTTAAGAATTAGGCCATCTGGATGGTAGAAAGATGTGAACCAAAGGAACCAGGACAAAGTCCTGAACAAGTTCCCAAATTTGTTATGTAGACAAGTTAGGTGCTCAAGTACTGAAACCAATAGCTGCACATGTTTTTAAAAATATTCCTGTTGAGCCTGTTCGAGGGCAGGTGGGATCTTCAACATGGCATTTCCCTTGTGTATGGCATCTGCTGTTGGCCCAGTGGCCCCAGACATCACGCTTTGTTTTCGTGTTGTAAGCTCCTGATTCCCGATACCCTCCACAGATCCTAGGAAACATTCAAGTGGTGCCTCCAAGTCCTACCCATCAAAAATATTTCTCTGACACAGACACTGCCTTACATTTCTTGTAGGAGTGGAAATAGTATAGCATTATTGAAGGGCACTTTGTCAATTTCATTCATTCATTTTCCACATCCTCTCTGTGCCAGGCACACTTCTAGGGCTGTAGATACTGCAATGAACAAAGCAGACAAAACTCTCTGTCCTTTTTAAACTGATATTCGAGAGGGTTGGGGATAGGAGAAGAAGATAGGTTCCTCTGGTGGAGAAAAATAAATGAATTAAGATGTCATGAACAAGTAGAAGGTCAGAAATTCTAGAGAAAACTTAAGCAAAATGGGGAAAGGAATGGAGTAAGGTGGAAAGAGATCTCAATGGTGAGGCTATGTCTACGCCAATATTTTGTTTAAAAGTTTAGAGCCACAAAATAGAAATATCCAATGGAAACACACAAAGTGCTATTTGTGATTATCTTAAGAAGGTAGGATTTGGGGTCATTTTTTGTGCTGTGTTTTATATGTGCATGCTTGTGTATTTTTAATTGATTGTAATTTTTGAGAATGATGTACTTAGGCATTTCTATTTTTCAAAAACTCCCCCAGGGGCACCTGGGTGGCTCAATTGGTTAAGCATCCGACTCTTGATTTTGGCTTAGGTCATGATCCCAGGGTCATGGGATCAAGACCCGGGTTGGTTTCTGCTCTAAGCATGGATTCTCTCTCTCTCTACTGGCACAAAAACAGACACTCAGATCAATGGAAAAAAATAGAGAACCCAGAAATGGACCCACAAATGTATGGCTGACTAATCTTTGACAAAGCAGGAAAGAATATCCAATGCAATAAAGACAGTCTCTTCAGCAAAGGATGCTGGGGAAACTGGACAGCGACATGCAGAACAATGAACCTGGACCACTTTCTTACACCATACAAAAATAAACTCAAAATGGATGAAAGACCTAAACGTAAGACAGGAAGCCATCAAAATCCTAGAGGAGAAAGCAGGCAACAACCTCTTTGACCTCAGCCGCAGCAACTTCTTACTCAACACATCTCCAGAGGCAAGGGAAACAAAAGCAAAAATGAACTATTGATACCACATCAAAATAAAAAGCTTCTTCACAGCAAAGGAAACAATCAGCAAAACTAAAAGGCAACCAACAGAATGGGAGAAGATAATTTGCAAACGACATATCAGATAAATGGTTAGTATCCAAAATCTATAAAGAACTTATTAAATTCAACACCCAAAAAACAAATAATCCAGTGAAGAAGGCAAAAGACATGAATAGACACTTCTCTAAAGAAGACATCCAGATGGCCAACCGACACATGAAAAAATGCTCATAACCATCACTCATCAACAGGGAAATACAAATCAAAACCACCTCACACCTCTCAGAATGGCTAACATTAACAACTCAGGCAACAACAGATGTTCGCAGGATGTGGAGAAAGAGGATCTCTTACGCACTGCTGGTGGGAATGCAAACTGGTGCAGACACTCTGGAAAACAGTATGGAGGTTACTCAAAATACTAAAAATAGAACTAGAACTACCCTACAGCCCAGCAATTGCACTACTAGGTATTTATCCAAGGGATACAGGTATGCTGTTTCAAAGGGACACATGCACCCCAATGTTTATAGCAGCACTATCAACAATAGCCAAAATACGGAAAGAGCCCAAATGTCCATCAATGGATGAATGGATAAAGAAGATGTGGTACACACACACACACACACACACACACACAGAGTGGAGTATTACTCGGCAATCAAAAAGAATGAAATCTTGCCATTTGCAACTACGTAGATGGAACTAGAGGGTATTGTGCTAAGCGAAATTAGTCAGTCATAGAAAGACAAATATCATATGACGTCACTCATATAAGGACTTTAAGAGACAAAACGGATGAACATAAGGGAAGCAAAAAGAATATAAAAACAGGGAGGGGGACAAAACATAAGAAACTCTTAAATATAGAAAACAAACAGGGTTACTGGAGAGGTTGTGGGAGGGGGGATTCCTTAAGGAATCTACTCCTGAAATCATTGTTGCCCTATATGCTAACTTGGATGTAAATTATAAAAAATAAATAAATTATAGAAAGAAAAAATAAGATTCTCTCTCTCTCTCTCTCTCTCTCTCTCTCCCTCTGCCCCTCCCCTGCTTGCCTACATGTGTGCTGTTTCTCTCTCTCTCTCTCTCTCTCAAAAAAACCAAACCAAAACAAAACAAAAAAAAACCTTCCCCACGCAATTCTGATGCACAGCAGATATCAAATTGTTTCCTTCCCACCTAATATTTCAGGTTCTATGGTCAAAAGAATCCCAGTAAACTGAGCACAATGAATTCAATATTTTAATTAATTAATTTTGTATACATATATATATATATATACACACATATATAATATTAAAATATAATATATACTATAATCCTATAATATATATTAAATTTAAATATATGTATATACACATACATATATATATATATATATATATATATATATATATATCTTCCTAAAATCCCATCAATTAGATTACTGCGGAGTCATACATAAATATTTCATAGTGCACCATGAGAAATAATGTAGTCCAAATAAAGAGGTTAGCATCCTGTGCAATAAATGTTTAGCTACCATCACTGTTATTGTGAGAGGCTTAACCTTGAAAAAGGAATGGGATGTATGGGGAGAAGATAGGTAAAGGATGTGGATAAAGGTCAGCTATTAGATTTTCTAGGCAGAAGAAGTACATGGCCAGAGCCCTGGGCAATGAGCTTGTTTGGAGCAAAGGCCACTCTTCCTTTCATTGTGAATACATTTACTGGGCTATTTGACCACAAGCTCCATGAGCGCTGGGCCTGTGTGCACCTTGCTCACTGCTGTACCCCAGAAGGTAGCTGTAGATACTTGTTGAACGTTCAAAGTATTTGAACCACAACTGAAAGTTTTCCATTTAAAATGTACCCTTAGGCTGTTTTTATGATATCAGCCATCATTTTAATGAGGAGCTAACCAGAGCCATGCTGAGACAAAGAGTTAAGTGAGACATACTCAAACTTAACAATAAAATGCAGTCTTTTCTTGGATTTGTATGCCATTACAACTCATTTATCTGGTGTGGTTAGGAAGTGAGAAAATTCTTTAGAATGAAAATGGCCATTTAATGCTAAATAACTTAAAATTTATTTTAACAGAGTCAGATGGAAATATTTTAAATTTTTATTACAAATACCTGGGGCTTTTTAAACACTGCATATGGAACAAAATTGAGCCTTTCCTTTAATGAATCTGTGTCGATCAGAGATCACAAACTGTGAGCAGCGTAAAAGTACCTTTAAGCTAAATATTTTATTGGAATGTTTCAGAGTAGTCCCCAAATTAAAGGAAAATTAGATAACCAATCTTGAAAAGGTCAGGAACCATTGCAGTTCCCAGGGTCTGTGTGGAAGGAAAAATAAAGTATCTATTCAGGGTCCCAGGAGGAAGCACCCCCAAGAGCTATGAGTTACCCTGCTTGACATGCAAATTCCTGTCCGAAAGCTACTGATCTGCTTAGACCAGACACTCAGCCTTGTCCAGGAGAGGAGAGGACACTTTAGGTGATGGGTCTTCTGAGACCCAGTACAACATGAGAAAGGGAGTTTTCCAAAGGCCACAGTGCTGCTTCCAAAAGAGAGCAGAATGAAAGCTGGGCACGTGAAAACACAGAGGTCCAACACAGAAATCAGTGATCATGTTGAACTCCACAGACAGTACTAGATTATAATCCAGTGATATTCTTGGAATCTACTCAGCAGCTCAAGGCTGGTTTTCCCCTTTACTTAATGGTCTTGGATTTCTGTACTTCCGAGATTCTAATTTGTGTAGCTCTTTTGCCTCTCTTTTTCTTTTAAAATGATTATCTGTTTCTTGCTACCTTCAACGTGCCTCCCTTTGAGACTTTCAATTTATCCCCCCAGCTATTTTCAATTTACCTACCTCTACTTGACCATGGACTAGGAAATGAAGGAGCCAAGCCTGTCAAACGTATGTGTGTAATGAAGCTTTAAATGAGTCCGGGTCCCCAAGTGAAACGCAGATGACAAACACATAGGCTTGGTGTCATCCACACTAGCTTGCTGCTCAGGGGCTTCTCCTGCCCACAGTTAGTGGTTTGGCTATTTTGATAGTGACTAGATGAGGAATTTATCTGTAAATGGTATGCCACTGCTTTTTGAAGAACGCAATGTTCTTTTACAACTATTTATTTCATCTTCACCATGGCACTGAAAGGAAGGAAAGGGCAAATATTTGCTCAGGTTTATAAGTATAAAAATGGAGCCACAGAGAGCTTAAAGTGCGTAGATGGAAAGGCTAGTACAAACCCCAGGTGTCTGGTTTCCACTCTAGAAGTTAGTTAATAGATTCAGCTATGTCAATATCGGGAGACCTACAGCATCATAGGTCGGAGGCAGCTTAAAACTCAGGGGATCACGAGGGGATATAACAAGTGTATGATTTTTAAAAGGCACGGGGAAAATCCTACATGTAGCTGTTGAACATGTATTAAATCCTGAGAACAGTGGAAGCAAGTAAGTGGGAACAAACATAGAACAGTATAAGTTAACTAAATGGGAACATAAATTTCACCGTGTAATCACTTCTAGCAACAACTTTAATGAAATACTGAAAATATGTTTACCAATTTTCAGGCAACACAAAACTGGAAAGGATTACTAATATATCAAATGACAGAAACAAGATTCAAGCTGGAAATATTGGCCAGAATCTAACCATGATGAAATTCAACATAGATATATATATATATATATATATATATATATATATATATATATATATGATTCAACTTTACAAACATGGTATAGGGAAAGCCTAGCTTGATAACAGTCATAGGGATTTTGGTTTACTGCAAAGCAAGAAATAATAATAATAATGTTTATCATTTATTGAATATATATAGTGCTGTGAGCCTCAGACTAAGTTTTTTAGCTGCATTATGTCAATTCTCACAACAATTATAAAAAGTAAGCATCATTATCATCATCATCCCCATGATATAGTTGAGAAAACTAATAATCAGGGAAGTAAAATGGCCAGAGTTTAACAGCTTGTCAGTATTAAAGCCAGGGGTTAAACCTACCTCCATCTCTATCTTAACTAATATGCCACTGTTAGTTTTTAAAAACAAATTTAATGTTTATTTATTTTTGAGAGAGAGAGAGAGAGGGAGGGGCAGAAAGAGAGGAAGACAGAATCTGAAGCAGGCTTCAGGCTCTGAGCTGTCAGCACAGAGCCGGATGCAGGGCTCAAACTCTTGAGCCATGAGATCATGACCTGAGCCAAAGTCGGATGCTTAACCAACTGAGCCACCCAGGAGCCCCTACTGTTACTTTTAAAAATAAATGCCATTCTCTGCACTGAGTATGGAGCCTGCTTAAGATTCTCTCTCTCTCCCTCTGCACTTCTTCCCCACTTGCACTCTCTCTAAAAATACATACATACATACATACATACATACATACATATAAATGCCATTAATAAAAGACTCAATAAAGGAAGTCTCTTTGCAAAACTCACATGTTAACTGGAGTACTGTGTGCAGTTTTCTGGGCATGTATAACTTTTAGATTCATCCATATATACCTTTTATAAAGATCTAGTCATGGTTTATCCTGAGAGCAATGGAAAGCAGCACATGAAGTATGAATAAGGAAGCCAAAAAGAGTTTATGAGATGCCTTCAAATACACCATTCTGAAATGAGAACTACCATGGTGTTGAGGAAGGGGCCTAGGCACTGGATTTAGCCCGACTGGATCCACCTGTCTTGCCCATGTGACCATATGTTTCCCCATCTGTAAAATGCTCAGGAGGATTCTTCCGGCCACTACTGCTGGGAGCACTAGAAACAAGGCATGGGAAGCCTCTTGGCCCAGCTCTGCTATCTAGAAGTGTTCATGAGATAGTATTATTACTGCTCCTCATGGAAGTAAGGAAAATGGACTTTACCTTGATATTAGGGAGAAACGTTTAAAATGGCAGCTGCTGGAAAGAGAATTAGCTACCTCGTGAAATAGTGAACTGAGGGCAGTTAGTCAAATTTATACATGCACTTTAGAAAAATACTGCACTACATTACATGAGTTTTAACATTAAATGCTCTCTGAGGTCCCTTTAAAAGTTGAGATACTACATACAAACTTATGTGCTTCCTTTCATCTACAAAATGTGCTGACAAACCAGCCATGGGAGCCATGTGTTGAAATGCAACAGTGGGTGAGTGTGCATGGAGACACCTCAGCATCTTACCCACTCCCCAGCGGGTTCAAGGACATGCCCTTTACAAAAGCCTATCAAAGCAAAGGACAATTTGTAATCCCAGGTTGGCAGGCCCTTCATATTCTTAAGCAGGTGACTTTGGCATCAGTAATCATATATGTTTTATTTTTTTAATGTTTACTTATTTTGAGAGAGAGAGAGAGAGAGAGAGAGAGAGCAGGGGAGGAGCAGAGAAAGAATCCCAAGCAGGCTCCATGCTGTCAGCACAGAGCCCAATGCAGGGCTTGAACTCACAAACCATGAGATCATGACCTGAGCCGAAATCAAGAGTTGGACACTTAACCGACTGAGCCACCCAGGTGCCCCATACGTGTTTTATTTATAGTCATCACAAAATGATCCAGAAGAGTAGAGTTCATTGAACAGGGGACAATAGAAATGGAAAGAATGAATGACTGACTCTCAATAGATGCAGAAAAAGCATTTTACAAAATACAGCATCCTTTCTTGATAAAAACCCTCAAGAAAGTAGGGATAGAAGGAGCATACCTCAAGATCATAAAAGCCATATATGAACGACCCAACACTAATATCATCCTCAATGGGGAAAAACTGAGAGCCTTCCCCCTAAGATCAGGAACAAGACAGAGATGTCCACTCTCACCACTGTTATTCAACATAGTATTGGAAGTTTTAGCCTCTGCAATCAGACAACACAAAGAAATAAAAGGCATCCAAATCGGCCAGGAGGAGGTCAGACTTTCACTCTTGGCAGATGACATGATACTCTATATGGAAAACCCAAAAGATTCCACAAAAAACTGCTAGAACTGATTCATTAATTCAGCAAAGCTGGAGGATATAAAATCAACACACAGAAATCGGTTGCATTCCTATACACCAACAATGAAGCAACAGAAAGAGAAATCAAGGAATCGATCCCATTTACAGTTGCACCAAAAACCATAAAATACCTAGGAATAAATCTAACCAAAGAGGTGAAAAATCTATATACTGAAAAGTATAGAAAGCTTATGAAAGAAATTGAAGAAGACACAAAAAATGGAAAAAGCTTCCATGCTCCTGGATAGGAAGAACAAATATTGTTAAAATGTCAATACTACCCAAAGCAATCTACATATTCAGTGCAATCTCTATCAAAATAACACCAGCACTCTTCACAGAGCTAGAACAAACAATCCTAAAATTTGTGTGGAACCAGAAAAGACCTCGAATAGCCAAAGCAATCTTGAGAAAGAAAACCAAAGCAGGAGGCATCACAACCCCAGACTTCAAGCTATACTACAAAGCTGTAATCATCATGATAGCATGGTACTGGCACGAGAACAGACACTTAGATCCATGGAACAGAATAGAGAACCCAGAAATGGACCTACAAACATATGGCCAACTAATCTTTGACAAAGCAGGAAAGAATATCCAATGCAATAAAGACAGTCTCTTCAGCAAGTGGTGCTAGGAAAACTGGACAGCGACATGCAGAACAATGAACCTGGACCACTTTCTTACACCATACACAAACATAAACTCAAAATGGATGAAAGACCTAAATATATAGATAGGAAGCCATCAAAATCCTCTAGGAGAAAGCAGGCAAAAACCTCTTTGATCTTGGCCGCAGCAACTTCTTCCTCAATATGTCTCCAGAGGCAAGGGAAACAAAAGCAAAAATGAACTACTGGGACCTCATCAAAATAAAAAGTTTCTGCACAGAGAAGGAAACAATCAGCAAAACTAAAAGGCAACCGACAGAATGGGAGAAGATATTTGCAAATGACATATCAGATAAGCGTTAGTATCCAAAATCTATAAAGAACTTATCAAACTCAACACCCCCCCCAAAAAATAATAATCCAGTGAAGAAATGGGCAAAAGACACGAATAGACACTTCTCCAAAGAAGACATCCAGATGGCCAACCAACACATGAAAAAATGCTCATTAACATCACTCATCAACAGGGAAATACAAATCAAAACCACAATGAGATACCACCTCACACCTCTCAGAATGGCTAACATTAACAACTCAAGCAACAACAGAAGTTGGTGAGGGTGCAGAGAAAGAGGATCTCTTTTGCATTATTTGTGGGAATGCAAGCTGGAGCAGCCACTCTGGAAAACAGTATGGAGGTTGCTCAAAAAATTAAAAATAGAACTACCCTATGGCCCAACAATTGCACTAGTAGGTATTTATCCAAGGGATACAGGTATGCTGTTTCAAAGGGGCACATGCACCCCCCATGTTTATAGCAGCACTATCAACAATAGCCAAAGTATGGAAAGAGCCCACATGTCCATCGATGGATGAATGGATAAAGAAGATGTGGTATGTATATACAATGGAGTATTACTCGGCAATCAAAAAGAATGAAATCTTGCCATTTGCAACTACATGGATGGACCTGGAGGGTATTATGCTAAGTGAAATTAGTCAGAGAAAGACAAAAATCATATGACTTCACTCATATGAGGACTTTAAGAGACAAAACAGATGAACATAAGGGAAGGGAAACAAAAAATATAAAAACAGGGAGGGGGACAAAACAGAAGAGACTCAAATATGGAGAACAAACTGAGGGTTACTGGAGGGGGTGTGGGAGGGGGAATGGGCTAAATGGGTAAGGGGCATTAAGGAATCTACTCCTGAAATCATTGTTGCACTGTATGCTAACTAATTTGGATGTAAATTTAAAAAAATAAAATTAAGTTAAAAAAAAAAAGAATAATGAGTGACTGATTGTTAATTTCTTTGGCCACGTTGCACCCTTCACCCCTTTTCCCAAATGGCAGCCCTGTTAATGAATCACAGTATCTGGTCTGAGTTGCTTCCTTTTACTTCCTCACAATAGCATGCCATTGGTGAACTGATTATCTTCTTTTTTTTTAATGAATGTCTGATAGTAGCTCAAATTTACATGATGTTTGAAAGACCTGGGTTGCTCTTTGCTTTACCTTTTGAACCAGATTTCACTGTAGCTTATTTATTTACAAAGGCAGGGGAAAAAAAGGTTTTATTATGTTACTAAAGTCTGGAAATTTATCCGGGGTGATGAAAAAGGGTAATTATAAACTAACCTCAAGTGTTGGGAAAGTGTTTTTTAAGCATTTTGTTTACAAGCCAGAAAAATGAAATCCACCTCTGAAGTTTTCTTCCTGACATATTTCTGGCCAGTCTAAAGTAAAGTGACGAGATTTGCTACTATCATGGGATGCTGAATTTCTATTTTGAACTTTGGAAAATTTTCACAATATGAAATGTATTAAAGTCACAATATACTCTGTTCTACATGCAGCTCCTCTTGCTTGGAAATCTCTTCCCCTCACCCTTGACCAGATTATTTTCTACTCATCCAAGGTCTCTGCTTAAAGGCATCACTTCCTCAGAGAGCCTTCCCTGTCTACCCTGCATTAGGTCTCTGTGCTTTCCCAGTTTTCTTCTGTATCTCCTCAAAATTTGTAGTTATGTATTAAACTGTAACATACCAGTTCTACTTTTCTATTGTGTCTCAATATTTAGGATAGTGTTTGGCATACATTAGGTGCTCAATAAATATTTGGTGAATGAATGAGTGTATTCTAACTCTTTTTTTTATTTTTTAATGTCTATATATTTTTGAGAGAGAGAGAGAGAGAGTGAGCAGGGAAGGGCAGAGAGAGCGAGGGAGAGAGAGACAGAATCCAAAGCAGGCTCCAGGCTCTGGCCTGTCCACACAGAGCCTGATGTGGGGCTTGAACTTACAAACCATGAGATCATGACATGAGCCAAAGTCAGACACTTAATCAAGTGAGCCACCCAGGCGCCCCTAGTGTATGCTAACTTTTTATGACATTAAATCAAAGAAAGATAACTCAATGTTAAATTTTTACTCTGGTAAGTCTCCTCTGAAAGTTAAAAGTTTAACTCAGTCCCTTACTACTGCTTTTTTTTTTTTCAACTTTAGTCCACATTTCGTACTTAAAAATTATGACACTATAGAACTTTGTAGGTAGATCCTTTTTGAAAACATGATTCTCTGTTTGTTCATCAAAGGTTTGATCAAAGGTCTTTTGGAAAAACAGGTCAACCAGATCATTTTTTGACTGGCCACATGGGCAAAAACATTCGTGCACAAAGGTCACAAGAAATGTAAACATTATAAAGGCATAAGACCTACCACAGTCTCATTACTGCACTCCCTAATACTTCCTAGGACTATAATGTTGTCAAGATAATGTTTTGGAGAAAAAGTAAAAATTTAACTCAAAATGTGGGCATGTTTAACTGATAGCAGTGGTTTCCAGTTGGTTTGCCTTGAAGATTTGTTTTTTGTTTTTCCATTCCCTGATCTTAAACCCCATTCTTACCATAGATCCATGAAAGCAGGCACCAAACCCACAGTGTTGTTCATCTTACCCTTAGTGCCTGGCATAAAAAAGGTGCTCAATGAGCAGTCACTGAATAAATGAATGGATCCTACCTTAATCATGGTTCTCCTCACACAGAGGCAAATCAAGGGTGACCAAAACAATAAATAAATAAAAACTTTTATATGAGCAAAGGAAGCTTGATATAAAATAAATAGTTCATTAATCCAGCATTACTTGATTACCAGTCATCATGAGTATTGTCTTTCTTTACTGCCATTTACAAGACCTGTTTACTGCCCCCTCCCCAAATGATTATCACATGTCCCAAACATCCACTTTATTCACCATGCTTGATTTCAAATAGTCCTTGATTGGGACACCTGGTTGGCTCAGTCGCGAGTCCAACTCTTGGTTTCAGCTTGGGTCATCATCTCAAAGTTTGGGCCCCACATTGGGCTCTGTGCTGACAGTGTGAAGCCTGCTTGGGATTCTCTCTCTCCCTCTCTCTCTCTGCCCTTCCCCCATTCATGCTATATGCCTCTCTCAAAATAAATAAACATTAAAAATTTTCAAATAGTCCTTGATAAATGTTGAAAATTACTTATTATAAAACAATTTTGGACATTTTTGAAATAAGGGTAGGACCTTTCCCCATGCTATTGTTTGGATAGAAAAAACACACATTTGGATATCAAAAATGGTCATTGTTTAAGCTTGCACATAAAGTTTCATTCCTACAATACACACATAAAAAAAGTTTTCATTATAAATCTTAATGGCAAAGTCATAAGCAAATTTCCCTCTATTAGAGGGGAAAGAAATTTCCCTCTGTTTGCTTTGTTGGGAAGGGACCAGGGATTGGACAGGGTCCCAGTAGGGATTTACACTATATAACAACTTTTTCAATGTTGCTGATAGTTTCTGTTATTAGGAAATGCTCTTTCATATAATTATGATTATATTAGAGCTACTCTGATTTGTGTCGTTGTACAGAACTAGAACCAATGGATAGAAGTAACAAAAACACCAACTTTAACTCATTGTTAGAAAGGACCAGCCAACCATTAGCAACATCCTACTTAAAATAAGTAACTGGAAGTTTCTCGAAATCTGGTTCCTGCTTTCACCACAGGGGGCTTATAATAAATCCTAGAAATGATATTTGATCTCCTTGGTGATGGTGGTAAGGTGAGGGTAGTTACTGCAGCCTCTTGTGGGCTATTAAAATGCCAGGATTAGAACAAAAGGAGTTTGAAATATAATGCTATTGTTTAGGGAGGAATGTGTTCATCTAGTGGCCTAGTGGAATTTGAAGCAATTCAAACAGACATTATGGACTATGTTTTGGGGGGGAAAGGATGCCTAAAGGAGAGCGAGAAAGGAGGGTGAGAAAGGACAGCCAGGCAGAGAGGGAAAAACTCCCCCCTAGATAAACCTTTTTCATTTTGCTGGCTGTGTCCCATACCTAAGAAAGCTTCCTGGCTGACTCTGATCTAATCTCACATTAAATATCACTGCTGTGTGCTGTGTGCACAGGTCAGACATAGGTTTCTCCATTTCAAAAGCTCTGGATCAGTGTAATAATCCTTGGGGGAGGGGGGGGCGGTGGGTAAAGAGGCACGAAGACAGGAAAGAGAATGAGGATGAATCTAACCCTCCTTATTGGTACAAAGCTGGGGTGCCCATGGGAGCTGTTCTGATGACCCCAAACAGGCCCACCTAGCTCAGTTAGAAAGGTTATGTATGTATCAAACAACTACACAAGGGTATATGCATAAACACTCTCTGGCTGCTTGTTAGGAATGGTCTCTTTCACCTGAATCCAATTTTTCTAACTAGACTCAGTACACTCATTTACTCTGCCTTTCTCCTGGCTGGGAAGTCCAGGTGTGGATGGCCAATTTCTCATTCTAGTTTCTGATTTCCACCTTCGGCTCTTTCAAGAGAAGCCAGAGATTAGTCACATGCTGCCAATAGCATAGTGTCCAAATGCCCAGGACCACCATAATCTAGCTCCAACCCGACTTTCTAAGCCAACAATTTCCCCTCTTCATGAATCTTCAATCATCCGATCTCCTAGACATACCCTGTGATGTTCTAAGCCTTGACTTCATGCTCATGCCACTTGCCAGGGATGCCATACAACTGTTCTCTATATTATCGAAACTTTCAAGAAGGAGAGCAGAGCTCTTCTGAGAGCCCAGGACCCAGACTGGCTTCACACTTTACACAAAGCTCTGGCTCCCCTAGATTGGTCCACCTGGCTCATCAGAGCTCAGGTTATAGACCATGTCCACAGAAATATTTCTTTCAGTATAGTTGGGGTATGCATAATGCTTTACAAAAAAAATTTCTGAAAAAGTAACCAATGTTTTAAAACTAGACTATTACATATAATGTTTTTTCACCTGGATTCCCAGCTTCATTTGAAATATCAGTAAATAAGGCATCTGAACTGACCTTGCTGCAGAGCAAAAGTTGGCCAGCACTGAGCAGCAGCTGCTCTTTCGTGTAAGGCTTGTCTCTCCTATTTGCTGCATTTCCGGGCCCTCCTACAGTTCTTATACCCAGTTTCCTTTAGTCATTTAAACCACCTAACTGGATGCTATGGGCATTTGAGTTTGCACACCACCACCCCCTGCACCAAGAAACTGTCAAATCTAATCTTCTGGTACACATGGCTCTGTGAAGCTATTTTTCTTCCCAGGAAGAGCCATGAGACAGCAGAGCAGAAACAAGCTGGATATCCCAATTTGGCTTAGCCCTTCTCTCAAACAAATGTCATCTCCTTCCTCCCATAGCAGAGAGGAATACAGGTCCCAGTTCTTTGTGAATTTGCTCCAACTCTCTTTTCTCCTGGTTTGCAAGACAAAACTATTACTCTTCCTATGCCATCCACTATTTTAAAGCTTTTTACTTTAGAATAATTTTAGATCCACAGAAAGTTTGTTAAGATAATACAGATTGTTTTCATATACCCCAGACCAAATTTTCTGTTATTAACATCTTACATTATTAGTATAGTTCATTTGTGACAATTTTAAGTCAATGTTAATACATGATTAAAAAAATTGTTTTTAAATGTTTATCTTTGAGAGACAGAGCACGGGTTGGGGAGGGGAAGAGAGAGGGGGAGACACAGAATCAGAAGTAGCCTTCAGGCTCCAGGCTTCAGGCTCTGAGCTGTCAGCACAGAGCCCTATGCCCTATGCAGGGCTTGAACCCACAAAATGCGAGATCATGACCTGAGCTGAAGTCGGACACTTAACCGACTGAGCCACCCAGGCACCCCTATTCATACTTGAATATTAACTAAAGCCCATGCTTTATTCATATTTCTTTTTTACCTAATACCTTTTTTCTGTTCTCAAGACCCTAACCAGAATATTAAGTTAAATTTAGTCATCATGTCTTCTTAACCTCTTCTTGGTTATAAGATCAAAGATTCAGGGAGCTCAGAGAATACCAAGTATGATAAATACCAAAAAATCTACACATAGGCATATCATATCCAAACTGCAGAAAATCAAAGACAAAGAGTAAATCTTGGAAGAAGATAGAAGGGGTGGGGGAACACTTTACCTTTAGAAGAACAAGGATAAGAATTACACTGACTTCATTTAAAATCACATAAACAAGATGAGAGTGCAGTGATATATTTAATTCAAGTGTTGAAAGAAAAATAATCACCATCCTAGAATTCTGTATCTAGAAAAACAGATATACTTTCATCCTTCAAAAGTGAAGGAGACATAAAGACCTGATCAACAAAAACTGAGGGATTTTGTCAGCAGAAGATCTGCTTTGAAAGAAATGTTTCTTCAGAGAGAAGAAAAATGACAGTGTAGGCCAGAAACTTGGATCTACATAAAGAAAGGAAGAACATTCAAGAAGGAATAAATGAAGGTACAGTTTGCCCTTGAAACATGGTTTTGAAGTACAAAGGTCCACTTATATGTGGATTATTTTCAAAAAATACCATACAGTACTGTAAATGTATTTTTTCTTCCTTATGATTTTCTTAACAACATTTTCCTTTCCCTAGCTTAAACCACAGGCCCAAGTTGATGCCACTTAAGTTAAGGCTTCAAGTCCATAAACTGAGACTAGCCTGGTCCCTACCCTAACTGCAATTTTAACCCCTCAGAAATGTAACCTTTAACCAGTCAACATGGGAACTTCCTGGTTAGCACTAGGAAATTTACTGATATGCCATTCCCCTTGAGAGGGCAACTTTGCCAAATAAAAAACAATGGATCCTTTGCAAATAATTTCCTCTTTTCCACTCCTCTATCTTTAAAAACTTTTCCTTTTCTATAACCCTTTGGAGCTCCCCTCTACTTGCTAGATGGGATGATACCTGATTCATGAATTGATTAATTTGATCTTTAAAATTTATTCAGCAGAATTTTCGTTATTTAGCATTACCTTATTATAATAATACAGTATATAATATATATGACATAAAAAATAAGTGTTCATTGGCTGTTTATGTTATTAGTAAGGCTTCTGGTCAAGATCAGGCTACTTAACTACTTAATTAGTAGTTAATTTTGGGGGAGGTCAAAGTTATAAGCAGATTTCCAACTACATGGGGGTCAATGCCCTTAACGCCTGCATTGTTTAAGGGTCAACTCTACTACTATGGTGACTCTGGGAGGTAAGAGAGCTAAAGCACCCTCCAGAAGCTCACAGAAAGACTTTCCCTCCAGTATCATCCTAATGTGTCCCTCAGTGTGGATTAATTTCTTAAATTTTTTCACCTAAATTTGAGATTTAGGGATTATGTACAGTTATCAAAGTTGTTCTCTGCACTGTGCTTTCTTGGATGAAAGAATGTTGTTACTACCACAGTTCCAATCTCATGGATCAGAGCGATCACCATGAAGAATATGTTTGCAGTTATACCTGGCCCTCTGCAGGTAAGCAGTATCACACTGTTGTCCCATTTCAGTTTGTTTGCTATCAAGCTTTATAAGCCCGAATTCTACAGGCATTCATATAATATAAGCTGTATAATACTACACAGCTCTACCCAATGCTGTATCTGTTCTAACCTGTTGATGGTGATGCTCTAGGCTAGGAATGTCTGAGGCAGTCGCCTGGGCCTGTATTACTCCTCGTGAGCCCCACATTTTCCCCAGTGGAGCCAATGTTGTGGCTGGACCAACCCTTGAGAATCTTATGATTGCAAGACACACATCAGCAAAAGCCTTCACGGAACTTTGAGGAAGAAGATTTTGTAGCTACAAGTCCTGGAGGGTACAGCACACCCAAAGGCCAAACCAAGATCATGGGTAGAGAAAGAGAGTATGGATCTGAGGCCTTTATTAGAGTCTGAGTGTAGAATGTCTAGGGTGTCATGGGTTCATTGGCTAATTTAAAGCATTAAGAGCATAAGAGCAGGAATTAGGATGTTGGACAGGAGACTCACAAAGTCAGTTATCTAGGTGAGCCAGGACTTTCTGTAACAGGGAACTTCATGGGTGTGTGGGGCGGGGAGCCCACTCCCTTGTCTGGTTGTTTTGCTGGTAACTGTGTCATACAGCTGACAACATGTTTATTCAAGATGGATATCCTTTGATGCCTCAACAAACAAAAGCTTAATGTCAGGCATTTACACTAGATACTAGCATTTGAGATCTAAAAACTCAAGCTGTGGAGAGTTACTCAGATTGGGTACAAATGTACTATCAACTTCAGTTTTGAAACTATATGAGTAGTTCTTTATCTCTTAATTTGGATCTGTTCTGCTATTCAATACCAAAAAAAAAAAAAAAAAAAAAAAAAAAAGAAAAGAAAAGAAAAGAAAAGAAAAAAAGAAAAAAAAAACCTGATTATCTCAAATAGACCAAGATAAATTTATATGGAAGCAAAGGGAAACTCCCTATTAGTTTTATGGAAAAAAAATATAGATAGATAGATAAACCTTAAACAGACTGAACAAAAAGAAAGTGGGAGAAAAGAGGATATCACTCTATACCCTACAGGCATTAAGCAAGTAATAAGGAAATCCAACAAGCAATTCTAGATTCATAAATTTTATAATTTAGATGAAACAAAAAAATTCCTTGAAAAACACAAACTGACAAAGCTCATTCAAGATGAAAGAGATTACTCAAAGAGTCCTCTACTTATTAAAGAAATTATATTTAAATTTTTTTAAATACAAAAAACAAAAGAAAACATAATTTGACTTCACCAAAATTAAACACTTTTATGCTTTCAAGGGCATCACCAAGAAAGTAAAAAGACAACACCAGCACACAGAATGCCAACTATTTATCTGAGAGAAGACCTGTATCTAGAATGTATTAAATTTCTACAACTCAATGATAAAATGATAAATAACCCAATTAAAAGTGGACAAAGGATCTCAACAGACATTTCTCCAAAGAAAACATATAAATGTCTGATAAACATATGAAAAGATGCTCAACATCATTAGCTAGTCAAGAATTAACTTTGCCTAAAGAAAAATTTGGCTGACCCCTAGGAGGTAACCTCTAAACCTCTGGAATGTTCTGCCTGATAGAAGGGTCTTTGATTACTTGGGGTCATAGGTCAAGCCAGATAGTCTAGGCTAACTCTATGACTTACGGTGAGGGCCTTCTACCACATCAGGTGGTCTGGGCTAACAATGTGATTTTTGGTGGGAGTCTTGAGTCACATGGAATCATCCCCAACTCTAGAAGGGCTGGAGACGACATTAGCCCCACAGGGTTAAGCTGTGTCTATCTGGTCAATCTCCACTAAGAATTCTGGCTTGCGTAAGCATATTATAACAGACTGTGGCTGGAAAAAATAAATGTTGTCCACACAACTCCACTGGGAGAGGATAGCTTGAAACTCTGCACGTCATCTCTCCTGACCCCTGCCCTATAAGCCTTCTCCACTGCTGAATTTAATCTATATCCTTTTGCTGTAATAAACCATAACTGTGACAATACTGCTGAGTTCTGTGAGTCCTTCTAGTGAACTATTAAATTTGAGTGTGGTCTGGAAGACATCTCAAACTCACAAAAGTCAGATTTTAAAAAATCCTATTTCTATATACTAGCAATGAAACATGGGAAAGGGAAATTTTAAAAAATTAAAAGCATAAAAAACATAAAATACTTAGGGATAAATATAATATGTACTAGCTTTATACACTGAAAACAAAATACTAGTGAAAGAGATCAAAGAGGACCTAAATAAATGGAGAGACAAACCATGTTCATAGATCAGAAGACTCCATATTGTTAAGATGTCAATTCTACACAAACCAATCTACAGATTCACTGCAATTCCAATAAAAATTCCAGCATGGGGGCACCTGGGTGGTTCAGCTGGCTGAACACCCTGCTTTTGATTTTGGCTCAGGTTCTGATCTTACAGTTCCTGAGTTCAGCCTCTGCACTGACAGCATGGAGCCTGCTTGGGATTCTCTCTCCCACTCTCAAAAATAAATAAACATTTTTTTAAATCCCAGCATGACTTTTTGTGAAACCTAACATACTATCTGATTTTCAGATATATACATAGAAATACATTACATTATACATTTATCATACATAGAAATACATTAGTCAAGACAGTGTGGTATTGATGAAAAGGTAGTCATAAAAAAATCAATGGAACAGATTGTAGAGTCCAGAAACAGACTCGCACATATGTTGATCTATTCTTTATAAATACACAAAGGCAATTCAAGGAGAAAGATAGCCTTTTCAACAGATGGTGCTGGAACAATTGGATATCTATATACAAAAAATAAAAATAAAAAAAGAACCTCGATTCATAAGTCATTCCCTATGCAAAAAGATTAATTCATATAGACCATATACCTAAATTTAAAACTTAAAAGTATAAAACTTCTAAAACATAGGAGAAAATCTCACAGCTTTAGGTTCGGCAAAGCCTTCTGAGATGGTACCAAAAGCATGATCTATCAAAAAAAGTTGATTAATTAAACTTCATCAAAATCTAAAATTTCTGTTCTTCCAAAGATGCTCTTAAGAAAATGAAAAGACAAGCCCAGGACAAAATTATTTTCAAAATTCAATACTGGGGCGCCTGGGTGGCTCAGTCGGTTAAGCGTCCGACTTCAGCTCAGGTCACGATCTCACGGTCCGTGAGTTCGAGCCCCGCGTCGGGCTCTGGGCTGATGGCCCAGAGCCTGGAGCCTGCTTCTGATTCTGTGTCTCCCTCTCTCTCTGCCCCTCCCCCGTTCATGCTCTGTCTCTCTCTGTCTCAAAAATAAATAAACGTTAAGAAAAAAAAATTAAAAAAAAAAAAAATTCAATATTAATGAGTCAAACAACCCAATAAAGAAATGAGCTAAAGGTTTGCTAAACACCTAACTGAAGACACAGATATGATAAGTCTATAAAAATATTCTCAACATCATTATTCATTAGGGTAAATGCATATTAAATATACAATGAGATATCACTACACACCTATTAAAAAGGCTAAATTTTAAAAACTAACAATTTCTTGGGGCACCTGGGTGGCTCAGTTGGTTAAGCGGCCAACTTCACCTTAGGTCATGATCTCGCGGTCCGTGAGTTCGAGCCCCGCGTCGTGCTCTGTACTGACAGCTCAGAGCCTGGATCCTGTTTCAGATTCTGTGTCTCCTTCTCTCTGACCCTCCCCCGTTCATGCTCTGTCTCTCTCTGTCTCAAAAATAAATAAATGTTAATAATAATAATAATAATAACTAACAATTTCTTGTACTATTAAGCATGCTGAACTGGGACTGTCTTACATTGCTGGTGGGAATGCAAAATGGTATAGCCACTTTGGAAAATAAAATGACAGTTTATTAGAAAGTTAAATGCACATTTACCATTCAACCCAGAAAATCTACTTCTAAGTATTTAACCAAGTGAAATTACTCATTGGTACTTCAGACAAGAATACAGTCAGCACTTCAGCTACTATCTCTGGTCATTATATATAATCTCATTTGACTAAACAGTATCTTCCCAAATTACTTGAGGTGACGTAATTTTTTTCTTAGTTGGAAATAAACGTTACCCTCAGAAAGATTTAAAATTAAGCATAGAAATGTTGAAGAGAATCAACCACATAATATTAATGTTTTTGTATTAAATCTGCATATTTGATGCTTTATATACTTACAATGTTAAGAGTTTCACCTGTTAGAGAGCTAGCGCGTTACTTTAAAACATGTAATTGAGCAATTGATTCAGCCTTCTATTTTAAGTTGAAATTTTCTTGTTTATTTGCAGAAATGGAACGTGGTTTTAAAAAAAAACTAAGTTCAACATCTTTACAAGTTAGTGACCTCTAACTTAAAATTGCTAATACTATGTATTGAAAGAGCTGCAGTTAAAGAAAACTCTCTATTCAGTTAATGCAATCACCAAAAGCTTCACAGGAAAACAAGTATTGACTGTTCCTAGTAATGAGTTTACTCACACATCCATTCATTATCTTCACATTATTAAAGACTCCAAGAAGAAAGATAAAATTACAGTCAGCTCCCAATGTTAGCTTACTCACACTGTGTTGGACATATGAACAAGAAATGCCATTTGGGGTTAGAGGGCCAAAAGGAAGAATGACACTTAACTTTGCCCCACATGCGGCATATTAACCTCTCCAAGCAGGTGACTTTCCTCTTACAAAAAGCAAACTTTAATTCTAAGCTGCTCTTTATTAAGTTATTTACTATTGACTTGGATCAAAACTCATTAAACGTAGCCAGGGGCAGCATTTACAATCTCCATAACTTGGTAAAGATCTGTTGACCTGTGCTGCCCAGAAGGAGGATTAACTTACGCCCAGTTTTCATCCAGTTAGGGTGACTTCCTCTCAAATGTGTCCGGACCATCCTAATTTACACTTGTTGTGCCAGGGCAATGAATGGTGCCTACTTCCACTCTCAAAAGTGTCCCAGTTAGGGCAACAATCCATAACCCACACATGTAACTCACTGTCCATTGAGGCTGGCATTTGTATAGTACTAAGTCACAGCCCCTGAAGTCAGAAAACTTGGATCTGAGTAATAGCCAGGTTATTTCTGATCTAAGACTTAGAGAACCTCCAGATTTCCCAGTGATGATGCTGGTTTTTCACAGTTGCTTTGTGAACTACATGAAAACATGAAATGAAACAGCTTTGTAAACTACAGGTGACTGTACAAACACACATTATCACAGTGAAGCAAGTGGATGTTTGCAAATGTAAAATTGTAATAGAATACAAAGAATTCAAAATGTTTAACTTTTTTGACCCAATTCCACCCTTTCATTTAAAGTTATTCATCCTGGGGCACCTGAGTGGCTCAGTCAGTCAAGCGTCCGACTACGGCTTAGGTCATGATCTAACGGTTCATGAGTTCGAGCCTTGCATCAGGCTCTGGGCTGACAGCTCAGAGCCTGGAACCCGCTTCAGATTCAGTGTCTCCCTCTGTCTGCCCCTCCGCTGCTTGCACTCTGTCTCTCGCATTGTCTCAAAAATAAATAAACATTAAAAAAAATGTTTTAAGTTATTCATCCTTTCCTCCTTGCCTCTCTTTCCTTTGTTTTCTTCCTTTCAATAATCTTGAGTCCCTACTGTGTGCCAGGTACTATTCCGGTGCTATGTGAAGAAAAGATACCGAAACAAAGGACTAAGATATGGTCCTTTCCAACATTAATGAACTCATTCAACCACATATCAATATTTACTAAGCGCTTACTCTTTAATCCCTTAATATTTAAACATAGTATATTTTTTTATTCATGTCATGCTTATATGTCCTGCCCAAAATTTTTGACATTTTTCTCTAAGGAGGCATGGCACATTTTTTGGAAAGATTTATTTTCCTATTAGAAAATTGGGGATGCCTGGGTGGCTCAGTCAGGTAAGCACCTGACTTCAGCTCAGGTCATGACCTCAGGGCTTGTGAGTTCAAGCCCCGCTCAGGGCTCTGTGCTGACAGCTCAGAGCCTAAGAGTCAGCTTTGGATTCCGTGTCTCCCTCTCTCTCTGTCCCTTCCCTGCTCATGGTCTCTCTCTCTCTCTCTCAAAAATAAACATTAAAAAAATTTTTTTAATAAAAAAAATTTTAGAAACTTGTATTCTAATTAGGTACATAGGAAAGAAATTGCTTTTTCCTCTGTTTGTTTATTTAGAGAAAGAGAGGGAGACAGAGAATCCCAAACAGACTGTGCACTATCAGCACAGAGCTGACATGGGGCTCAATCCCATGAACTGTGAGATCACAACCGGGGAGAAAATCAAGAGTCAGACATTTAACTGACTGAGCCACCCAGGCACCCAGCAATTGCTTTTTATGTTGATCTGTATAAAATAAGCTTGATAAATATTTTTTCTAATAATCTATAGATTTTCTTGGATTTTCTAAGTAAATAATAGTACAACCTGCAAATAATGACTTGTTTATTCTTTTTCACTCTCTCTAGCCCTTCTGTGTCTAGCAAAATGTGGAACAAGTGATAGAAGTTAGCATAATTAACCATGCTGCCAGAATCGGACTATTGCTATTAATGTTTACATGTCTATCCATCTTATAGTGTGAGGGCCTCAGGATCATGGCTGATGCCTCCTCCCTGTAAGTCAGTGATTCAGAGAGTCCTTGTACATCCATACATCACAGTCTCTAGTACATGGTCTCTCGTGCACGATAATCCCTCAATAGTGTGTGTTGAACTGAGTAGAATGTCCCTTCCATGAAATTTTTCTCAGCTTCCTTGGGCACACTTACTTGATCTTTGCATTCCCAAGGTGTTTGTTTGTTATTTGTTGTGCTTTTTATTGAGGTATATCATTTGGTGAGATAAAAGGAAAAAATAGTATCTTGGTCTCTGTCCCTGGTTCCTGGCACTGAGCTCCTAACACCTTGAAATGTCCTAAGTGGTAAGAGCACTAGCAGCATCTTTTTTTTTTTTTTTAATGTTTATTTATTGTTGAGAGAGAGAGAGAGAGAGAGAGAGCAAGCGTGAGATGGGGAGGGGCAGAGAGAGAGAGGGAGACAGAATCCGAAGCAGACTCCAGGCTCTGAGCTGTCAGCACAGAGCCCGATGCGGGGCTCCAACTCACAAACTGTGCGATCATGACCTGAGTGGAAGTTGGACGCTTAACTGACTGAGCCACCCACGAGCTCCAAGCAGCATGTTTTATTCTAATCTTTGGCCTTTGACCCCAGTTCCTGACATGGAGCTCCTAAATCCCTTGAAATTTCCAGGGTGATAAGTGTCTTTTGTTCTAATGAGGTGACTTTTGATGGGTTCCAGGAGGGCTCCTAGGTGGGCACTGGTCACCAAAAAGATCAAGCCATGATAAGAAGTGTGGCATTTTCAGTCTCACTCCCCACCCTCATTCTCCAGAGAGGGAAGGGGCTGCAAGTGGAGTTAATGATCCATCACGCCTACGTGATGAAGCTTCCATAAAAATTCCAGAAGTACGGGGTTTGGAGAGTTTCCAGGTTGGTGAACACATGGAGGTGCTTGGAGAGTGGCACTCAGACAAGGCACTGAAGCTCCATGTTCCTTCCCACACACCCTGACCCCACACACCTCTTCCATCTTATCCTTTGTTGAATCGTTTTATAATAAATTGATAATATATGCTTTTCCTGAGTTCTGTGACCTCCTCTAGCAAATGAACTGAACCCAAAGAAGAGATCAAGGGAACCTCTGATTTTTAGCCAATCTGCCAGAAGCTCAAGTAATAACATGGACCTGAGATTAACATCTGAAGGGGGTGGGACAATCTTATGGGACTGAGCCCTTACCCTGTGGGATCTGATGTTATCTCGGGTAGACAGTGTCTGAATTGACTTAAATTGGAGGACACCCAGCTGGTGTTGGCAGAAGTGGTTGGTGTGGGAAGTATTCAGAGTGTGGTGTCCCATGAGAGTAGAGGAGGAGCACAGGAGGAACAAAATTGCCTTTACACATACACACAGAAAAGTGTACATATTGTCAATGTATAGCTTCATAAACTTACACAAATTTAAAATGCTCTGTCTCCACCACTAGATCAAGAAACAGAACATTTCAGTATTCCCAGAGCCCCCTTCCCAGTCTCCTGCTGTTACCATAGCCCCATAGCCCCCAGAGTGAACAGCAAGGGTTAGTTTGCCTGTTTTTGTGCTGTCTCTAAAGGAAATCATTCAATATGTACCCATTTGGATCTGGTTTCTTTCACTCCACGTTATGTTTGTGAGATTCATTCAGAGCTTCACATGTGGCTAGAGACCATTCATTCTTATTGCTGTGCAGCATTCTACCACATGAGAATTCTACAATTTACATATCAATTCTACCACTGATGGGTATTTGATTATTTCCAGGTTTGAGTTCTTATAAATAAGGCTGCTAAGAATTTCACTACATTTTTAAGCTATATGTTTCATATAACAATTTTCAAGGCAGAGTCCCAAATCCTTGCAGGTAGCAAAGCGCTAGCTAATAATACACCCATATAACCAAAAGATCATCACCTCAGTGTCCCAAAGTCTATAAAATTTGGGGAATTATCTTTCCATGTTATAACTTTAAAATTTATCATTATAATCATAATTTAAAAGAAAACGAGACAAAATTAGCTTGATTCTCAGCCCACAAATAGCAGGGTCCTCCCCCAACAAACATTTCTGAAGCATTTGGGGTGGCTTACATTTCTCCCACTCACCTCTTGGTCATTTTGTTCTGAATTCTTTATCTTACCCAGTGACTCACACAGTGATGGCTGTCCTCTCTCTTAGCTCACATTGACCACAACATTCATTCTCCTTTTCTTAAATACCCCCTCTCCTCTATATCCCAAAACACCAGTGTCAACAACAGTGTGCATCCCAGGCTTGGGAGTCTGGGTAAGGGAGAGGGTCGTGGTGAAGCAGGGAAGGCTTCACCGCTGCCGGGCAAAAAAAACTGAAAGGTTATTATGGAGCCTTGGTTCTCAAAAGTCCTTGGGCTGGGGCAGGTGGGTGGCTCAGTGGGTTAAGCGTCTGACTTTGCTCAGGTCGTGATCCCTCAGTTCCTGATCCTTCAGTTCATGGGTTCAAGCCCCACATTGGGCTCTGTGCTTACGGCTCAGAGCCTGGAGCCTGCTGTGTTTGTGATTCTGTGTCTCCCTCTCTCTCTGCCCCTCACCTGCTCAAGCTCTGTCTCTCTCTCTCACTCTCTCAAAAATAAATAAACATTAAAGATTTTTAAAAATAAAATAAAAACTAACTAACTAAATAAATCAGGCAGGCAGTCTTTGGACTGTCAGCCTCAAAGAAACGCCTCCTGGGCACTGTTTCAGCCTCAGGTCCCAGCCCTTCTAGCTGGATTTTTCTGTCCCCCGCACCGCACCCCCCCCCCCCCACGCACTTCTTCCGCATATTTCCCTACTCGCCACAACCACAGGCCCTTCCACATTCTGAGGCAAAGCCCAAATTCCTCCTGCTTTATTATGCAAAACATTTCAACCCCTCTCCGCAGCAGTGGGCCAAGGCTCCTGACACTCAAACGGCTCCTCTGAGTTTAAGTAAACAAAAACTAATCCTTGTGCTGCTGGCCTACAAAATGGCAACTTTCCCCCAGCTCATTTAATTAATTAAATGAATGCAATCCAAGGGGTAATACTGAGAAATCACTTTTTCTTTTTTTGACCGTTTAAACTTAACCATATATATGAGTCCTGGCGGCAAATGACTAAATTACACCAAAGTCAATTCCTGGAGTCGCCACGAGAGGGCGATAGCACCGAAGCGTCGGTATGCCTCAGGGTTTTTCCAACCCTCTCCCACCGCTGTATCCCTGCCCCTTCGGCTACATCAAATGTTAACATCTTCAATCTTAGCGCCTCACGAACCGACAAGCCAAGTGGTCACTGCTGGGGATGTAGCTCACCAAAGGCAACACTATTAGGTTACAGTTTGGGTGATTTTGGTTTTACACAACATTCTTTGCCAACCTCATTGGAAACATGTTTTCAGGAGAACTCATCTCATTCCACCTACTGCCTGCTAAATTTATCTCCACAGAGGTTAACAACGTGGATCTAATTAGGGAGGAAGCCATTTCCTGAGTACTTTGGACATAACTGATTCTATGCCTCTGATTCACCAGTCATTGCTTTAGCCCTCTGTCCCTGAACAAAATGCATTTATTTATGTTTTCTGTGGTTTGTTGGTATCTTTTTTCCTTCTTTCAAAGACAGACACAGTTAATTTGTAAAAGCAAATTGGGTTTTGTTTTCTCTCTCTCCTTCTTTATAAAATAGTTCTAATTGAAACACAGGAATCCCATTGAGACTTAAGTCATAGCATGCTACTCCTGCTCAAATCCTTCTCTTGGCTTGTCATCTCTAGGTAAAAGTCAAAGTTGCAATAATCTGTAGGCTCTATCTTAACCCCGATGCACCCTTCACTCCTCCCCTGAGTGCTCCTTGCTAGCCAACAATGAGAGCCCCACCCGAGGACCTTTGCACTTTGTTTGTTCCTCTTCTTGGGTCATCTTTCCCCACTGCCACCCCATAACTATATGTCTTCTCCACTTCCTTCAAATGTCTTGTCCAAAGTAAGCCTTCCCTGGGCACTGTGTCTTAAATGAGCACCACCAGGGCACACCCACAGGCATACTCACACACATCATCTTTATACTTCCTTTATATTTTTGCTCTAGCATTTCCACTACATATCATATATTTGATTTGCTTGTATAGTTTATTCTTTGCTTCCCCTACAAAAAAGTAAACTGCATTGAGGTGGAGGTTTTGCCTATTTTATTCACTAGTATATCCCCAGCACCTAGAATAACATCTGGCACATGCTCAGCAAAAAAGTATTGAAAGAATGAGTCAACAACAAAACAACAGAATTGTGCCCTAAAGATAGGCCATATCATGTTTGTTCCTTATTATTCCTGTCTCTGCTCAACAGTCCTCTGTCCACCCTATTTAAGTAGCCCGTCCTGCAAGTCATTTTCTATGCCTTTATCCTGATTTATTTCTTCATAGCATTCACCGTTTATTACTCAAATATCTGGTAGCTTTAAAAATTTAGTTATTTGTCTTGCCCATTGGAAGGTAAGCTCCATGAGGAAGAAGAATTTGTCCTGTTCACTGCTGTGTCTTCTCAGCCTAGAATTTTTTTAATAAAAAATCATTTTACCATATATGTGTGGACCTATTTCTGAATCCTTGATGCTGTCCCATTGATCTATATGAACGTCTCTTTTCCAATATCACACTGTCTTAACTAACTTTTACAGGCCTGGCAATCAGGATGTAAATTAATTTCAATCCCTTTAAGTCAATCCCTTAAGCAACAAGGACTCATGCCCTAATCCCTGGAAGTACCCTGTGAAGGTGGAAAGACCTGAAAGGGAAAGGAGCTTTCTGGTTTAAAGCCTCATTAGAGATGCCCTTGCACCAATGGTGGCCCCAAAGATGCAGAAACCACTGATCCTAAAAAGATCATGTAACTGGAGGCAATGAGTATCTCAGCAGTGACTCATGATGGATAAGGATCAATGACTGGAGAGGTAGAAAACTTGCTCCTTGCTTTAAGAGGAAGAGAGAGAATTCCAAGCAGGCTCCACACTGTCATCATAGAGCCCGATGTGGGGCCTAATCCCATCAACTGTGAGATCATGACCTGAGATGAAATCAAGAGCCAGATGCCAACTGAGCCAATTATATCTCAATTTTTTTTTTAAATAAAAAATAGGCACACCTGAGGTTTCCTCTCTCCCTATCCTTCTGCCCACTCCTTAGCCCTCTCTAAAAAAAATGAAAATCAAAAATAGAATTACCATATGAACTAGTGATCCCACTTTTATACATATATAATACTTTTGTATCGTATATATCCAGAGGAAATATACACTCTCATGTTTATTGCAGTATTATTCAGAATTGCCAAGATATGAAAACCATCTGAATGTCCATCCATGGATGACTAGATAAAGAAGATATAATGTGTATGTGTGTGTATGTATGTGTGTGTGTGTGTGTGTATATATATATATATATATATATATATATATATATATATATATGTGTGTGTGTGTGTGTGTGTGTGTATGTGTATAGAAAGGTTGTTACCAGGTGCTGGGAGTAGCAGGGGAGGGTGAGAGAAACAGAGAGATGCTGGTCAAAGGGGGTACAAGTGTTCTATTACGAGATGAGTACGTTCAGGAGACCTAATGTACGGTGTGGTGACTATAGTTAACAATAATGCATTGTATATTAAAATTCATGTATGGAATAAATCTCGTGTTCTCTCCACATACACACACAAAAATTATAACTATGGGAGGTGGTGGATGTGTTCATTAGTTTGTGGTCATCAGTTCACAATTCATACGTTTATCAAAACATTGTGTTGTTCGCCTTATCTGATAATTATTTGTCAAAAATAAGTGGTTTCAATAAATTATTTGTCAATTTGACAATTTTTTTGTCAAAAATAAATGAATAAAAAATATTTAAAAAAAGAAAATGCCAACTATATTTTAATAACATAGAATAAAAAGAAGGAAAACATGCTGAGTGACAGCAGCCAGTCACAAAAGACCATAAATTACATGATTCCATTTATGTGAAATGTCCAGAATAGACGACTCCATAGAGACAGAAAGTGGCAGGTAAGTGGTTTTTTAGGGCTGAGACATGAGGGAGTTGGGGAATGGGTGACTGCTCTCGGGCACAGATTTCATCTGGAATGATGAAAATGTTCTAAAATTGATGGTGATGATGGTTGCACAACTCTGTGTATATACTAAAAACTGTTGCCCTACGCACTTTGAATGGATAAATTGTGTGGTATTATGACTACCTGTGAGTTAATTTAATTACCAGTTCAGACACTATTCCCATGTTGCTAAGAGTCGTGTCAAACCCAAACAAACTGAAAAGGACGAACTTGAGAATTTCCCAATGGGTTGAGAGAGGCAAACTTGAAAATCAATGAAACACACCTTTAATAAGACACCACATAGTCCTAAATTACCAAGGACTGAAAAGCAGAGGCTAACATATAGGTCATAATCTAATCTCCTAAACCTATGTTTAGCTAAAGCTATCTAAAATAATCTTACTACATGACCCCTTCTCTAAGAAACTCCCTATCAATTAAATTGCTATTTCATGTTCAGAGTTCCTATTATGTGCTACCTGTATTTGTGCTGATTAACATATTTCTCAGTCCAAATACAGAAAGCCAAAGCAAAATCAATGTCACCTGATAAAACATGTTCATTTAAGTTCCTCTAATTGCTAATGCCGCCCAGAAATACAAGAGATTCGGCACCTACAGAATCACCTGGGTTATGTCAGACACAATGGGGGTTGTAATAGGATTGATCTGGTGTAGAATTAAAAAGCCCCTAACAATTAACTGTTTTCAGCGGTTTCCAACTTGCATCAGGATAATTTCTCATAAAGAAAAAATGTATTAAGAGTAGAAAAATAAAGAAGAGAGAACACAGAAAAGCCTTCCTGACATTGCCTTCATTAAGTCTTCAAAATTCAGTCACTACAGTTCAGGTCAAACTGCTACTGCCTCAACCATCTAAGAGGGACGCTTACTCCCTTCCTTAGCAATAGCCGTGACCTGGTCAGAATCCCAACTAACACATCCCTTCCTAGATAGATCAAGAGCTATTTCATTGGTACTTCTTCGTTCTCCACCTACAAATGCCAAAGGTAGCTGGAATTTTGTTTTAATGAAAAGAAAAATCACTGCAGACTTATTCTACCAAATTTAAAAACATATTATGAAGCTATACATTTTTATCAAATGTGGTACCGGTTCAGCTCGGGAATACATAGAAGTCAAAGAACAGAAGAGAAAATCTAGAAATAAGCTAGGTGGAAATAAATTTTTATTCTATGTGAAAGGTGGTATTTGAAGTTGAACACATTACTTAGCCAACTTGTTAACCAACTAAGATACCTGGTAAAGAGATACCAGTCTTGCATCCTATAATTTACTAAAGTAAATTCTAGGCGAGTTAAAGATAAATGTATCTTCTTTAATGAACCCATAAATGCTTTAGGGGAATGTATTTTTCTTCTCTTGAAATAGACAAGAACTTTCTTAGAACACACACAAATTCAGATCTTTAGGGAAAGAAATTAATGTATTTGGCTACACAAAACTCAAAAGGTTCTGTGGGTAAAAAAATTACATAAAGTTTAAAGTCACAGAACTACCTTTTTAAAAAATGTTTATTTATTTACTTACATATTTAGAGAGAGAGAGAGAGAGAGAGAGTGAGCAGGGAAGGGGCAGAGAGAGATGGAGACAGAAGATCCCCAGTGGGTTCTGTAGGACAGCACAGAGCCCAATGTGGGGCTTGAACTCACGAACCAAACTCACAAACCGTGACATCACGACCTGAGCCAAAGTGGGCTGCTCAGCCAAATGAGCCACCCAGGCACCCCAGGACTACGTTTTGTTAGATGATTATGTCATTTAAAAAATGCATTTGCAGAATAGAAGAAAAACAATACTTTGATTCTAAATATGTATAGAATTCTTACAAATCCATAAAAAAGAGAAATTCCCTGGGGCATCTGGGTGACTCAGTCGGTGGAGCATCCCACTCTTGATTTCATTCAGCTCAGGTCATGATCTCATGGGTGTGGGATCAGATTGGGCTCTGCACTGAACGTGGAGCCTGTTTGGGATTCTCTCTCTCTCCCTCGGCCCCTCTCCCCTTCTCTCCCAATCACACCCTCGCTCTCTCTCTAAACAAAAATTAAAACATAAAAAGATAAACGCCCTAAAACACATGTAAGTGATTCACAAAAGAAAGAGGAAAATAAGTATGAAAAACAATTCACTATCACCAGTTTTTAAATGTATGTTCCATTTAAAATAACATTGAAGTTGGTTTTTTTCTGAATAAATTAGTAATTCTTTTAAAATATGAAAACACATATTTTGGCAGGGGAGAATATTCTCAAGAACTGCTAAACAAAAGGGATGCCTGGATGGCTCAGTCGGTTGAGCATCCGACTTCAGCTCAGGTCATGATCTCACTGGTCGGCTCATGAGTTTGAGCCCCACGTCAGGCTCTGTGCTGACAGCTCAGAGCCTGGAGCCTGCTTCAGATTCTGTCTCCCTCTCTCTCTGCTCCTTCCCTGCTTACGCTGTTTTCTCTCTCTCTCTCTCTCTCAAAAATAAGTAAACATTACAAAAGATTTAAAAAAAAAAGAACTGCTAAACAAGAAGATGATTTGGTACCACCAAAAAATGTGTATACTCTTCAACCCACCTTAGGGTTTCTGGAAAAGCATCTTAAAGAACTAATTAAGGATGTGTACAAAGATTGACTTGCCCTCTGAACCCTTATTGCTCTCTTTCTCATCTCTTTTGGGTCTGAACTACAGTGGCTTCACACCACCCTATCTAAAGCCACAAGGCCCCACATACTATTTATCTGCCCTTCCTACTATATTTTCCCCACCATAGCACCTGTAGATTGATGACCCTCTCAGGAGTTTTCCTGGTGTAATCTGAAACCAGCCCCCCTAATGCAGAGGGCAGGGAGAGACCAAAGAAAGAGGCAGCCACTTCAGGTCAGTAGGTGGAAATTTTAAAAAAAAATTTTTTTTCAACGTTTTTTATTTATTTTTTGGGACAGAGAGAGACAGAGCATGAACGGGGGAGGGGCAGAGAGAGAGGGAGACACAGAATCGGAAACAGGCTCCAGGCTCCGAGCCATCAGCCCAGAGCCTGACGCAGGGCTCCGCAGGGCTCGAACTCACAGACTGCGAGATCGTGACCTGGCTGAAGTCGGACGCTTAACCGACTGCGCCACCCAGGCGCCCCAGTAGGTGGCAATTTTAATAATAGCAAAGAGAACTTCCATAAAGGGTTTTCTTGGGCAGTAGCCAGAGAAATGGATCCCTGTACCCGACCTTCAAATCTTAAAAGCTTATAAAGAGGCCCTAACTGGGCTTGGTCATGTATACTGTGTAGGTGTTTTCAACATCACATCACCATCTCAAGGCTATGTCCTTGGAGCAGCCACTGGGAGCAAGGAAGGCAAGTGGAACCCACATCCCAAGGGAAGGGGAGGGAGTGAGGAGCCTCCAAAAATCCGGGTCCAGCTTACGGGTCAGTTGTGGTCATGTCTTTTTTGATCATGTTCCCCAACAGCACCTACCATATATTTCATTTATTTATCTAGTTTTAATTCTTCTTCCCCTGAAATATAAGTTCTATATGGGAAATATTTTTGTCTGTTTTGATCACTATTATGATCAGGGAGTGTCCTAAGGTTGGTGGGGTCTGACACACAATTTTGGGTCCTCCTTTAAAAAAAAAGAAGTGTTTTAAAAATAAAAATACATTTTAAAATTTTAAATTTAAAACAATCTGAGAAATGAGACAAATTCTACAAAATCTAGAAAAGTGACAACGCAGGTTTAAATTAAAACCCCCTCATAAATTGAATTATTCTGGTGTTGGCTGGATTCCTGAAGATCTTTCCCCACAAAGCCAGGGAATAACAGAATAATACTATTTTTGTATTTCAGAGAGTTCATTCATTCATTATATTTTGCAACTTTATTGAGATTGATTTCACATACCACAAAATTCACCTAACGTATACAATTCATTTTTATTTTTTCCCTCTATTTAATATAATTTATTGTCAAATTGGCTTACATACAACACCCGTGCTCATCCCAACAACTTCCCTCCTCAATGCCCATCACCCATTTTCCCCTACCCCCCCCCCCACCCCACCCATCCTTAGTTAGTTCTCTGTATTTAAGAATCTCTTGTGGTTTGCCTCCCTCCCTCTCTGTTTATAACTATTTTTTCACCTTCCCTTCCCCCATGGTCTTCTGTTAAGTTTCTCAAGATCCACATATGAATGAAAACATTGATATCTGTCATTCTCTGACTTATTTCACTTGGCATAATACTTTCCAGTTCCATCCATGTTGCTGCAAATGGCATGATTTCATTCTTTTTCATTGCCAACTAGTATTCCATTGTATGTATAAACAACATCTTCTTTATCCATTCATCAGTTGATGGACATTTAGGCTCTTTCCATAACTTGGCTATTGTTGAAAGCACTGCTATAAACATTGGGGTACATGTGCCCCTATGCATTAACACTCCTGTATCCTTAGGTAAATTCCTAGTAGTGCTATTGCTGGGTTGTAGGGTAGTTCTATTTTTAATTTTTTGAGACACCTCCACACTATTTTCCAGAGCGGCTGCACCAGTTTGCTTTCCCACCAGCAGTGCAAGAGGGTTTCCCTTTCTTCACATCCTCGCCAGCATCTGTAGTTTCCTGATTTGTTCATTTTAGCCACTCTGACCAGTGTGAGGTAGTATCTCATTGTGGTTTTGATTTGTATTTCCCTGATGACAAGTGATGAGCATCTTTTCATGTGTCAGTTGGCCATCTGGATGTATTCTTTGGAAAATTGTCTATTCATGTCTTCTGCCCATTTCTTCACTGGATTATTTGGTTTTCAGGTGTTGACTTTGGTAAGTTCTTTATAGATTTTGGATACTAACCCTTCATCCAATATGTCATTTGCAAATATCTTTTCCCATTCCGTCAGTTGCCTTTTAGTTTTATTGATTGTTTCATTTGCAGTGCAGAAGCTTTTAATCTTGGTGAGGTCCCAATAGTTCATTTTTGCTTTTAGTTTCCTCGCCTTTGTAGATGTGTCAAGCAAGAAATTGCTGCGGCTGAGGTCAAAGAGGTTGCTGCCTGCTTTCTCCTCTAGAGTTTTGATGGTTTCCTGTCTCACCAATTCAACAGTTTTTAATAGAGTTGTGCAAACATCACCACAATCCATTTAGAACCACTTCATCACCCATGAAAAGTTTGTACCACACCTAACAGTTGATGAGACATTTAGGTTGTTCCTACCTTTTATTCTTTGTTTGACTGTTTTTTATGATTTTTGTAAATTGAGATGAAATTCAAGTACCATGCAATTCACCATTTCAAAGTACACAGTCCAGGGCCGCCTGGGTGGCTCAGTCAGTTGAGTCTTCAACTCTTGATTTCGGCTCAGGTCATGATCCTAGGGTCTGGGATTGAGTCCCCACATCAAGCTCCATGCTGAGCGGGAAGCCTGCTTAAGATTCTCTCTCTCCCTCCCTCTCTTTCTCTCTCTCTCTCTCCCTCCCTCTACCCCTCTCCTCTGCTTATGTTAATTTTAAAATAAAATTTAAAAAACTAAAAAATATATACATTCTAATGACTTTTAGTATATTCAAAGAGCTGTGCATCCATCACCACTAATTCCAGATGATTTTCATCACCTCCAGAAAACTCTGTGACCATTAGAGTCATTCCTCATTTTCCCTTCCCTCAGTCACTGGCAACGACATGCCTATAATTTATTTCTATGGATTTGTTTATTCTGGACATGTCAGGTAAATGGAATTATACAATATGTGGGCTTTTGTAATTGCCTTTTTCCACTTAACATAATGTTTTCAAGGCTCATCCATGTTGTAGGATGTATTGGTATTTCATCTCTTTTTATGGCTGAAAATATTCCACTGTATGGATATACCACTTTATCCACTCATCAGTTGAGGAACATCTGGATTGTTTCCACTTTTTGACTCTTACCAATAATGCTGCTATGAACATTTGTGTACAGTCTTTTGTATGATGTATGTTTTCATCTCTCTTGGCAATATACCCAGGAAAATGGAATTTCTAGGTCCTATTGTAACTCAATATTTAACATTTTAAAGAACTGCCAAAATCTTCTACAGTAGTTACACAATTTTGCATTCTCACCAGCAATTTATGAGGGCTCCAATTTTTCTGTATCTTTGCCAATACTTGTTATTGTCTGTCTTTTTTATTTTAGCCATCCTAGGGAAGTGTGGAGTGATATCACACAGTGGTTTTGATTTGCATCTCCCTGATGACTCACGATGTTGAGCATTTTTTTTCATGTATCTATTCGTCACTTGCCTATCTTTGGAGAAATGCCTATTCAGATCCTTTGTTCATTTTTTTTTAACTGGATTATGTGTCTTTTTATTATTAAAGTGAGATGGGAGGACACTGGGGCAGAAGAGTGACATCTGCTTTACATTTTACAGGCTCACTCTGACTGCGGTGTTGAGACTAGTCTGAAGGAGAAATCAGGCAAAAGCAGGGGACCCAGCAGTCGGGAGACTAGTGCAATAAGCCAGGCAAGATATGATAGTGTCCTTGAACCACAGTACTAGCAGTGATGGTGTAAGAAATGCTTTGATTGTGAACACATTCTGAAGCTAGAAGTGACAAGATTTCCTGATGGACTGCATGTGGGATGTGCAATATGTTCTGAAACGCTTCCAAGCCTTTTGTTCTGAGACACTGAACCAGGGTGTCTATAGTTTGATTTTGGACATGCTGGGTTTGAGATGCCTGCTAGGCATCCGAGTGGAGAGATTGTGTTGGCAGTTGGTTATACAACTCTGGGGTTTAGAGAAGTCTGGGCTGGAGATTAAAATGTGTGCCAGTTGCCTACAAAAGGTATTTAAAACCACGAGACAGCATGAGCTCACCAAGTCAGTGAGTACAGATACAGAGGATGGGTTTTTGTTGCATAAATGAAGTTTACTCCTTAATGTATTTTATACATAGATAAATTAAACTTCCAAATTAAATTTGTGGGAAGTGTGTTAATCCTGTTGCTTCCCATGCCACTAATTAGCCCTCAAAAATATGTTTTATGTGACATCCTGCATATATCTCTGATGTGTCTTAGGGCCCCACCTTCAAAGAGCCTGTGTATTTGCCCCAGAACCTTCAATGTCCCCTTACTGTTAAGCTATAGAAAAAATAGGAGATAAATGTTGATAGAGAATATGGTGATAAAATGTGTTTCTTAACTGCGAGGACATACTACTGAAGCAGAAACATAGATGCATTTATGCTTTAAATTATTAAGTAAAATAGTTATCCAGCTCAGGTTGAGTTGATGGTTTAAAGCTATTCCGAGGATTGAAAAAAAAAATGAAGGCACAACTTTTGATATAATAATATCTAATAATTAATTTGAGTGTGTGACACATCTATAATTACCCAAATTTTGATAAAGAGATCAGCAACAATTAAGATACTGTGCAGCCTCAAGATTAGGACCACTTTGGCTACATGGACAATATTGAACAGGGATAATTATTTCAAAATGATCATCTATTAATTTTGCACTATGCCTGATGACTACAGAGAAAAGGAATTGGAATTCATTCTCTACAAAGTTACACGTTTTAAAAAATGTGGGGTAAGTCTTGAAATTTAAATTCTTCACCAACTTTAGTTCTTTTTTTTTAAACAGACATTTGTTTTCTACTTCTTTTTGCAAAAACTGATAACTTCAGTGGAAATTTTTAAGAGCCATTTTAGGAAGTACGAAGGAGAAGATAACTTTCCAATCACAATTACTGGACAAGACCTTTTTATTCACATTTAGCTAACAAAAAACAAATAGGAAAGTGTGCTGTTTTTTGTTGTTTTTTTTTAATCTCAAAACAGGAGATGCTGATAAATACCAGGTGCGTGATTTCTCCAGGCACCCATTCCCAGCCCCAGAGGAATCTCCATGCATCCAGTGTGCTTTCTAAATGAAAATGCATATGTACAAACCCTTGGACCAGAGAAGTTTCCTTGGGAACTGTTTTTCTTTTTACCGGCATTTTATAGGTATGTTGGTATTATTAAATTTCTACTAAAACTTTAGCTTTACACTTAGTTGGGCAACACGAAGAAATAACCAGCTCCGTTTGTCACCTAGCTGCCTAACCGCCACCCCCACCCCCCCCACCCCGTGAGAAAGGCACCAGCTCTTCCCCAAACGTTCGGTGCAAAAGGATACATTACTCCTTAAGCAGTATTTTACATCAGTTCATTCTTTTTCTGTAGTGCACAAAAAAAGACTCTTCAGGGTATGTACAGCGTGTTTTTAAAGTATCAAGTGCTCTCTCTTTTCCAATACAGCGAATTATTAAGCACGCCCCGACAGCCACGTCTCCCCACAGGATTGTGAGCCACAACACAGGTGTAATTAGGACCTGGGTTCTTTCCAGTTTGTGCATATGCCTGGACGGCTTCTCTTCAACCCCAGTGAGTACAGGCTCAACACTAGTCACATGCACATTAAGATTATCCAAACAAAAACACTGGGGAAATCAATCTGCTAAAAATTAAACATTTTAATTTAATAATGTACATAAAAGTCTTTGTGAAAGTATAAATAACAAGTTTTATTTAAAAAATAATCGTCCTCGTCATACATATATAATGCAATCTAAAGCAGTCCTGGAGATCGTTCACATCATGTTTGGGGTTACACGTATCACTGCTCTATTCCGGTAGCATGGCCACTACAAAGCACCTTGTGATTGTAATAGCATAATGAGCTATTATGCACTGGGATTTTTGCAAATAAGGTATTTCATGAGGCAGAATGGGGAAAAACAATTAAAACACACAAGTTACATCCATTTACAGAAATAACAATTTCTAGTTGTGAACTAATTACTATGCTTGGAAAATGCTAGCATCCGTATAAAATTTGGTCAAATTATGGTGCAAAATCTGGATTTTTTGCAAACTTGTCATATTTTTGTGACATCTCCTAAGCATTTCCCTGAGAGCATAAGGAATGGTATTAACTTAATGAAACGTTGTGGCCTCTAGAAGAGTCTTCATGAAGGGAATACCTCAGAGGTAAAGATCTTGAGGACTGTAAGAAAAATCTGTGAGTCCACAAGTGGAGGAACAGGAACAACCATGAAAAGTACGACCAGCTGAGAACCCACCCAGAGGAAGGGATGAGGAATGAGAGGTTTGCCCCTAACCCATATATTACCCTTCTATAAACTACTGGGATGCTTTTTCACTGTACTTGGAAACACTACCATTTTCTGTGAATGAGCCGTTGGGTTCCAAGGCATTCCCCTGCAAAACTGCAGCCGCCGCAGGCGTGGTCACTACACATTGGGGGCACTGGTAAGGGCTCCAGATGAGGGGGAGATGAGTCCTCCTTTCTCCTCCTTTCTTTCTGGGAAAGAGGTAGACCAGACTGCTTTCTTCCTCACACTGCACTGTATCAGCTATAATAAGAAAATGGACTGGGTAGAAGTAGAGAGGTGGGTGATCTGGGAAAATGAGGAGCCCCAGGAGGTAGGGCAGGCTGGGAGGAAGGCCCCTTGTCAGGAGAGGAGGCCAACAAAACTCAGGGGAATGTACTTGGACCCCAAGGGCATTAGGGGATGGAAAGTGCTGCAAAACTTGAAGACCTTTGTTCTTAGGAGAAGAGGTGGAAACTTCCGCTTTCCTTTCTCCACCCTGTCCACACTACCCTGTTTCCAAGACCCAAAACTCAGGCAGGTACCTTGAGCATTGTAAGTCAACTACATCAGGGTTTAGCCTCCCTCAGAAGGCTTGGCCTGGGCACTCAATCACCAACCTCCCACTTGCTGTGTGAAAGTGTTTCAAAGTCTGCCTGTAAACCAGTTGTTTGGAACATGATAAAGAACTTCCTCATAAGATTACTTACTTGTCAGCAATTCTTTATGTGTATTCTTAGTTTTAGAATGTAAGCAATGTGCTTTGAATCTCCAAAATATTTTCTATGGCATACAGGAAAAAAAAAAATGAACTTTTTATAAGGAAAAAGAAATGCCCAACATGTGTGTCATCAAAAGGAAACTTCTGTATTGTACATTCATAGCAATACTTCCCACTGGCATTTATAATGACACTTAAGCACTAAAAATAAATGTTTGTTTTCAGACACAGAGCAAATCCAACAATCTATCACTTCAATAAACCATTCCATTATTAGGGAATGGCTACAAATATTCTCTATGTGTACTTTATATCATTCTGGAAGTACAATCAAGAGGCAATGCTTTATTTAAGGCTACATATTAAGGCTACCTTGGTTATCTGAAATATGAAATATGTATAAGCAACAAAGATACTTTTGTTAAAGGGAATATAAATTAAACACTATTTCCGTTTTAGGAAAAGAAATGCTATTACAAGCCAACTAGACATTCAAAATGGTATCTTAAAATGTATTGCTATTCCTGTATTGCTCAAACTACCCATTTCAGAACACCAAGAGATTCTTACTTTATTTTTTTTATCTTTTAAGCAAGGCTACATCAGAATAAAGACTTTTGAAATTAAACTTTCTTTTGTGTTAAAAGAGAAATTTATTACAATAAAGTAAGTGCAAGTGTTATTAAAAACGCTGGCTAAAATTATAAAGTGTCTATATAATTTTTCTAATTATAAATATTGGAAATAACATCAGCAATTCTATATGTACAAAGAACTTTGAAAACATAAAATCAGGTGATGGGTATTGAAGAGGGCATCTTTTGGGATGAGGACTGGGTTTTGTATGGAAACCAATTTGACAATAAATTTCATATATTAAAAAAAAAAAAGAAAACATAAAATTATGCACAAGGCCACAATATAACTGCACATTATCCTTTTAGGTTTCACTTTTATCTTCTCCTAGTCCCAGATCATTCCAGAATACGAAAAGATATGCTAATTCCTCAGATTCCAAACTTCAAAATTTTAGTGTTTTCAATGCGTGTCAGTTATCACACATTAATAATCCTTTAAAATCATTGTATTCTCATCAAGTGGTTCTAGTTCCCATATTTTTCTTTATAGATCTTGGACCAAAAGTTGAGCTAGAAAAACTGACTACAGGATCTAGCGTGGCACGGACTCACAATGATTCACTTAAAAGTGGCAGAGGGGTTTTATACATATATATAAAAAGATCTACAAGGCATGAAAGACAGTAAGTAGCGTCTTTGGGCACCCTCTGTTTGCCTACTTGGCTCCTGTTCCTGTAGGAAGGAAAAGTCAGAGCCGTGAGGAAGTAAAGGCAAATCAGAACTGCTGGGAGTGTGTTGGCTTGGAGGGGGGATGGAGGTGGAAAGCAGTACAGAGAAGGAGCTGGGGAGAAGTGTGTGATTACAAAGGGAAGTTAGAAAGTATTACCTATCTGCTCTTGCCCCCCTGCTAAAGCAGGGACTGGTTCCAGCCTGGCCTCCTTCGGTACAGCCCAGTTACTCTGTTACTTTGCAGTTATTCTGTTTCCCCAGCTCTGTGAAAAGAGCTATTGCCTTGCAGACAGTGAAGACATAACTGTTCCCTACTGAGAACAATTCCGCAAATGTGAGGAACAATACAGGTTTGGACATTTCACAAATACCAGAGAGACTCTGAAGTAGGCCTCAACATGAAGGCAGGTGAAACAATTTTTACAAACGAGCAGCTAATACCCAGAGAGGTTAAGAGGTTCAGCCAAAGGGAAGACAAGGACACTAGAGGTGATACTTATTCCCCTATGACAGCACTTGTCAAACTTTAAGGTGCATGTAATTCACCTGGGAGCTCATCTAAAATGCACTGGATCTGGGGGGCGGGGGGGCGGGGGGGGAACCTCTGATTCTGTATGAACTGGCTCCTAAGAGATGCCAGGTGCTCTATGGACCACACTTCGAGAGGCAAGGGTCTACAACACAAAGAGGGAGCCGCTCTCTCTGGGCCACAAGTATATCTTGGAAGTCCTGAGTAGAACAGACTTGCTCCAGTGCTGTCTGCTTACCCACACTCATCCCCAGGCAAAATATGTAAATGCATCACACAAGTGAACGGCTGTGTACAAGACTGTGTTAATATATCTTCTGAGAGCACCATGACTATATGAAGAGCCAAACAAATAAAAGAATTCAACTTGAGTACATGGAGAGGTCTATTAGCTGGAAACAAAACTGAGCTTTCTCTCCTGTAGTCCTTCTTAAAGTGAACATGATATAAAGGTATAAAAAAATAGCATAGGAAATTTCATAGTAAAAGGCCACATGTGCACACAAATACATATAGCATGACTTCTAAGAAATAAAATGCAATTTATCAGAATAAAGTGCTACCACTGCTCCCAGCTAAAATCATCTCCTCTTCCAAACACAAGGAAAAAACCTTGAATTGTCAGGAAAATGACTGCATTGCCTGCCAGCACAAGGCCACAGGCTCCCCATTTGATCTGAAACACAAGGAAAGAGGATTAAATCTTTACTTTCTTCATATCATACTCTTTGAAAATCTCTGTTATTTTCTGCATTAGAATCATCCAATGGAATATTACATAAAACTGCTAAAAGGCTTAATAACCTAACAGGCAGGAGACAGTGAACTATTCAGTAATTAGCCTAATTACTTCGTGATGCTTGATAATTAAGTCTGTATCATCCTTATCATTTTCCCCATTAGACATATTTCTCAACATGTTTTCAGTAGACAATGATTGCCTTAAGTAAAATAAAAGCACCCAGAATATAAAGGGTCTAATTATAATACCGGGTACTAAAAGATCTATACCCATTGCCTCCTTTCAGGAAAACAGGAGTTGCAGAGAATTATGGATTGGTCTGTTTCTTTTCTAGGCAAGAACAGACTTTAAATAATAATCTGCATACAAATGAAAACAGCTTCCCAGCGTGGCAGATGGTTCTACAGAGGCGCAGTAGGGGATGAGAGTACCCTCTAGTGGGCATTTTGTTTTAATTTAAGCAATAGAAAGAAAACATCAATGAAAGTTTCTTCATAAAACAGAAATCCTTACAGCCAAACTTAAATATTAGTCTACAGCACAAGGAGAGTAAGGTCTTGAAGATTTTGCATTCAAAAAGCTCCAGTGCTTCTCATCTAAATAGAGTTCAAACTGGCATAGCATTCAAGAGCCTGCGCAAGTGGGCTTCCCCAACCTTTCTAGCCTCCTTCTCAATCACGTCCTTTTGACTCCGCCATATTGAACTGCTATTTATTCCACATATTGCATTTTCACACTTGGGTGCCATTCCATAGAACAGCCTTCCCTACTTGAATCAAAACCTTATTTAGCCTTTGAGGCCTACATCAAATGCCAGTTGGAATTTCTCTCTTCCTGGTGCTCCTATGGTGGTGTGATCATGTTTCAATTATCACACATAATACATTCATAGTGTACTTACCCATCAGGCTAGTTTCTGTGCCTCTGGGACACAGACAATGTCTGGCTCTTATTCCTGGTATCTTACAAATAGCAGATGTCCCCAAGATCCAATGCCCCAAATAAGAGTTTCATGAAATTGAAACAGTATGTAGTTAGGGGGAATAAAAGCAAGTAGCATGAAAAGCAGTGAACGTTAAAAAAGAAAGAAGTGAATAAATTATACCCACAATGTGTGTTTTGGAGACAAAAAGAAAACAATTATACTGGATATGAAGATGGCATCTTATTCACTGTATCTTCTTGTAACCATGTAGGTGTCCCTTAAAAGATGCCTATAGTATTGAGTTGGAAACTGTGTTCACGATCCTATATGCAGAAGAATTTGATGTGATGTTCATTTTGGAACCAGAAAAGCATTGCTATTACATTCTCTGTGGATCGCCCTAAGAGGCAAGGATTTGATAAGCACAATTCCAGAAAACAGTTTAAAGAGCAAGAAATCACATGCCCCGGCTAAAAGTTGTGAGAGAGACAAAGAAAGCATTCTGAAAACATAGCCAAGGCACGGATAGGGAGATCTAAAATGGAAAAGAGAAACTACAAACACATCTGGATTTGAGAATTAAGCCTAAGCAATGGCAGTGAAACTGATGTTCTGAAGTAAACTCAGCAACAACCGAGCAAAACAAGAGAAAACAAAACTTACCACAGACACACGGGCAAGAATAACAGGAAATCCAAAGGCAGAAACAACAATTCCAGTAGTGAAAAAATATGCCAGCTCCCGACAGGCACTACTTGTGGCATCAGAGTCATACGTTGCTCTTTTGGCAATGAAATGGGGGATGGGAGAGATGGCGTGAAATATCAGGACAAACAAGGGCCAGTAAACGCTGTCGGATGGACCCAGAAGAAACCCAAAAAGAAAAGTTACGGTTACATTGTAAAGACATGCTGCCATTTCAAAGTTAGAATTATCTTCAGTGTCTAGGTCAAACAATTATTAATTTAATGGTCAATGCTCGTACATGAGATGATTTATACCAGGAACAGGTAAGGTGCAATGATTAAAAATTACTAGTTCAGGGATGCCTGGGTGGCTCAGTCAGTTAAGCATCCGACTCGCGGTTTCGGCTCAGGTCATGGTCTCACAGTTTCGTGGGTTCAGGCCCTACATCAGGCTCTGTGCTGGTAGCGTGAAGCCTGCTTGGAATTCTCTCCCTCTCTCCCTCTCTCCCTGCCCCTCCCCTGCCCGTGCTGTGTCTGTTTTTCTCAAAATAAATAAATTTTTAAAAAATTTTTAAAAATTACTAGTCCATTAGTATGTCGATACCATACCCTGTGTTAAAAAAAAACTACACAATGTGTAATCAAGAATCTTTATTGTTTTCTGTTATTCCTGAGCTGTAATTTCTTGAAGGCAGAATCTTCACTCAGTCACCTTTGCTTTCCCTATAGAACGCAAGACAGTGCACCCACTTTGCACCCACTAACTCAACAGAGATCTTCTGAGTGTATACACGTTGGAAACCCTTCAATGGCTTAGTAAAACCCAGATTCCTTTCCCTGGCCTACAAAGCCTTCCATGATCTGGCCAACTTCTCCCATTTGCATTGTGCCATCTTCTCTTTATACACTCAGTCAGTAGCCACACCAGCCTTTTTTCTGTTCCTGAAACACTCTGAGCTCATCCCCATCATAGGGCCTCTGCACTAGCAAAAACCCTCTGCCTGGAATGCTCTCCTCCCTGTCTTCTCGTTGGCTGGCTCCTTCTTGTGCAATCTAAGCTGAGAGGCCTCCTAAAAGTGGCTTTCCCTGATCATTCAATTTTATTTATTTTTTATTGGAGTATAGTTGATGCTTCAGTTTTTGGGGTACAACACAGTGATGCCGACAACTCTATGCAATATGCAATATTCACAAGTGTAGCTGCCATCTGTCCCCATACATTGCTATTATGATACCACTGACTATATTCCCTATGCTGTGCCTTTTATCCCTGTGACTTAGTCATTCCATGACTGGAACCCTGCATCTCCCACTGCCCTCACATTCTGCCCAACCCCAATTTGTTCTCTTCAATAAATGCTAGTAGGAAAACTGAATAGCTACATGCAAAAGAACGAAGCTGGACCACTTTCTTACAACGTACACAAAAATAAACTCAAAATGGATTAAAGACCTAAATGTGAGACCTGAAATCATAAAACTCCTAGAAGAAAACACAGGCAGTAATCTCTTTAACATCAGCCTTAGAAACATTTTCCTAGATATGTCTCCTCAGGCAAGGGAAACAAAAGCAAAATCAAACTACTGGGAATACATTAAAATAAAAAGCTTTTGCACAGCGAAGGAAACAATCAATAAAATGAAAAGGCAACCTACTGAATGGGAGAAGAGATTTACAAATGATACATCCAAAAAGGGGCTAATATCCAAAATATAGAAAGAACTTTCACAACTCAACACCAAAAAACACCTACATAATCCAATTAAAAAAGGGCAGAGGACCTGAATAGAATTTTTCCAAAGAAGATATACAGATGACCAACAGACACATGAAAAGATGCTCAACGTCACTCATCATCAGGGAAATGCAAATCAAAACTGCAGTGAGATATCACCTCACACCTGTCAGAATGGCTACTATCAAAAAGACAACATGGGGGCGAGGCGCCTGGGTGGCTCAGTCATTTGGGTGTCCGACTTCAGCTCAGGTCATGATCTCACGTTCGTGGGTTCAAGCCCCACATCGGGCTCTGTGCTGGTATCTCAGAGCCTGGAGCCTGCTTTGGATTCTGTGTCTCCTTCTCTCTCTGCCCCTCCTCCACTTTCTCTCTCTCTCTCTCTCTCTCTCAAAAATAAACATTTAAAAAAAAATTAAAAAAAAAAAAAGACAACATGGGGGCACCTGGGTGGCTCTGTCAGTTAAGCATCTAACTTTTGACTTCGGCTCAAGTCATGATATCACAGTTCATGAGTTTGAGCCCCATGCTGGGCTCTACACTGACAGTGCAGAGGGTGCTTGGGATTCTCTCTCTCCCTCCCTCTGCCCCTCCCCTGCTCATTCTTTTCCTCTTTCTCTCTCTCAAAAATAAATAAATAAACTTAAAAAAAAAAAAAAAAAGACAAGATATAACAAGTGTTGGCAAGGATGTGGAGAAAAAGGAACCTTTATTCACTGTTGGTGGGAACGTAAATTGGTGCAACCACTGTGGAAAATAGTATGGAGGCTCCTCACAAAATGAGAGTTACCATATGATCCAGGAATTCCTCTACTGCATATTTACCCAAAGAAAACAAAAAAGCACTATTTCAAAAAGATATATGCACATCTATGTTCACTACAGCATTATTTACAATAGCCAAAATATGGAAGTAACCCAAGAGTCCATCAATAGATGAATGGATAAGGAAGATATACATGGAATACAGAGTATTACTCAGTCATAAAAAAGAACAAGATCTTGAGACAACATCGATGGACATAGAGGATATTACGTTAAGTGAAATAAGACTGACCATCCATTTTAAATACTTCAAGTTACCCTTGAGCACATCACCCTCTTGACTTTTTGCCAGCATTTATCCCTATTTGATATTTCCTTGTTTGTGAGAACAAGAATCTAATTTGTCTCAATCAATCACCATTTATCCCCAGGGCTGAGATGAGGTATTCCATTACCACTTACTGAATGAACAAAATGAATTTTAAGTATGGAAATCATAAAACTAAATATGCTTACCAGTACAAACTTTAGATATACTCTAATCTTTATTGTAAGACATAATAATACCATAATGCAAAAAAGTTTTCTTCCCAAATTTTAATGTTTTGTATTTATTAAAAATTGTCATCGGCTTTTCAATTACATTTGCTCTATAAATACTTCAAAAATATTTTTCTCCATCAGTCAGATGTTTATTATGCTTCATTCCTTGAGAGGAAAAAAAAAAGGAAAGTCTCTATTCACTTTAAAATATCCACATCACAGTAATACACGGAGGTCCACCCCGACAGTCAGCACCTCTAAGCAGAAGTTGTGACAAAGCTAGACTGTAATGAAAGCTTATTTCAGCCACAGATCTAGGAGTATGGGACAGCAACCAAAAAGCAAGAAGGGGAAATGCCCTTCATCAAGAGGACTCAAGATGTACACACTGAATTCTAACTCCTAATTCGAAACTATAGGGATTATAGTGGGTTTCAAGAATCACCAAATAATATTGTTGAAGGGGCTGTTAGAGATGATCTAGTTCAAAGCCTTTATTTTACCAGTGAGGAAACACAGATACAGAGACAAGAAGAGGTCTGGAAGAGACCCAGCTATGACCTGACATGCCGACAGCCAGGAGCTCTTAATTATTAACTTCCTAGAATATAGTGAGAGTTTTCTGTACAACAATCTAAGGCACTGTGTTCCCATTCATAGTAAGCGATCAATATTCAACTATGAGAACTATTAATGTAGAAGCAACCTTGTTTACATACAAAATTTGGGTATTAAATATACACTATTCAGAAAACGTGTAGGCCAGAGATTGGCAAACTTTTTCTGCAAAGGCCAAACAGTAAATATTTTAGACTTTGCAAGTCACGGGGTCTCTGCCTCAACTACACAACTCTGCCCCTGTGGTGCAGAAGTGGCCAGAGATGGTACATAAATGAGTGTGGCTGTATTCTGATAAAACATTTAATTTCAAAAACAGGCATCAGGCCATGTTTGGCCTGTGGGCCAGTTTGCTGACTCCTGATGTACAGGATAATCCTGGGTCACCATCATTAAATATAAAATTAATTTCTTTGTAGTAGCAGTAAATGGCTCGTTTTTGTTTAAAACCTTATAGAGATCGTAGAGAATTAGAACACCTGGATTTAGAGTTGGTTGTAGAATAATGGTCAAGAGAGTGAGAACATGAGTCCAATCTCTGCCACTTAATGCTATGCGACTTGGGTTAAGTCTTTGACCACGCTGGGCTTTTGTTTCCCAGCTAGAAATGAGGATAATACCTTATATCCTTAAAAACCAGACTCTGGTAACAGCTGCAAACACTCTGGACAAATAGAAGTTATTGCTTACAACCGGCTCCCTCTTGTGTTTAGACAATCTCTGGCCAGGACTGGGGTGAGAGATCCGAACTCATCAAATGTCCCAACAACTAGCTCCAGCTGGTTTAAGTTAGTCCCAGCATCTCCTGTGCAGTTAGATGCTCAACCAATCACCTGGGAGGCATCCCAGAACCCTCTCCCCTGCTGAATCCTGACATCAGTTAACAAAACCTGTTAGTTCTGCCACCTAGATCTCTCTCTTTCCTTTTATTTCATTCCTACTGCCACGGCCCGACATTTTGCTTGCTTTATGACAGTAGTGCCCTACTGCGTGTCCTGACGGCAGTCTCAGCACCTTGCTATCCACTCTTACATTTTGGCCAGACTGACTTTTTTCAAACAGAAATCCCCTCACCCTCCAAACCTATTCTCAGGATATTTTTCCAGCTCCTATGGCTTGAAGTGTAAAATCTGACCTCTTTTACATGGCATACAGTGCCCTAAAGACTGATTGACTCTACATCCTTGACCAACCCTTCTATTGCTCATCCCAGCTACACTCTATGCTCTACCATAATGAACCACATGTGGTTTCCTGGAGAGTCTCTATGCCTTAATGTCTGTGGGCCTGAGCATATGACTTTCCTACTGCCTGAAGTCCTCCTTCCCCAGTTTCCGGCATGGCCTGCTTCCTTATTTTCTTTGCATTTCTGCTCACAAGTCACCCTCTCAGAGAGGCCTTCCCTGACCACCGTCTCCCCAGTCTCTGTGCCCTTTATCATTTATTCTTCATAACATTTCTACCTCTGATAGAATGGACATTTTTAAATCTGTTTAGTGTCCATCTCCCCCATTGCAACACAGACTCTAAGAGAGTAGGACCTTTGTTCTTATTTCTTAATCTCCAGTTCCCATAACAGTGGCTGGCATGTGGTAAGCACTCAACCAAGAGTTGCTGAATAAACACATTTTGGTGAATGTTCCCACTGCCTGGAATGCCCTCCCCTAACTCATCAGCCCCACAAACTCTTATTTAGACACAAAGTCTCAGCTTAAAGACAACAGCTTCTCTGCAGCCCTGCCTGACTCTCCCAAAGAAACTCAGATACACCTTCTCAAAGCTCTCCGTGTACTGTGCACATGTCTCCACTACAGCTGTCATCTTATGGACTAGACCAACGCCTGTCTGCCTCTCAGGCACAACTCAAATTGCAAGCTCCTTGAGGACAGGACTGTATCTCTTCCTTTTTATATCCCCAGCGGGTCCAGAGTAGGTGTTCAAGAAATGCTTACTAAATGAATACATCAAGTCTAAAAAGAGCTTTTCTCTGCACAAATATAACTGACCCACGAATGGACCTGGACTTCACTAACTCATTGGTTAGAGCCCGGCGCTAAATTCACTAAACTTGCTAACACTCACAGGAACAGTGACAAACGCACAAAAACAAGAATAGCTCTTTTTGAAATGAACACTTACCCATAATCTTCTAAGGCACATCCCAGCATAAGAAAAGTCAGCCCAATAGCCCCACTGAAGGATAATGCCACAAGAGCTGTGAAAAATAAAACCAAGAGTTAAAAGGTCCCAATCAGTGGTTGCCAGGGACCTGGGGGAAGAGGGGAGGAATGGGAGTGCCTACTAATGGGTATGGAGTTTCTTCTGGGGCGTGGGGGGGGGGGGGGGGGGGGCGCGGTGTGTGTGTGAAATGTTCTGGAATTAAATGGTAGCAACGGTTGCACAAACTTGTGAATAAACTAAAAACCATAGAATGTTCCACTTTTAAAAGGTTAATTTTATGGTATGTGAGTTATATCTTAAACAAAAACATTCACTTAAAGAAGTAAAAGGTTCCCAATTTACACAAATGTAGTTATTTCATTAGTTGACATCACATTTGACTAGCAAATGACTGCCTGTGTCCACCACTTTAAAATCACTAGGTGAGAAAGGTCTCAAGCATTTTCCAACCCCTATCTAATATATAAATTCCCTCTATTTGTCACAAGAGGCCAACCAGCTTGTCTGCACAACTCCAGTGAAGAGAACTCACTACTGCCTGAGGCATATCATTTCCTTCTGATAGTATCTAAATGCTGAAAATCCTTTCTTCAAATTATATCCAAAACTGCCTCACTGTAATATATATATATATATATATATATATATATATATATATATATATGCCCTTTGATCATTCTGTCTCTCCCAATCCCAGTACTTCAAGTATTTGAAGACTACTTTCATGTTTTCATACAAAATGACTCCCAAGTAGTATCCACCAAATAAAATATTTATTCCCTGCATCTGTTCAACACTAATCGCTGAGGGGGTAGGAACGTTATTTGTCCTTGTCATGTTGCTGAGTGGGAGACAGAGTATCAAGGTTGTTAAAAAAAATCCTGAGCTCTGAGTCACCAACATGGGTTCAAATTTCAACATTGCCACCAACTGGCTGTGTGACCTTGGAGAGAAACTGAACCTCTTTCAATCAAATTTCTCACCTATAAAATGGGAATAATGGTGCCACCTTATCACGCAGCTTATGAGAAGTAAAGGGGATAATCCATGTGAAGTGTTTGGCAAAAAGAAGGTGTTCCATAAATAAATGCTAACTGATGAAGGTACTTGCTCATTTTAGCAATATTCTTTGCTAAAGGTATAAATTCAAAGCACCAGACACAATTTAGCCAAATTTTCTTCTGAAAAAAATCCATAATACTCACAATTAGTCATTCACTAAATTAATTAACATTTTGATTGCTTCCTTTTACTTTAAGAGATTTAGGGAGACTGTTTTATAGGAAGATGCGAAGGTGCTTTTTAAAAACATCTGGAAGTATATAGACGTTAGGGCACAAGACAAGACTGCCAATTTTAATTTTTGTACTCTTCCATGTCGTACATGTCACTTTTTAAAGAAAAACGTACAAAAGGAACTTTTCGCATATTGTTTCATTACAGATGGTCTTTTCTTGGTTGGCACTATCCCTTCCCTGTGCCTGACCTTTTGTATCACTCCCTTCTTCAAAGCTAGGAACCAGAGACCTCTTCTTTCCGGTCTGTGACACCCATCTCTCAAGGTTCACAAATGTATCTTCAGTTGATTGATTCTTTTTTCTTTTTGGGGGGAATCAACATCCTCTGCCATATTTTAAAGTTGGAGCTAACAAGGAATCCAACTTCATTTCTTTAGACTATCCTTCTGCTGAGACATTGCGTTTGACCCAAAGTTCCCTAGTATCACGAGGGCCCAGCCACATCTGATGCTGCAGCCCAGAACAGGTCCTGGGACCTAGGCCTGCACCTCCAACTCCAATCTGGACTTCTCTGCCCAGGTAGCCAACAAGGACCTCAAAGTCGACATGTATAAAACCCAAACATCCCACCCTCTCCTTCCAAACACATTCTTCCCTTTAAGTTCTATCCTGAAAGACCAACGAACACTATCATCACCTTCTGTCTTACAGAAGATCACCAAGTTAAGGTGACTCAACCTCCCAGGTGTCACTCAAAACCACCTCTATACACTGAATGAGCGTGTTCCCTCCCCAAATTCATGTTAAATCCTCCTGCCAATGTGATGGTACTTAAAGCTTTTGGGAGGTGATTAGGTCATGAAGGTGGGACCCTCATGGATGGGATTAGTGCCTTCATAAATGATACTCCAGAGCTCCCTTGCCCTGTCTGCCATGTGAGGACACAGTGAGATGTCTATGAACCAGGAAGCAGACATTCACCAGACCCTGCATCTGTTGGCACCTTGATCTTGGACTTCTCGGTCTCCAGAATTGAGAAACAAATGTTTGCTCCGTAAGCCATCCAGTTTCCGGTATTTTTGTTAGAGCGGCCCTAAAGGACTAAGATACCCACCCTCCTCTCTTGAACCCTCTACTACTGCCCTGGTGCATGCCCTCACCATCTCATGCCTGCCTCCAACCTTGATTCTTCCGATCCATCTTCCACACAGCAGCAGCAGACAGCAATCTCTCAAATACACAACGCTGGTGTCACCCCTTCACAGCCACTTTCACAGCCTACGAGTTGATCTGGCACAATTCTCCCCACTTGGAAAAACTGTCCTTGCTCCCTCCTTAGCCAGGTGACGCCTTACTGATTTTTTTAGATTCAATTCAAGAACTGCCTTTTTCTCCCCAGAGCAGGGTTAAGTTATCCCATCTGTGTTAGTTTCCTGGGGCTGCCATTAACAACATACTACAAACTGGACCATTAGAACCACAGAAGTTTATTTTCTCACACTTCTGGGGGCTTGACGTCTCTAATCAAGGTATTGGCAGGACCATGCTTCCTCTGAAGGCTCTAAGGAAGAATCTTTCCTTGCTTTTTCCTAACTCGTGGTGGTTGCTGGCAATCTTTGATGTTTCCTGGCTTCTAGCTGCCTCAGTCCAATTTTTGCCTCTGTCTCCATACAGTGTTCTCCCTGTGATTCCATGTGTAAATTCTGACCCCCCCCCCCTTTTTATAAAGACCCTAGTCATTGGATTAGGGCACACTCTAATCCAGTATCATCATCAAGTTAATGATAACATCTGCCAAGACTCTATTCCCAAATAAGGTCACATTCACAGATACCGGAGAGTTAGAACTTGAACATACCTTTTGAGGGATACAATTTAATCCATAACACCATCTTTGTGCTCCTCCTGTTATCTAAGGACACCTTGGACACTTCAACAGTAATATAATCATTTCCAGTTCTGTCACCCAAAAATAACTTTTATCTTTTTATCCCAAGTCACAGGCATACAATGGTCCCTCAATCTGTAAGATAGTTTACCCCTTAGTGAACTATCTGTAGCTTCCTTCCCTTAGTCCTTTTCCATTTCATGGTCTTCCTTTTCACTACATCACAATTTCTAACACATTCACACATAAACAGTATCATTACTTGATAGTTTCTGGGCATGACTAAGCACAGCGCAGTCCAGTACTGGGATACTATCGGTCACCCCTTTTCTGCATTGTCTTCAAATGGACACGTTACACACTGGACACTGTCCAAGTAAATCACATTTACTAAACTGATGGTGAATATAAAAGTCAGCCAGAAATAATGATACAATGTGTCTGCTAATAGCTCACATACTCAGATAAATTTCAGAGTGCACACACATGCATGCAAATATATCGTATACATGTTTATAACAGATGTTGATTAACTAGGAAGATCTTTGGTTACCAATGATGGTACCAAAGATGGAAGTTAACTCCAACATAGAAACAAGTTACACTACTCTATTCAAACATCAGAAATCGAATGGTTTCCTACCAAAATAACAGGAAGCCTTCCAATAGCCTCTCCTACCGCTGCCATCCCCCACTTCTCTAAAGTCATACAGATAAGGGAAGCGGCGTTCTTGGTACCTCCTTTTTCAACTGCCCCTGTAGTTGAACACTCTCTGTACAAACACTACTTTCTTGTCTGTCCATAGATGAATAAACACTAAAGAAAGCAGCGATAACATTCCACCCAATCTATTCTCCACAATTTCCGTGGGCTTTCTGTTGCCTGCAGTCAACTCTGCCCAACTAGGAAAACTCATCAGTACCGAAAGAATTAAGAACCCCGGGGCCGAGAAGACTGGAGACAATGGCTGCTCTAGAAGAAACTGGAAACTGCGGAGCGGCAGGAAGAGGGAGGAGAGGCGTCAGGGTGGACATGTCGGGAAATGGAAACCCAGTCCGTTTAAAACTGAGCAGAGATGGGGGCGGGGGTACTGAGGAGCCTAGAGGTGATGCTCCTGGTCTACCCGGGTCTCCAAGAAGGGTACTGCTCCTGGCTCGCCTGGAGGGTCCCGGAGAGACCGGCAGGAGCGTGCAGACCAGTGAGGTTCCACCCGCATCCTGCCGGGCGAAAGAAGAGGGTGAGCGCCTCCTCCGCCCCCGGAGAGAAGGGGAGAGCGGCAGGCTTGGGGGAGGCCGTTCCCCGCCCACACGCTGAGAGCGCAACTCCAGGCTTAGCCCGGGACGGCGGCGACACCCCACCGCAGGACCAGCTACCTTTAACGCCCGCCATGTCTCCCGAGCTGGGGCCGCGGCTGCTTCCGGCTTCCTGCCACGGCCCGCCGGCCGCCCAGACCCGGCCCGGGGTCGCACCACGGGCCCCGGGCCCGCCCCTCCACGCAGAACCCCGCCCCTCCCGCAGAACCCCGCCCCTCCACGCAGAACCCCGCCCCTGCCGTTTCCGATCCTTCCCGCCCCGCCATACAGAGCACGCCCCTGCGGGTTCCGGCTCCTCCAGCCCCGCCCCCATAGCCCCGCCCCTGCTGGTCTCATCTCCGCCTGCCACGCGATGTAGAGCCCCGTCCCCTGCTCGTCCGAGACCCAATTGGCAGAGCCCCGCCCCTGCCTGTCCCATCTCGGCCAGCCCTGCCACGCAGAGCCCCGCCCCTTGACTGTCGCGATTCCTACCTACCCAGCCACATAGAGCCCCGCCCCTGCTTGTCCAAGCCAGCCACGCAGAGCCGGGCCCTTGCGGGTCCCTGTGGGCTCCAAGTTTACTCCAACCACGCACAGCCCCGCCACTGCCAGTCCCGATTACTCCCTGACACGCCACTCAGAACCCCGCCCTGAGGGTCCCGATCGCCTTTTCCCCTCCACTCAGAGCCCCGTCCCTCTAGGTCCTAAGCCCACTCCGGCCACGCAGAGCTCCGCCCTTGCCACGCAAAGCCCCGCCCAGATCGTCCACAACTCCACCCCCGGCTCGCAGAGCTCCGCCTACCCCGTGATCCTGGTCCTGGGCTTGCCCCGGAAATGCACTCTCAGCCTGTAAACCGGGTCTTGTTCCCGGAGCCTTTCTCCCAGATCCTGAGCCCTACGCATAATCTCTTAACCTGCCCTACACCCATCCTTTTCAATCCGTCGGCTGGGGCCTCGGCTCCTCCGGGACCGCTGGGTGCGCGGGCCAAGACGCTCCAAGGCAGCCAAACCAGTGCAAGTCCTGAGCTACAGAGGCCCAGCAATCGCGGTTCCTGGCTGCAAGGAATTTCGGCCTTAGGGTGGAGACCGAGAAAATGGGGAGAGGGAAGGGGGGAAATTACAACCGGTAGCGAAGGGAAGGACACTCATTTACTGAGCAGCACTTTTCTCTGAGCCCCAAGATGCTTGTGTGCGTGTGTGTGTGCGCGCGCGCGCCTGCCTGTCTGCGTTTCCATGGCTGTGGCTGCAGCCGGTTTAGTTGGGGGTGGGAGCACCAGAGAACAAGTCCGTAGGAGACCTTTCTCCGAAGATGGACTTGCCTTGCTTAATATGAACTTTAGCACTTTTCAAACACTCGTTTTCTCTCTTACACCGTGGTTTATTTAGAGACACAAAGACCAGTAACCTCTTTTGCTCCTGAAGCTTTCGTGAACCTTTAAATAGTTATTCTTACACCTTGGGACCTCAAAGTCTGCAGGTAACTAAGACCAATTTAAACCTCAGAGGGCCATTTTGTATTTACTCTTCCTCACGGGAATAGAGAGTTTCTGTCTTGGTGGGGACAATCTGGAGGAGATCTTAAAAGCCATTTGATCCAAGTGCTTTATTTTACCTTAATGGAAAGAGGCTCAGAAAAGGTAGGGCTTGCCAGCTTTTTGGAAGAGGTTGGGTTACAGGCCACTTACGCCTCATTGTAGCCAGGAGCTACTGCCCCCTTTCTATTGCTTTTTCTTAATTTTCAAAGAGACTGAAAGATAAAGGGGTTCCTTTGGCTGCTTGAGAAGTACAAATTCTCATCACCGCCGCCTTTCAGGATCCCCATTAAGTTTACTTTTTCAAAACTGTACAGTCAAGTATTATTGTCTCAACCTGTTTACCTATGAGTTCATTTTTCTAGCCCCTCCCATATCTCCTCATAGATGGAAGGTAGTTATTAAAAACATTGTGTTGCTAATACCTGGCTCATTGCAGACCCTTGCAGATCCAGAATTACATTGTACTCTACTTTGTAGCCTGCAATCTACTCAAGATCCTTCAGAATGTCTTTTTCCCGCTTTTGAGTATTACTCCTTTCTAACAGCAGTGAAAGTATTCAGGGGGAACTGCCTGTCAGCCATATGTTCCTTCACTATAATGCCAAGCCTGTGAGCTGTTCTAGCAAACTAACCAAACATGAGGAGGAGGTCCTGGGAACCTCTGATGTATAGCCAGTCCATCAGAAGTACAGGTAATAGCTTACCAGAGGGCAAGGTGTGGGGAGAGGGCACTGAGCTTCCAAGCCCTCTCTAGGTGTGTCCCCTCTACCCACATTCCCAGGTGTTCGCCAACTGGAAGCTCTCTGAACGCTGTCCTTTTGGGTTTTCATGGAGGCTTCATTACATAGGTACAATGGATTAAATCATTGGACATTGGCGACTGAGCCAACCGCCAGTCCCTCTCTCCTCCCCAGAGTTCATGAGGTAGGACTGAAAGTACCAGTCCTCTAAAAATGTGGTTGGCTCAACTGGCAACCAGCCCTGATCCTTAGGCGATTTCCAAACATAATGAAATCTTTATCACTCTCTACATTTACGGAAATTCTAAGGGTTTGGGGAGCTATAAGCCAGGAACTGTGAAGACCAAATATATATACTTTGGTCATCTGAATGATCACATACATAAATCACAGTATCACAGTTCTCAACAAGGTTTCTGCCTACACCATCTGTCCTTTCCAGTTTACTAAACACTATGAAGAGAAAACATCTTTCCAGAAGCTCTAACCATCTCCTGAGAACATCTGCTTTCCTTTTGCCAGATGTTGCACTGAAAAATTGTTCTTCCACTTACCCATTCCATGTTTCATCAAGAATAAAAGAGTCCCCAAAAAAGTACATAAAACCTTAGAAGCTGAAACGTACCCCTGATTTGCATGTATAAGATCCATGTCCTCTGCCGTGCTGCCTAGCACTTCTTTAAATTGTCATATTCTCTCAGAACTACTTTAAATCGTCATATTCTCTCCTTGCATTCGTTCTCTCACACTGTAGGTTATATTATCTCCACTTTACAGATGGGAAAACTGAGGCTCAAATAGGAACTAGTAAGTAAAGAAGCTGAGATAAAACTCAAAACTGTTCAACTCTAAAGTCAGACAGTGCGTATACTACTCCATATAAATCTGTTGTAGTAATTAGAAAAACAACAACATCTTATGTTTAACAGGGAAATCAAATCCATTTGTTAATTTTGATTTTCCCTTACATTTCTATTAGTATCTTGCATACAATTTACACAAAATATTGGTTGAATTAACAGGTAAGTTCACCATCCATAGTACCATCTCTCCCTATCCTAACATCTAGCCTCAAACCCCAGCTCTGGATAAATGTTTCCATGCTTCCGTTTCCTGAGGTGGGATTTACAAAACATGCCTCCCAGAATTTTTTGAGAATTAAATGAGAAAACAAATCTATATAACAGCACCTAGGGCAGTGCCTGCCAGACAGATGCAGTGGCATTATATCTATACTGGGGTAGGCTCCCTTTTTTACACAGCCATTCCCTTTACAAAACCTACAATTCAAATCTCTGCCATTTTAGGGAAACAGAACTCTTATCATTCCAAGGATATAGAAATAAGGGCCAAGGCTCAAGTTTCTTTTGATGCTTTTTTCTATTTGTGTTACTCCCTACAGCCAACTGGAGGTTTCGATATAATTCCAGCCCCAATACTGATCTGCAAGGATATACTTTGTTCTACAGATCATTAACAATATCTACTATTTAATGAGTACTCGATAATAGTTTATATATAGTTCCTAATGCCTCCATTGTAGGGCTACTACCAATATCCCTATTATACAGGTGATAGGATTAAGTCTTAGTTTAACAAAGTTGTTGAATATGACAGCCCTGAAGTAAAAAACCAGGATTTAAATGTAGTTTTCTGGTCTCAAACCAATACCATACCATTATGCCAAATCATGGTTTATTTTAGAACAACCACAACCTATTTACTTGATCTAAACTTCCCCATAGATGTTTCCAGTAGGGAAACTGTCCTGTTGCTGTGATAACTGTTTATGGAATTTAGTGTTTGTGTTCAGTCCTTATACAATGGTGTCTCATCAGTGGCATTAGGATCCGACTTGAACATTCTTCCAGACAGAGACAGTAAAAGAATGATTCAAATGCTTTTCATTTGCAGCCTGTGCTCCCAAATGAACATGCTGCTTCTATCCTTAAGAACTGAAATACAGTTGACCCTCGAACAACACAGGTTTGTACCATACAGGTCCATTTACACGTGGATGTTTTTCAGTAAATACAGTACAGTACGGTAAATGTATTTTCTCTTCCTTATGATTTTCTTAACATTTTCTTTTCTCTAGGTTATCTTACTGTAAGAATACAATATTCTCGAATACAGAACATTATACTGTATACAGTATATATATGTATACATGTATATGTGTCAATTAACTTTATGTTATCATTTATATGAAGTCACTCAACTTTATGTTATCATTGAGGCTCCTGGTCAACAGTAGGCTATTACTAACTAAGCTTTGGAGGAATCAAAAGTTATACATGGATTTTTGACTACATGTGGGGTCAGAAACCCTAATCCCTGCATTTTTCAAGGGTCAGTCCTGTTTACTATGACAAAGTCCTAGACTTCCAAGATCAATTTCTTTGCCTCAGCATACAAACGCAGCTTTGAAAATTCATTCATATTCTATCCAGGAGACCAGGATTTCTATGCCAATTCTTTTTGAAACATAGTGTTTATGTAGCATGATTGTGTGTGTGTGTGTGTGTGTGTGTGTGTGTGTGTGTGTGTGTAGGGGAAAGGGTGGTAGTGGAGGTGGTTAATGTATAAATCCAGAAATCCAGAAATTCAGCAAATGTATTAAATGTTTTCAAGCTCTTTTCCCGTTAATTTTCTAAAAAGCGAATCATGTCAGAAGGTATAACTCAAACCTGTCATTATATTCCCAAATATAACTTAGGTTATATTTAGTGCAAAAATAACTTAGGTTTCTACAAATATTTTTGAGCCTTTTAATATACATTACAAATATTTTAGACCAATCACATTTTGTTGTGTGTAACTTATTTACAAAACAAAAAATATATTACAATAACATGAATGAAACAGTGAATCTGATCAACAACAAGCTTTGTCACAACCAGATATTTAAAAGGAATGCAAAAATCTGTTGGTCTGCATATGTTAAGAGTTTTGAGATAAATAGGGGTCCAGAATTATAATGTATCTGGAAAAGAGATGAGGGAAATCCCAAATTTATTAAGTTAGGTAAGATTCTTTCTCATTGCTAATTACATAATGTTTAATGATGTTTTAAACTGTGAATATTGATGAATTATCCAAACATGATACAAAGCTAATAGAGTTCTATCATTTCAAAATGTACGTGACATTCACATAATATCCTTTTAATTATTATCATTATATACTGTAGTTCACACAATATCTACAAATGTGAATGAGAAAAAAAAAACCAGGTCACAGCAACATGTCTCACATTCCAATTTTAAATAAGACAAGCACATACTGGTTCAAACATTATTTCATAATACGTTAATAAATAACACCTAGTTTGTTATGGTTACCTTGATGGTTTACAGCTGTATATTTAAAAGGAGAATATTTTCTGTGAGTTTCACATTGTCAGTAAAGGGTAAAATAAATAATAAATATTTATAACAAAAAAAAAAAGGAAAGGGAGGAAGAGAAAGAAAGCAAGCAAGCAAGAAAAAAAGAGAGAGAGATTTCTATACAGAACATGAAGTATTTTTGACATGCTGCTTTTCTGGTACAGTTTGCCACAAGAAAATTAAAATAGGAACAAAAAATGATTGTCTTTTAAAAACAACTTTTGAAAGCTTTTCACCATATTGAGCATGAACCTTTTAAGATTAGCATGGAAATCTTTTTGCCCATCTGCTTTGCATATATATACTATGCACATCATGGATGTGCACACCAAAAGAGATCCCCCTCAAGTCACGGAATGGCAACTGCTGATCCCTCAAAATGAGGAACAGCCAAAACACTGAAGTGCAACCCAACCAGTGTGAAGTCTGCAAAGGTTTCATTCTTACTTTGCTTTCACAGATGTCCCTGCATGAATGTTGTTCCTGTAGACCCCCGACTACTTTTAAAACACTAACCCCCACTGTAATAATCCAAGGGATCCAGTGTCAACAGGTGGGGAGGAGAACATGGTCCCTCCAAGCAAATCCTGACCAGCCATCTGACTCGGTCCAGTCCGAAGGTGAGCACAGCTCTCCCACTCCAACTGCACCTGTCTCGTCACTGGTGTTGTGTTGTTTTCTACTCTCTTACCACAACCACTCACAAAACTAGAGGACAGGGACTCCTTACTAGACACTGGTCCTGATACGTTGTGGTGTGCCAAACTGCTTTACAACCTGTTTCCAGCTAAAAATATTTTCTTGGCTAAGCAAAAGGAAGAGCATGAAGCCTTATGACAAAATGATAAGTTTCTTCCAAATCATGTTTAGAGTTGAAGTTACGTCCTTAAGACATTTTCTTTAAGCAACTACAGTTTTCTAGGGAGAGGAAGGTAGCAGCCCAACTTTCTGACCAGGAACAAATATTTCTCTCTCCACAGAGTCCCTGTTTTCTTCAGTCAGCATTTGCACTAATTTTTAGCTTATCCAGGGTTGGCAATCACTGGATTGTAATACAATCACTTCCCACAATTTACATTGTCCTCTTGACCCAAAGACGTATACAGTATTATGCTAAAGACCATTGTAAATTTCCACAAAAATAAAATACTTGGTGTTGTGTTCCTAAAGTCAATGTAAAGCCATGGCTTTAATGACATCTTTCCAAGAAAATCTAAAAACCATTAGTTAAAATCCACCATGTACTTCTATTATCATAGCTTTTGCTCATTAATCCTATTCTCAGACAATGAGATGGGTGTTATGCCTTTGGTGGCCTCTGGTTTCCATTTCCCCACAAAATGCTGAGTCTGCCCCCCAAAGGGCAGGCTGGAATGTAGGAACTCCACAAGGTCCTCTCACTAAAAGTTCCTTCCCTGCTCTGGACCTTTTATGGTGGGGACTTGAGGAAATAAACATCCACATTCCTTATCAATGAGTAATTAATTCACGAGTAATTTAACAGTTTAGTACTGGATACATGTTACTGGAGTTTTTGGTTCACCTGTGAAAACTTCAGAACTGTGACACACACTAAGCATTAGCACAGGTCTGCAGCAGAAATGGAAAAGCTCAAAAACTAATACAAGGGCTTTTGACCTTGGTTTTCAAACTCAGACCAGGCATCATTGAGCTCCATAAAAATCATCTTTGCATATTGTTCATAGGGTTGCCCAGTAGCCTGTAGAAAAAAGAAAAAAGAACAGCAAAACACATTAGATACTACAGACTGAAATTTTATTTGTATTAAAATTTTCACTGCTAATATGTGGGCTCTAAGTAATTGAAATGTTTTTCTATTAGGCCATTTCTTATTTTATAGCTCACTCTATGTGATCCTAATTATTATAACCTCCCCAAAACTCTCTCCCCTTAGAAATTCACATATGGTGGCTCAGTCTGTTAAGCGTCTGACTCTTGATTTCAGCTCAGGTCATGACCTCATCGTTCGTGAGATCAAGCTCTGCATTGAGCTCTATGCTGACAGTGTGGAGCTTGCTGGGGATTCACTCTCTCTCTCCCTCTCTGCCACTCCCTCGCTCGTGTGTGTGCATTCTCTCTCTCTCTCTCTCTCTCTCAAAAATAAATAAATAAACTTTATTTAAAAACTGGAAAAAAAAACTAGTCAGTGATAAATCATATACCTAGGGAAAGCCCTCCCATTCCGTTATTGTAATATATAGTTTAATTTCTTCTCTTGCTTCATAAAGTATAACTATTTGTTTAAATACTTGATGTTAGCCCATGGACTTTATCATTTAAATGGCCTAATAACCAGAAAATTGAGAGTATAATGTTTTAATACATGGTCATAAGCTAATGAAATAAGGAGCAGAGAAGTGCTCTTCCAGGGCAGATCATACTCACTTTATCTGGGTGCACCACCAGCACAGCCTTCCTGTATACCTTTTTCACCTGCTCAGGTGTTACCAGGTCAGCCATGCCAACTGGTTTCCACTTGGTCTCCCCAGCCCACAACACAGTGTGCATCGTGGACAGAAGTGCTCTGATATTTCTCTCTTTACCTTCAATCCATTCCAGAATCTGTAAACGCAGAGGGAATTAGGAAATAGAAATGTTTTCAAGTCCCTAAGGTCTCCACTTAGTCTCTGGAAATGGCTTCTGCCCCAACAACATTAACCACATGGGGCACTGTGCATGCTCCAAGCTGTTTTCTCTACCTAGGATAATTTTTCACCTCCTACCTTGGCTTTCCTGTTAACCCTTCATCATCCTTTAAAAGCCTGCTCAGGAATTTCATACCATTTGCCTTTGAGAGCTTGAATCCCTTCCTCTCTACCCCACCCCAGAGTTAATCTCACTCCTAAAGCATGAACTCCATGGGGGCACAGACCATGTCCATTTTGGTCTCTGCTATCTGCCTCTGTCTAGTATAGTATCTGGCACACACACACTAAATAAATATCCCGGGGGGGGGGGGGAATTTCTCTGTGCTAATCCCTTAAACATGTTTCTATCTTAATATGTGCTATATTTTATCATAATCACCCATGTGTGTGTTTTTCCTTGCCATTAGGCAGAGCTGTTTGAGAAGAGGTACTGTTTCTTACCAAGACTATAACTCAGGAGACAAATAACATGACTGCTTCAAAATACAGCTTTAAAAGAAAACTCGAAAACTGTTAAATGAATTAATCCAAGTAGTAATATGAATGTTCACAGTTTGAGTCTTCTCAGGTTGCACAAATGAGGTGATTAAGTTGAAGGGTTTATAAGAACACACCAGCATTTAGCACATAGTAGGAGCTCAGTGTGTATGCTGGTGAATGAATGGTTTAGCCAAGGTTAATATGCCTACTCTCCCAAGCAACTAAATACCATGTACCAACTAAACAACCGAGCATCATTTAAAAGACATAAACTATTTTCTTCCATAGAAAAAACTGTCAGAGTTTGCCTAGTGAACAAATGTTGTCAAGATGGAGCACAGAGCTTTGGAAGAAATAGAAAGTCTCGGTAGTGTTACATGAAGCAAAAAGTAAATGCAAACCAAGGATCCTATATTGTATTCAAAAGAGAATCTAAGAATCTATGTATCCTTCACAAATGTTCAAATCTGTCTGGAAATATGTTACATTTTTTCAAAATGTGTAAGATGGACTGGCTGTGCTAGTCCTGGTTTTGGAAACCCTTTAATGCGGTAACAGATTAGAGCCCCATCTCCCAGTTCATTCTGGCATCAGCATACTTAGTACTTTGTCACATAGGAATTCAACCTCTCCGTCTGTCACGAACATTCCAATTCTCTTGACCTTTACAAAAACTCTTCCACTACCTCACATAATACATCCACATAATGAAACCACTCTTTTCTTTCCAAGCTAAACTGGGAGTAGCTGGTTGGCAAATCTTTTTTAATGGGGAAATATTCTTTTTTACGCAAATCCAATCTTAACCTAGACTTCTAGAATCAAAACAGATAAAAGTAGAACTGCTCTGGCTGAAAGTGGATGGAGGGAAGCAGTGAGGAAGCTGGGAACCAGGAACACTGAAGGCTCCATACCCATAACCTTGTCACAGGACTTTTTCACACAGAATAATCACCCTGGGGCAGGAGCTCACACACCTTTAATTTCTCAGGATCCATTTCCTTAGCCATTTCTTCCTTTCTCATCTCAGCTATTGTTCGAGGCCCCTTTTTGTCTTTGTGTGCATTGAAACCTTGACCAGAAAGTAGGTCTTCAAAGTCAGCTGCTTTTTGTTTCCCTTCTGCAACATAAGTTTTAAAAAGAAGTCATTATAGTCTCTACTCTTAAACATAAAATCATATCACCTCATAATACTTAAGAGTCTTCAAGGTGCTTTCACATATATTAATCTTCTTATACTTAACCCAATGAGTAGGGTATGAGACTGTCATGCCCATTTGGCAGATGAGGAAAATGAGGCTTGAAGAACCTCAGAGATTTTTCCAGAATCATATACCATATCCACAGCAAAGCTAGAACTCAAGGCTGGATTGTTACAGTAAATCCAACTCCATAACACCATTTCCACCATATCATCTTTTTATAGCTGAAAATACTCATGATGCACCCCCACCCCACCCACCCCAGTTATACAACTAGTTAGTATCAGTGATGGGACTAACACTGGGTTTTGGTACTTGAAGTCCACGGATGCCACCACTTTCCTGACCATGCCCAGTTCTAGTCCTACCCACTGACAGCTCTAGCCCATCATACCGCTCTTTTCCTCCAAGTCTGGCTGTGGCCTCACAGTCTTTCTCAATGTTTGGAGAGGCAGCCTAGCTTGATGGCAAAGAGCAAAGTCTCTATAGCTGGACTCCCCAGGCTTGAATTACAAGCCTGGACTCCCCAGGCTTGAATTACACTTATCAGCAATGGGGCCTTGGGGCAAGTTACTTATTATCCTCCGGCCTCAATTTCCTCATCTGTAAAACAGGGATGGTGTTAACAATACTACTTACCTCACAGGGTTGTTGTAAGAATTGAGAAGTTAACATTTTCAGGAGTTTAGAATAGTGCCTGGTTATTTAAATGTTTATTAAATTAAAACAAAACAGAACCGAAGCACAGCAGTCCATGCTTGTCAATGCCCATCAACCAAAGTTGACATCTGGATTGAAAGCCATTTGCCATCTCTATACCGTAAGACGTTCTGGACACACACCCACACATGCACACACTAAATGCAAGTGCTCTGAGATGAGGGAATCTGCCTGTCTTGTTCACTTCCATAATTCCCAAAGTTTTCTACATTTAAGATGCTACATAAATATCTGCCGACTGCTGACAATTACCCTACATCTACTCAAAATAAAAATAGAGGGGGAGCCACAAGACTCTATGGAACTGTGCAAGCAATACCCATCGTGAACCAAAGAACAAACGTGATGTTACATATTCCCGGCAAAAGAGTCCCTGTCATGTTATTATTTTGAGAAGGTACCTGTGTCGAATCAAGTAGAGTGTGGCAGTTAAGAGGAGGGGTTCTGGAGCTGAATTGCCTGGGTTCAAGTCTTGGTTCTGTCACTTACAAGCTGTATGGGTTTAAGAAATTACTTCATTTATCTCTGTCACAGATTCTTCATCTACAACGTGGAGTTGGTTTTGAAGATTATATGAAATAATGCGTGAAACTACTTAGAACAGCACCTGACATACAGCAAGCACTCAACATTAGCTACAGTTACTAGAAAAAGTAGAATTTCCTTTTCCATGTTCTACAAAGAGAAAGGCCTGTTTCTTCACCACGCCCCTAAAGACTCAGCTCTTGAGTATGACCAAATCAATTGAGATGGGAAATATAACAGGACTTTTGACAAACTCAAATTTAACCATCGCTGCTATGCAAAATACAGTATTTTTTTACTTGTTACCAAGAATCCCATTCAAAAAAAAAAGAAAAAAGAAGAGACTGAATCCTATCCAGAGTACTCTCTAGCCTTAGCTGTTGGCCCATTTTGTGTTCTTTTAACTTTCTTCTCAGAAGAGAGGAAAAAACCATGTAGGAAACTCAGTGATCTGAAACATCTGCCAACCAGAGCATAAGCAAGATAAATGTCCCAAGACATACACCCTCCTCTGATGAGGATCCAAGGGCAAATGTGAACACAGAGCTTACAAGGCTCCCAACCTTTCTCCTCTCCCCGCTCTTCCAAAGGAATAACAGCTTCAAGATCCAGCCGCTCCACCGCTCACATCCATTCAGTATTCGTTTAGTGCTTATTGCACGCCAAGCCCTCAGCTAGGTGCTAATGATCACATGACACCACACCCGCTCTCCATCAGGGGTCAGTGTGGAAAGAGACAGACAAGTGCACTAGCCTAAGTCACAAAATGATGTGATGAGTGTCAAGAGCATGGTAAACCCAGGTGCTTCAAGCACAGAGTGGGAGGGAGGGATCCTATTGTATCTCTACAATGAAAGATGGACTCAGAAAATACTGGAATTGTTTTCTGTCTCCTTCTTCAGGCATACATACAGGTAACATGACAACACAGGCTACCCTATAGTCAGGCTACACGCCATCACCCTTACCCAAATTAGCTGATCCTTTCCCACGTTCATTCTGCCCCCCAGGCACGGCCGAGAAGCTCACATTGTAGTTGGGTCGGTTCTGGGGAGAGGAGTGGGGCATGCTGGGCTGTGGCTTGGACTGTGTCTGCTGCCAGTTGTAGCCACCTCCCTGCTGCCACCCTCCACCCATAGGCTGCGGAGATGCCTTCTGCGGTGAGCTGAGAGGCGCAAATCCTCCACCCAGTCCAGTTGGTGTGGTGGGTTTGCTGGCAAAGGAAGAACTACCTATGGAAACAGAGAGAGAGAGAGAGAGAGAGGAATGCTGTTTTGAGTAACCTCTAGTTCTATGTCCCAAGTTTTTGTTTTCAGTGACTTTAGTGGAAATTACCTTGACTGATGGCACAATTAACCTTCCTAATAATTAAAGGAATTGCAGGCATATATTTCCTTTAATCCCCACTGTAATGTTTCTAGGTGTATATTAATAGCCCCATCTTTTTCTTCAGATATACAAACCGCAGTTCAGAGCAGCTGAGTGATTTTCTCTAAGTCACACAGCCAGCAGTGGCAGAACTGGGACTTGAATCCAAGTCTTGGACTCCAAGACAGAAAAGCCCTGTCTTTTCCCACACTGCCATGTCTCCTCTCCTTCCCACCTTATAAGCACATTCTATTTCTCACTGGGAAAAAAAAAATAACAACTACCGAATTGACAAGAAGAGAGAATAAAAGAAAATACATTCATTCATCAAGGTACTACTTAAACTTCAATGATCACGATTAATCATTGTTTGTTGTAAGTACAAACATGGTTAGTGCCCGTGAGTAAACAAAGATGTCTTGAAAATTCACAAGTAGGTTTCAATTTCACACTTCTTGCATTTCATTGCAGGAGTATAAACACAGCCAGCACTATGGCAACTTTGAACTGGGTAAAGGATCTTACTCAAGCTTTAAAAAAATGATTATTACTTTGTGCCAGGAATTTAAGTAGAATTCTGATTCCACAGTCTCCTAACTTTTAAGTACTCACTGCATTCGTGCTGGGCTGTTTCCAAAATACAAAGACCAACAGTGTCTTGTGTTTAAAGAGGTAAAATGAGAAACTGAAATGTGGTGATCTCTAGGAAGACTTTCGTGCACCAAACCCAAAGTAACAGTGATAATAAAATAACTAATATGCATGTACAAAATACTTTTGTGTCTATTACTTCCTTCAGTCTATACAACACTCTTAGGGAGGTAGGTAGTACTACTGACCCCACTCTAAAAATGAGGAAATCCAAAGTTCAGAGAAGTTTCCTGACTTGCTCATGATCTAGTTAACGGAGCTGAGTCTTGACTATAGGCATCCTTCCTCCAAATGTCATGCTCATTTGCTGCACCCATAATCCCTAATTCCTCCCCAAATCTCTGAGCCTGTCACTACAATTTATCCCTTACCATCTCTTCTTTCTAGAGATCTCTCCCTTTACTTTGATCTGGGGCTCCTCCTTCTTTCCCCAGTGGGAATGCTGTATAATGGACCCTGGAACTTGGAGTCAATCTGAGTTTGAGTCTCAGCTTTATCACCCATTCATGCACATACTTATTCATCCATTCGTACATTCACTCATCAGTATTTACAGAGCATCTGTGTGCCATATAAAGTACTGGGCATTGGGAATATGGTCTATGGAGAATCCCTGCTCTTCCGAAGCTCAGTGAAAAAACTTCACCTCCTTGAGTCTCAGTTTCATTTGTAAAACCAGAACTACATCTATGTTACAGGTATACCATAAAGACACAAAGGCTATATGAATATATTTCACAAACCATGAATTAAGCAAATTAAGAGACATTATACATTATAATATAATGCAAGTTCATATGCCCAGAATACACTGAAACATCATAAGGGCTTAATAAATACTTGGTAACAGGAAAAGGTGACGACAGAAGCTCTGAGGCTTGGCATTGCCCCCTGTCAGTGCATAACTTAGCATGAAGCGTCTCTTCATGAGGACCTGGGCCCTCCTGCCAACAGCACATCAACATACACCTTAGGCTGGGTATTCATTCTGCACTGGAATTTCATTTTACAGTCTAAGGATGCTTACTATCTTCCTTCTGATATATATACATTATTTAATTAAATAAATATGGAAACTCCTAAACACTAAAAAAAAAGCTTCCTTATTCCCATTACACTGCCATTTATTCATTCATTTATAAAACACTATCGAACATCCTTCACACGCTAGGCTGCAGACACGGTGGTGAAAAGACAAATGCAGATCCTGTTCTCGAGGGGTGTCAACATTGTAGGACTTTCGGATGCCCACTCTTCCAGAATCTTCTCTTCCCATGTTCAGAAATTTAATTTTTAATGCTACCGGAGCAGGGAACTGACAAAAATGCAAAGCAGCTGCTAAACCCAGAGGCCACTGCTATCCTCATTAAAAGCTACAGCAGTTGGTTATCAGCTGTGGTTGGGCATTACCATCACCTGGGGAGCTTTTAAAACTCCCTATATTCAGGCCACCGCCAGACCAATTAGATCAGAATGTCTATGGGAGGAACTAAGGCACTGCTGTATGGAACAGAATTGTTCAATGTGAAAACACCTTTAGGAGAAGGACACTGTCTTTTGTCTTTTCTGAACTGCAGCTATGTAATTTGGAAGTTTGATTTTAATCTTCAAAGCAACTGCCTAGGTGTCAAAAATTCTGGCTTGTAGCCCTGCTTATACACCTGTTCACTGTGTGGCTTTAGGAAACTCACTTAAGTTTCCTAAGTTACGTGACTTGAAACATGCAGGAATTTAGGAAACTAGTTTTCCCAGCGACTGTAAGAATTAATTACATTTCAAAAATGACAAAGAATTCCTGAACTCCTCCCAACAGGTTGGTTGTTGTAGTGATATGGGTGTCGCTATTCTGAAATTTTTGTCGTGTGGCAATTAATGTTGTTGAGATCCAGGGAAATGGAAAATACATATGTGGAAAAGGGCAAGGCAAAGGAGCGCCCTGTGTATTGGATAGGATTATATATGTAGCTATATCCACGCATCTCCTATCTCTATCTAGCTCCTGAAAGGCAGAGCAATGACTCCCACCCCAGTACCAATGAACACACTTAGTGCACAGATCCTGGTTTCCAAATATCATTCTCCACAAAAAGGAATAAGGATTCCTTGGGGAATGACTGATTCTAGGACTGGGGAGAAAACATTTCACAACAAGCCTAGAACATCTTGTGCCGTTAAGAAAGAAAGTTTTCAAAAAATGATGAACTTGAGTGAAAAGAACACAGAATCCAGAAAAAAGGAGGGGATTTCACAAACCAAACCAAATATTAGACATGAACATTAGAGAAAATAATGACAGTAATGAATCAAAAAAGAATCTATTAGGCCATTCTGATGACAGAGAGAGAAAGAAAAGGAAATTTTTTTTTTACAGTGTCAATTAATATATGTAGAAAGAAGGGAAGAATCAGAAAAATCACAATTCTGCAACCATTGTAGTAATAACTGCTTCAGGCAAGAATCATTAATGACTGCTAAAACCAGTAGCTAAATCAGATAGAGAATAGAATATTCTCATATAGGGTAGTTGCAAATTATCTCCTCCAGCTAACTCATCAATTACAAAGGGAAAAAATAATAACATTATGATAAAGAAGCCTGGCAGATACCCTTTTAGGGAAGTGATCAAAGTTAATACCAAACCTAAATTGAGACTTTCTCAACTGGCCTCTATCCTTCAAGGATCAATGTCATGAAAGGCAAAAAAAAAAAAAAAAAAAAAAAGGCAAAGGAATGATTCCGGATTAAAGTTGCCTAAAATGACATGATGTCTAAATGCAAGATGTGATGCTGGATTTTTAAAAGGAACTTCCTATAAAGATCATCTCTTCAGAGAGGCCTTTCCTAACCACCCGATACCTGAAATAACACCCCAGGCCATCTATCACTCACCATCCCTCTCTGCTTTTTTTCTTTTATAGCACTTAGCACAGGGCTTAGGAGTGTGAGCTCCAGACCCAGACATCATGGTGCTGAAAACCCATGACTCGGGAGTGTGACCTAATCGTTTGTGCCCCAGTTTCCTCATCATCTGCAAAATGAGGATAACAGTCTCTACTTCAAAAGATTATTGGGGGGTGGTGCCTGCGTGGCTCAGCTCGTTAAGCATCCAACTCTTGATTTTGGCTCAGGACATGATCTCACAGTTCATGAGTTCGAGCCCCACATCAGGCTTTGTGCTGACAGCATGGAGCCTGCTTGGGATTCTCTCTCTCCCTCTCTCTCTGCCCCTCCCCCTGCCTTGCTCTCATGCGTGTGCTTTCTCTCTCTCTCCTCTCTCTCTCAAAATAAACTTAAAACAATTGTTTTAAAGATTATTCAGGATAGGGGCACCTGGGTGGCTCAGTTGGTTAAGTGTCTAACTTCAGCTCAGGTCATGATCTCATAGTTCATGAGTTCGAGCCCTGCATCGGGCTCTATGTTGTCAACGCAGAGCCTGCTTCAGACCCTCTGTCCCCCTCTCTCTTTGCCCCTCCCCAACTTGTGCTTGCTCGCTCACTCTCTCTCTCTCTCAAAAATAAACAAACATTAAAAAAAAGATTATTGGGGAGACTAAATGAAACGTAAAACACTTAAAATAGTGTCTGGCACACAGTAAAGCCCCAATAAACATTAATTGTTATTTTTATTTGACATTATATCACATATTTATTCATTTACTATTTCATTCCTTTTCTAGAATATAAGCTTTAGGAAAGCAGGAATGTTGTTTTGGTTTTTCTTGTTTGGTTGGTTTTTATTAAGACAATGTTAACACACAGAAGGCACTTAGTAAATAATTGTGGAATGAATAAAAAAATGAACAGTGAATAAGATTTTATTTGAAGTAGAATTTCACCTGTTATTATTTTAAAATTTGAAACTTACATTAAGAAGGAAGAGAAAGGAAAAGGAGAGAAAGGAAAATGATTTTAAGAGTTATTAAAAGAAAAAACAATTCTAAAGAGGGCATGATGGAAGGTTAAGATTCCAATACAATTACTGGCAAAAATGGAGTCACGTTCTTATTCCCTTAAGACAATTTAGCTCTAAATGCCTCATAAGGGCTCTCTTGAGAATCTAAACTATCAATATGGCCAATTCAAAACTGTGTGTGAGGGCTATCTCCACTCCCTTATTTAACTCTGCACTGCACGGAGAAGAAAGGAAAAAGGACGAAGAAAAGGTTTCATAATATGCTAGTCCAACAAGCTGTTCCTTGAAAAAAGGTTCCTTGGTGAGATAGATGAGAACCCTGCAAACTGTATCCTTTTGGGGAACCTCACCAAGAACAGGTACGCTCAGAAGTTTTTGCAATAATCCAAGTCCACAGAACTTAGCAACTTAGCGCTTCCAAAATCACTTGCTCATGGAACACTTATCCCTCAAAAATGATCAACATATGATAAAAAAACGCTTTGAGAATTCTATACAGAGTCTATTTTCTGTATGGAATTTTACAAACTAAGCAGAGAGCACTGTAGTCAGTGGAGAGAAGAGGGATGCCAGTGTGAGGATCTCAGGGGGAACATCACAGGAAGGCCTGTGCATGGCTGGCCCTATACATCACAAATCTATACGACTGGCCTCTTCTCTCAGCATTTCTGTACACATTCATTACCTTTGCTGTAGCCAAACTGTGTTGTGAGGTACTCCTGGAAGTTCTGACTGTACTCACGCTACTAAACCAAAATTAGGCACTGGAGAAACGATTTAATAGGGGTTAGTTCCAACCCAGTACTTGGGGCCCGTTTCCTTTTTTTTTAAAAAGCCAGTCTCAGATTTTAGAGCATTGCTTAAGAATACGTACTATTCTAGGTCCCAGGTATCAATACCAGCTTGTTGTAACACCAAAGATTTAGATGTGAGGCTTTGAGCCATAAGTAAATGTTACTTATATCTTAACCTGCTGAGTTCATACCTAGAGTCCCAAGGTCAGCAAAAGGATCCAGAGTCTGCGGTTTGTTTTGATGCGTGGGCGTGCCATGCGAGGATCCTGTTGGGCTGGTGGCAGCTGACTTGCTTCCCATTCCAAAGCTTCCTGAAAAGGAAATAAAATCATTGAAAATGAGTTAGTTGTCGGAGGCTGAATTCTGGAATTCAGAAATCCAGGGCTACTGCTCATTTTACCTCTTAGGGGAAATTAGGACAGGGTTTTGCAAAGATGTTACAAGTTGCTAGTGAGTAGTGGCCTGGAGCAGGGACAGGGAACAGAGGAGGTATATGTCATTTCCTAGCCATCCCTGCAAACTACTACATCCAATGTTTACCTCTCATCTCACCTGACTCCATTCTTTCCTCTGGGATTTGGAGTCAGGCCTGGCTCTGAATGCCACTTCCTAGCTGAGTAACTTTCGGCATGTTGCTTAACTTCTCTGAGCTTCAACATTTTCTCCTTGGTTAAATAAAGAAACAGCAACCGCTCCAAAAAGTTGCTGTGATAAGCATATAGTGTGTGTGTGTGTGTGTGTGTGTGTGTGTGTGTGTGTGTATGTGTGTTAACCCACACAGCATTGGAAATGCAATCACATGAAGATGGCTCTCAAGAAATACCATACTAGCCATGAGAAAGAGAATTTATTTATTACAGACAAATTCAGCCCTACAACAAACCCTCTGTTGAGAAAGACTATTCAGGGGCACCTAGGTGGCTCAGTTCGTTGAGCGCCGACTTTGGCTCAGGTCATGATCTTGCGGTTCATGGGTTCGAGTCCTGCATCAGGCTCTGTGCTGACAGCTCGGAGCCTGGAACCTGCTTTGGATTCTGTGTCTCCCTCTCTCCCTGCACCTCCCCCACTCACGCTCTGTCTGTGTCTCTCTCTCTCTCACTCAAAAATAAAATAAACATAAAATTTTTTAAAAAAAAGAAAGAAGACTATTCAGATTATTCAGTACCTACTCTATGCCAGAAAATTTCATATGAACTATTTCACTTATACAGGGGTGCCTGGGTGGCTCAGTTGGTTGCGCATCCGATTCTCGATTTTGGCTAGGTCATGATCCCAGGATTGTTGGATTGACCCCACATCGGGCTCCGCACTGAGCATGGAGCCTGCTTAAGATTCTCTCTCTTTCTCCCTCTGACCCCCCAGCCTCTCTCTTTCTCTCTCTTTAAAATAAAAAAAAAATGTATATTAGAAAAAACATGTAGCTGTGTGGGACAAGAATTATAAACCCTATTTTATGGATTTAAAAAACAGAGGTTCAGGCTTATAAAAAAATCCAAGTGTCACTAAGTGGTTGAGTTAGCTGTATACCCAGATTTGTCTAATTCTATTGTCAAGACAGACATTCAGCAAATGAAACTGAGAATAGTTATAAATAATGTATAAAACACACTATTGTCATGCCATAAAGGCAGTGTGAAAACCTCCATGAGAATGTGAGTCTTTAGGAAATTACATAGGTGAGCTATATGATACTCTATAAGTACTCATTATAGCCTCAGTGAAGGATTATGCTTTAGCAGTTGGCTAAATGCGCACAAAAATAACCTGTTGACTTTTACCTGGTTTGGTATGCCAATCCCAGCCTCCTGAAACATCTGGCTGAATGTTCACAGCAGGTGTACTAGACGCTGCAGAAGAAATGGGGAGAAGAGAAAGAATCGCAACAAAATAACTGAGAACCCACTTTTCTGAGTTCACACAAATAAATACTGTCCCTTCCATGAAGCCTGCGTGACCTGCCATGGTCCCACATGATTCATCTCCTTCTGGGCTCTCCAAACATTTTGCAATATTGATATCTTTGTGTCTCCATGTATGGTTACTTATGCGACAGTTTGTAGAACCCATATACTCTTTGTTACTCTTCCTTCTTTGGCTTACCTATATTTTACTTCCATCCACACTTCGAATTATAACTGTGCATATGTCTGTCTCCATTAAATTGTTAGCTCCTTGAAGGCAAGAACTATCTTATTCACTTTGTGTGTCCCACCTCTACATTTAACACAAATTCAGTGGCCAATAAGAAAAGATGAAAAGAAACTTAAGCTCAATTTGCCTTAAGCTGGTATTAATAAGTGTAGGAGAGCCATGATCAGCTTAGAACTGAAATTTTGTTTTCTCCTCTGCTGTGACTGAACAAAGAATGATGAGTCAGTCAGAACATGTATTGAGCAGCTATACATCTTCCACCATGCTGGTGTCAGAGAGAGTCTACTGTCACTCAAAACAAATTTACTGCAGCTTCAAAAGAAATCATGCTGGCCCCTCTCAAAATTCCAAATGCAGGAATTAAAAGAAATGTTCAGCTACAAAGAATCAGGTATATTAGAGGAATACACATTGGTAGAGTAAGTTTTTTCTGAACCTATAAAATCCAAATAAGAAACAAGGTCCCATAAGAAAGAATTTATTTCTAAGGCATCTGTAGGTTCTGTCCATAAAATCAGTGGGTAAAATGCAAACATTAAACTTACATGGCAAATAGTATTAAACACACACACACACACACACACACACACACACACACACACACACACACATGCACACACACACCCCACCACCACCAGAGCACCAAAATTAGCACTACCAAGTCTTGTATTTGTCTGTACAAGACTTCTTGTACTTTCCCATCATTAAGTTGAAAAGAACATGTCCTTATCAGCCATAAGAGTTCTTTCCTTTCTATTCCTCTTCTACCATAGTAACCCACGAAAAATGTGATAGAAATCAAACAATTTCACTAACACTTGCTATTTAATTTCTTTAACTTCTGATCGTAGTCTTATATTCAACTAGGATGTAGAAATAGGTGTTAGAACTCCAACTTTGTTACTAATCAAGCCCACAAATCTTTATGACCATCTACCATATGCAAGGCACCATACAAAGGAACAGAGAACTAAAAGACATTGTCCTCAAGAAATTTAAAATCTGTTGAAGATATAGGAATATACAAATGGAAAGGTAATTACCTAACACTTTCAATCTCTATTTTGCTTTTAATTATGGTTATTTACTTTCTATTCCACACTATGCCCCAAGTGATTGTTCTCTTCAGAGTAGATGTTCAATAAATATCTGTAGAATTCAAAGGCAGGAAGTATTTCTTGATTTTCAGAAGAGAGCAGTGGTACCTTATAGAAGTCAGAGGTGGGCAATTTGACCTCCTAATCTGACATCTGAGTCTGACCTATATGTTATCCTGTATGAAGGTAATGCAACTGACCCGCTAACAGTGGAATAATTGTTTTTTTTCAGAAAGGATAGTGGAAAATTCTTTTCAGTCTGGCATGACACAAGACAAAACAAGAAGTATAGCAGCAAAGCAAAGAGGTGTTAACTGGCTTCGAGTGGGTGATAAACATCTTCTAACCAATTAACAAAAAACAGAGAACGGAGTCCAGAATTGTCATGCTGAACTATGAACATCCATACCTATGGGACACAAAAGATAGTATCCTTATGAAAATAGTAAGTTCAAAGTATTAAAGTCAGGAAAATACATAACCTTATTAACACTATCACTAACTATGTTTCAAAGAGACTTAGGAAAAAAATGAGTTAATTCATTTTATATTTACATATTATATGGTAAGATAGATAACATCTACTATGTACCAATAATTCTTCTAGGCATTAGTGAAGCATTAATGAACAAAACAAACTAACCTCCTTGCCTTTATGAGCTCATATTCTAGTGGGGAGAGATGGGAAACAAAAAAAGAAACAAAACATGTAAGTAAATTATTGAAGATTTTGGAAGTTGATCAATACAGCAGAAAGGAAAATCTAGAGTCCGGGCACAGGGATGAGTTGTGATACGAAATGGAGCAGTCAGAGTAGACCCCACTGAGAAGGTGCCAGGTGAGAAAGATCAAAGGAGGTGAAGAAGTTCATCACACCAATGCCTGGGGAAGAGGGGACAGCCGGTACAACAGCAAGAGGACAGTATGGCTGGAATGGAGAGGGCAAGAGGGAGGGGATATGGGTCACACCACTCAGGTCAAAAGCACATAGGGCCATAAAGACCATCTAAGGACTCTAACTTCCATGCTGAGTGGCATAAAGACGCATTTTCAGCACAGCGATGACATGACTTACATTTTAAATAAGTGATCAAAAACAATAGGTTTAACCTCTATCCCTGCATCTTCCATCCCAAAGTAACCAGCTTCCAATCAGGAGATTCTCTTCAGTGGGAACTATTCAAGGGTGAGAGGTGAATTTCTTGTATGTTGTCCGGTGGACCCACTTCAAATAGTTTGAGATTTAAGACCAATTGGAAATCACCCACAAAAGTTATTCCTGGAATAAGTTCTCATGTTTAGTGAAGTTAGAGTTTGACCAAAGTTGTACAATTCATCTTCTGTTTGCGTTTGCATGGCTTCCAAGAAGTCAAGCTGATGACTAGACTGAATTCACCAGGCAAGCTCCTTCCACAAGATGACTTCCACAGGACCTCACCTTCCAGGTTGAGGCCAGTACTGTTCCATAGCCTTTAATATCAGGTATAAGCTACAATTCTCTAGCTCAAAGTCATTTGTCCTCCACTTAAAGAGCTCCAGTTTTAATCAGAGTTACCTAAATGATACCCTTTTGCACTTACAAGTAGATATCAGAGAAATATAAAGTGGGCTTCACATGGAATTCAAAATTTTCTAGTGGTCACATCAAAAAAGATTTAAAAAAAACACTGATGGAATTAATTTTAATACATTTTATTTAACCTAATATAGTCAAAATATTATCCCCTGTGATCAATATGAAAATATTAATGATATTTTACATTCTTTTTTTGCACTAAGTTTTGAAACCTGGTGTGTATTTTATACCTAGAGAGCATTTAAAATCAGACTAGCCACATTTCATGTGCTCAAGATATCCCAGAGCTTTTAAAATATTAACATAACTACTTTATGGGGGGAGGGAAGGGGAAAAAAATAGTTACAAACAAGAGGGAGGGAGGCAAACCATAAGAAACTCTTAAATACAGAGAACAAACTGAGGGTTGATGGGGGGTCAGGAGAGAGGGGAAATGGGTTATGGACATTGAGGAGGGCACTTGTTGGGATAAGCACTGGGTGTTGTATGTAAGCGATGAATCACAGGAATCTACCCCTAAAACCAAGAGCACACTGTATATACACTGTATGTTAGCCAACTTGACAATAAATTATATTTTTTAAAAATAAAATAAAATAAAATAAAATAAAATAATAAACTTTTATCCATGGTAAAAAATTGATTAAATTCTAATTGTTCAAATCCAGTGTCTACAATATGTTCTGCAACCATTCGAAGGCTATTAAAACTAACCTGTTTATTGATACTACTTTGGACTTCAATGTCCATATGGATTTAATTTAAGCAGGATTTGTTGGTATTTTGCATGGGCACAGAGTGAGGCAGCAGAGTTGAGAAAAATATATATCACCCTGGGAATTAAGAGATAAAAGTTCTGGTATATTTTCTATTTTTAACTAGATACTTCATCTTAAGGAAGTCAATAGTTATCTGTCTCAGTATCTTTCTCTAAAATGAATAAAAATACTTGATCTACTTAGTTCAGAGGGTTGTGAGTTTTCTTTGTAAAGGTATCTAAAGATACCAATAATATTTCCCTCCCAAACATACCATCTTTTGACAGCCTGCTTTAAACAAATGTGTTTTCTCTCCTTTCTTTTGCAAAAATTATAGGCCTACACATTTCATTTTGAATTTAAATAGAATGATTGTATTCTGAAAAATAAAATAAAATGTTAACTTAATTGTTAATTTCCAAAAGAGAGGGGCGCCTGGGTGCCTCAGCTGGGTAAGTGTCTGACTTGGGCTCAGGTCATGATCTTGTGGTTCGTGGGTTCAAGCCCCATGTTGGGCTCTGTGCTGACAGCTCAGAGCCTGGAGCCTGCTTCAGATTCTGTGTCTCCTTCTCTCTGCCCCTCCCCCACTTGTTGCATTCTCTCTCTCTCTCTCTCTCTCTCTCAAAAATAAAGAAACATTACAAAAATTTTTTAAAGAAAAAAAAAGAGAGATGCATTATATAGGCTTCCCCAAACAAAATAAAACAAACACCTACTGGATGCTTTTACATCTGAGAACCTATTGTTATTTTGTGGAAAACTATGTTCCACTGAACACAATATAAAATATGTTCTTACCATGCACTGTAGGTGAAGGACTTCTTGTAGGCTGAAGAAAGGGGTCACTGGAAGCACTAGATGTGGTCAGAAAAGAACCCAGCAAATCCTGACCTGATGGTTTAGAAGGTGCTCCAAATGGGTCAAAGGTGGCACCTAGAAAAAAAAAAGGAAAAATGTGTTTCTTTGTCCTGTGAGTTCATTCATTCAATAAATATTCAAGAGCTGCCACTATTGCCAGGCCTTAGGCCAAATATTTGAAAAACTGGGATGAAGCTTGCATTCTGGGCTGCTCCACAGGCCCATCTTATCCTTAAAACTTCCTCCAGGGCCAACAATGGAACCTGAGGATTTTTGACCTCAGGAAGAATCCCATCTTTGTGGACAAAGGAGGACTGTAGATTTATCCATTGGAAGATCCGTCAACACTATAAATGAGGGCTTCTTGGGCCCTCCATAAGTGGCAAAACCATGTTTGGACCAAAGGAGATGCCCAATGAATAAACTGTGCTTGTATTCAATAAATTAATGGACAAATACCAGGCAGGAGGGGTTTGCTATTAAGGTGAACATTAGAAAACCTCACTGACCAGGCTTTGCTTAGTTTTATGTTTTTAGTGGTCTTTGGCTCGCTTGAAAGTGAAAGAGAGGAGAAAATGAGTGTTGCTATGTAACTCAAATGCTGTTCCCAAAACACTGCCTCTCAATAACTTGCTAGAAACTAGATGCAGATTTAGTGAAGTGAGGACAAGTTTGTGAATATACTAAGAAGACTAGAACAAAGCCAGCAGCTGAGATCTCTGGCAACAACACAATAAAACTAATATTGTATCATTTCTTAGGGTTTACATTGCCTTTCATAAAAAATACTTCAGCTGATTCTCAGTCTCTCCCTATCACACAGTAGTATTATCTTCATTCTATAGACAGTGAAACTGAGGTTCAGAAAGCCAAGTCAATCAATATATCCAGCTTTAATTTCATTATCTACAACCTGAGGCACAGATTTAACTAATGTCTCTCAAAGATCCCTTCTAGCTCTGACACCAGAACATAACTATCTTCATGGGACTGTGATGAATTAAATAAAGTCACACAAGGTACATGGTCTTGAAACATGACTGAGTACTATGATAGTCTGGATCTTGCAGATTTTTCTTCCCTGACACCTTTAATTCACTGTGGTGAGTAAGAACTGGATAAAACGAAGCCAAATATAGAAGAAACAGCCTGGGATTCAGGGCACCAGGGTACCACCGTGGCTCCATCAATAACTAATGTAGGAGTTTGAGCCTCAGCAACCACATTCCAGGATTTTAAGACTCACTCTTACAAAGAATGCTTCCAACTGAACTACTTAGTACAAATCAAGACCACCCAGAGCCTTCTGAGAACTGAAGGATTAGCTTGGGAAAGGAAGTCCCCGCAGATTACCATATGAGTGAAGAGTTGAGACATTTCTCTTTACTCTTCCTAATATGATGTCATCTTGGTTAATAGTGATATCAGGTAAGAAGGGGCAGCTAAAATCCTTAGTCACCTACTGTGTCTTGCAAATTTAAAAAAAATTGCAGATGATTAGTCACAGGAAAGGTCAAGTCTGCAGCAATGAGCAGAATGAAGCTGACCCACGTGGGCACCAACTGGCAAGGGCTCATCTGCTACAGTCAGCTGTGCGGCTGGCATGAGTCCCTTAAATATATCTTGAGGTAACCAAGTACTCCCTTGCATAACCAAAGTGGATTTAGAAAATTACAGTTCCAGGAAGACATTACAGAAAAACTAAGAGTGAGCTCTCAAGTCAAATGGCCCAGTTTTGGACCCTGGCCTCACCAATGATTAGCCTTATAAATGTATGCTACTAATTTGACCCTAAGCCTCCATTTTCTCAACTATAAATATAGGGATGGGGTGCCTGGTGGCTCAGAGGTTAAGTGTCTGGCTCTTGACTTCAGCTCACATCATGATCTCACAGTTCATGAGTTCAGCTCCACGTTGGGCTCGCAACTGACAGCACAGAACCTGCTTGGGATTCTCTCTCTCTGCCCCTCCCCCAGCTTGTGTGCTCTGTTTCTCTCTCTCTCAAAATAAATAAACAAACTTTAAAAAATAGGGATAATAAAAGCACCTAACTGCCAGACTTTTATAATAACTGAATCCATGTTTAGTGTTAAATTCCATGTTTGGCAAATAGTAAGTAGCCCACAAATATTAGCTGTTATTATTAGTAATAATTCATCAATCTACATCTCCAAGAAGAAGTAACTAAAGCAGCCCAGAGATTGAAGCTTTGGAGGAAAACAAACAAACAAACAAACAAACAAAAAAACCAAAGAAAGGGCGAAGAGCTCAAATATTCACTCTTACACTGTCCTACCAAAATGGACATTTCCCCATTAACTGAAAACAGAGACCTCTAAGGGACTTTTAGGGAGACCAGAAAAGTCTAGCTTATTAGGAAAGTTCAATTCTACCTGCTTGGCCCAAAGGTTCCAATTCAAAATTGAGAGGTTTAGTGTAACATGGAAAAAATTACCTTCTCCCACTCTTAGGGTTGGAGATGCAGAGGTGGAGGGGGCAGAGCGGCGTGGTGTCGACTGGGTAGACGCAGGTCCACTCGGATGAAACATGTCTTCCACCCTTGACTGTCCAGCCTGGGCAGCCCCCGCCGCACCTCCACCTCCAAACAGGTCACTCAGCAGTTCAGAATTAGTGGGAGGAGCCACTGGCGGAGAGAAGTTCTTACTCACTGCAGATCCTTCTAGACCCAGAAGGTCCACATCTTCAGGGGGTGGAGGGGCAGCTGGCTCCTGCTGCTTTTTGCTGGGCTTTTTAGCTCCATGCTGTTTGTCACCACTAGCATTGCCATGTGGACTGGAAAGGGTCAGCAGTTCATCATCCGATTGCTCACTTTCTGGATTCACTAGGGCAGCATGGTCCTCCTCACAGAATGATTTTTCCGATTTCTGATCTAAGGAAGGCCAATATGCCAATAAATAGTTAGTTACTGGCCCCAGCATTACTGATTTTTGTGAGTTAGAGTTGGTACATAACTCTGAAAGAGAGAGGCAGCAGCCCTGAGCAAACAATGCTCTCAGACCCTTACCAATAGAAAACTGCTGGATGTATTTCCCATCATCCAATCACCTTTTGTTGAGCAGCCGAGAGGCAGTATCGTGGAGCAGGGAAAAGCAGGAAGTCTGGAGCCAGACAGGCTGGGTTTGAATCCCAGCTCTAATTACTGGCTCTGTGACACTGAGAAAGTTACTTTACTTCTCTGTGCCTTGGTTTCCTCCTCAGCAAAATGGGGGTAACCAATAGTACCTAACTCCAATGGCTATGGTGAGAACTACATGAGATGATAAACAGAAAGTGTTCAGATCAATATTAAGTAGTACCTAAGTGTTTATGATTATGATTATCATCTTCCGGGTACTCTTCTAGGTGCTTTGAAAAAAAGTCCCATAATTTCTTAATCCTTTGCTGATTCCTCTTTTTTTTTTTTTTTTTTTTTTTTTTTTCATGTGGCCTGCAGCCAAAAGCAAGGCCTTCCTCCCACAGTCAGGAGTAGAAGCCAACCACACACCTAACCAGTGAATAGCCACAGAGATTCCGCTCAGGATGGTCCCTATACCATCCTGGACGGCGATACATTCAGCATAAAGTGGGCAGCAGGGAAGAGGTCTCTTCTGGGGAAGGGATGGCGAGGCTGATGGGTGACTTTCCAGGCCCTCCTTGAGACAGATCCTTCAAGGAAACTTGGTTATTTAATGTTAGGTAGACCCACATTCTAAATCAAGGGCAGATCCACATCCCTAATTCCCGATTCTGAAATGCAAAAAGCTATGAAAAGGGAAAGGTTTCCCTAAGTCTGGAACAAATTTGGCTGGTGGAAAAATCTGACCAGAACTGATACGTACATATGTATACTCTTCATTTATCTCACCCAAAGTGATTATTTTTACATGTTTCACTGCGGAAACATTAATACGCTCCATTACAAGTTGTCTGAGATGCCGCTGGGGATGCTGAGTAATATACCATTTATATCCCATATCGCCTAAAATTAAAAAACTTTTGCATTCCTGAAATACTTCTGTGAAGTTCAGATAAGAAATTGTGCATTTCTGCTAAAACCTATTTCAGAGCCTACTAACAGGAATGACTTCTAAATTACTACAATGTCAGTGGAGAGGAAAAAGTGAAGTTTAATTAAAAGCCCTTATGTGAGGAAGGGAAGATGTAGGGGACTTGTTACTGGGGGAAACTGGGGAGTCAACCTGTTATCTAGATTTCACTGGGTTTTCCAATTTTTTTATGTTATTGGTCCCATTTCCCAGGAGGAAATTCCCTGAGCTCTTGAATGACTACCCCTACCCTGACTCCCACAACTCCCACCTATCACCCTGGCTTCAGCCATCCCTCTGAGTTCCCATTTCCCAGGAGGAAATTCTGAAAGTAAGGCTTTTAATTCAAAGTAATTCTGTGAACTTTTTTTTTTCACGAAACATGGAAAATTCCATAGGCAACAGGAATACTGTCTCATGTTCACACAGTGAAGAAAGGTCAACCAAGAAAACTCTAACCACAGCGTTGTCAAAGCTATTTTCCTACCCCTTTCTTACAGAAAGTCCTTACGATTCAATTCTACATTCAATCTTGCAGTTAACCTCAGCAAACTCTATAGCAAGGAGGCGAATGTGTATGGATAGAGTGCCATTGCCAGTCTACTGATGGCAGCAATCTGAAGTGTTATGTTGGAGAGATTCTAAAAACATGTCCAGGTTTGGTGGAAAAGGATACTATGATTGAGACCAATTTTTGCCATGGCTGTTAAAGCATGTAGCAGAGACATATGGGCAAAGTATTTGCCTTTTCTGCACCAGGGGAAGCTTAGATCTGCCCTCCTAGTGGCAAGATCCCTCTGGGGGAAATGCCAGATTTTATATTTTCAGAATATGTACTCAAGGGCAGGAGATAGAGTCTTTTGTTAATTTGTGTGTCGGCAGCATAAAGGGAAATCCTAGAAAATATCACATTGATTCATAAGTCCAGGAAAGATGTAATGCAAAAGACAGCATAGAAAGAAAAGGTAGAATTCAGCTTTAAATGGCCTTTTACATCAGTCTAAGAGTATCCATGAAGTTCAAAGTAGAGAGGTAATTTCAAACTGCCTGATTTGAAAAAAGAATGAGCAGGGACGGTGTGAAGTAAGGAAGAACAGGGATGACTTCTAAATGCTTCTTTTTTTGAAGCTGCTTTGAGAACAAACCATGTTTACAGAATCACCACATGACTTAAGTATCTAACCACGTAACTTAGAGAAATGCATAGAAGTACCTTGCCAACAGAGAGAGGAAAAGAAGCCACCTTGCCCAAAATGCCTGGGGTTGTCCGGAGGGATATCTATTGGAGCCTGTCCTGCAAGAGAAAAGGCCATGCAGCATCAATGAAATAGGAAATAAGTCAAAGTGATAATAACACAGAGGCTTTGTCCTGAAAACAAAACCACCAGGTGACTCATACCTCCTAAGACCAGAGTTTCTTGATGCTCCTGGTGAGAAGAGAAGAGGATGCTGGGATTGACATCTTTCGTGCAGTAATGTTCCCATGGTGGGGTTAAGTCTATCACTTTGTCGTGGGGCTGTAGTTCTATATCTAGAGTCACCTGAAATAGCTGAGGATATTTTTCTGGTACATCACATGCGTCCAATTCAGGTCTAAATAGCAATTTAAAAGAAGATCAGTGAAAAACAATGGATCCAGCATGATGTTCAGCACAGACACCATTGTAGGTTGACTCAGGTTAACCCTAAGACTCATTTCTAGGGAAAAATCAATCACTAACCAGATAAGGTACTTTACTCTTCTGGCCTCACTAGAGGAAAGGGGAGAATAATAAGTACAACTAAAGAATTTGGATATTACTGCATATAAAAGCATGTTAGGAAGTAGGGCAATAGATCCAGCCAGTATGCCCAGGCAAGGCTAAATTAGTTGTTAACATAGTGAGATAGTCCCCAGCTGCCACCCTGAGCTCTTGAATGTCTACCCTTACCCTGACTCCCACAACTCCCACCTATCACCCTGGCTTCAGCCATCCCTCTGAGTTCCCTAAACCACATTATAATAAAGCAACTAAGGTTCATTCTCTGGTACAGAAGGGTACCCTGCTTTAGTGCTATAGCCTGGCATCCTGTCTCAAGGGTCATTGCTCATATCATACCATTGATTAAACTGCCATCACTGTTGAAAAACACAAAGGGATACACAGATGCAAAGGGCCACAGTATTGATACTTTGTTTCCTCTTTGTTCAGTCTTGTTCTCTCACATGGAATTTTAGACCTTTCTATTTGAAGTCTTTGATCCATTTGCACTCAAGACAAATTATACCCAAATGCAAGCTGTGAAATGCAACCAGGCTCTCTGTGTTGTTAAGCTACACTCAACAGTCCTGCAGCACAGGATTCCAGGGCTTGCTGCAGCACAGAGCAAAGGAACCTTGGGTATTAGGCTTCCAGCATTTCCCAGCTGCTTATATTGAAAAGGCATTTCGGTCCAAGTAGCACTCACTTGGTGAACTTTAAAACTGTGGTTTCCAGTGGTATGAATCCAGTATGAAACTGAAGCTGGAATATCTGGGTGTTGGTCACCTACAAATACATGAGAGAAGCACGTAACAATCAACCAGGGAAAGGGGACTAACTGCATCAAGAAATTATACTTTGGGGAGCCATGCACCTTCAACTGTTTCTACATTGGAGCTTCTGTTTATTATGAACACTAAGTGACCTTCCCATTTGGAAATGGCCCAGCGTCATTTCTAGCCTCTCATCTCCATGAACTCTGCTTTGGCAAGCCATTGCCTCTTCCACTAATGTCCCATGTTCTTGCATACTGCCATACTTTGGCTCATTCCATTCCTTCTGTCCAGGATGCCCCTGCTGCAACCTAATGCACTCATCCTTCAACGGCCACCTTGAAAGTTCATATCCTCTCTGTAGCCACCAATGACTAAAGCGGACCACTCCCATTATAGTATCTCATCCTATCTCTACTATGTGAGTGGATATTCGTACATGTGGTGAATTTCTCCTGCTAGGCTGAGCTCTCTGAGGGCAGGGACAGTCTTATTCTTGTCAATCCTATACCCCTAAGGCAATGGCTGGCACAGAGCATGCACTTGGCAAATATTTGATGAATTAAAATACAATTACTTATAACATTATTCATAATATCCCAAAAGAGGCAATGACCAAAATGCCCATCAACTGATGAAGAGATTAATAAAAAGTGATATAGCCACAATGGAATATTATTTGGCCATACAAAGGAATGAAGTACAGAGATACATGATACGACATGGATGAATTTCAGAAATATTATGCTAAGTGAAAGAAACCAGCCACAAAGAACCACATATTGTATGAGATTCCATTTACATGAATGTCTAAAAGAGGCAAACCCTTAGAGACAGGGAGTAGATCAGTGGTTGCCCAGGGGATGGAAGAGGGGAGGGGCAATGGCCGATAATAGGTATAGGGTTTCTTTTGAGGATGATGATGTTCTGGAATGATATGGTGGTGCTGTATAACCTTTTGAAAATACTAAACATAACTGTATTGTACACATTGAAAGGGTGAATTTTATGTTATATGAATGTTATTCTAATAAAACATTGAAAAACTATAATTACTTAATCCTACATCCTCAATAGAAATATCTCCTCTCACACTGATCCAAATGGGACACTATACAAAAGGGCATGAGCTTCTAAATCTCAAGGTTTGGTACAAGTTCTAGAGCTGTCAGTTTCTGACAAAGTCATCATGCCAAGGCCTTTGGGCAAATCACATTCTCTCTGAGTCTCGTTCCCTATCAAATGAGGGAAACAAACATAAATAATCTTTAAAGGTTCTTTCTAATTCTAAAACCACAAGTCACTCAAGCCCAAAGTGATACAGAGAATATACTCTAAAATCCTCCTCATATTAAGGGATGCCCAGCTGGCTCAGTCAGTAGAGCATGGAACTCTGTTGTTTTTAACTTTTATTTATTTATTTTGAGAGAGACTGAGTGTGAGCAGGGGAGGGGCAAAGAGAGAGGGAGACAGAATCCCAAGCAGGATCGATGCTGTCAGCGCAGAGCCTATCGCAGGGCTCCATCTCATGAACCAAAATCAAGAGTCAGATGCTTAACTGCCTGAGCCACCCAGGTGCTTCGAGCATGTAACTCTTGGTCTTGAGGTCATGAGCTCAAACTCCATGCTGAGCTTATGAGCTTATTTTTAAAATAAATAAAATAAAATAAAATAAAATAAAATAAAATAAAATACCCTATTGAAGGCTCAGAAGAGTTTATGCCATGATTCTTCCTGAAACCATACCTTAGCCTGTAGTCGGCTCCCAATGGTTGACCTCAAGTGATACATGGAAACAACCACATCTCCTTGCACAGTGATGCTCAAGGGAATAAAGATTTTTCCATCTTGGACACGGTATTCTCTATAAACAGAGACAAAAATATACATTGAAAGAGTCCAATCTTGTATGATCACATAGGTATAGTCATCTGTGGCTCAAGCCAAAGAACCTATTGCCCAAGACTGGGCCCAAGAACCATTTCCTATCTTAAGCAGAGTCAGGAGCACAGCCATGGGTGCAAACTGGTTCTGCCATAGGATGGTGTTGGTCTAATGGTAAACCGCGCCCCCCCTCTGTCCCATCTAGACTTCAGATAAATTGACTGCCCATCCCTACTCTGCAGATCTCATAATCCTCAAATACACTTAGCCCTGATATACTTGTTGTTTCCTAACTTTAAATTAATAGTAAAAGCAGAGACAGAGGGAACAAAAATGTCCAACCAAGATCAGTATAGAAACTGCAAAGCCATGCTCTGTGAGGGTCTTAGATACCAATTCCCAAATTCAACCTATTCCAAACTAACTTCATTTTATGTCACCATCTACTCCCTTCTCTCCATACCCCCTACCACCTCCTACTGGTACCTGCTTTTTATTTTTGATTCTGTAACTTCTTTCATTATATCACCATCTGCCTAGCTGCTCACCTAGAAACTAAGCATGCAGGTCTTCTGTCCCCACCACTGTCTTAACCCTCATAATTCATGTTAGTCCCTTAGCTTGTATTTCCATTTGAGAGGGAGCCATAGCATCCCTTGGTTTACTTATGCTTTTCTAGGATTGAACCTACATAGAACTTTTTTTTTTAATATCAGCCTTTTCACAATGATGTATTCCTCACAGGAAGAATATAATTCAACCTAGATAAGAAATGAGCAATTCCTAAGAAGAAGTGAAGAAAAGTATCATGACCTACTTCATTCGTTCAAAATCTGCACAGGTCGTATATATTTTGGTTTCTCCAATCAGTACATCACAGTAAGGCCGACATCCATTTCTCTGTTTGTTAAAAAAAGGGACTGGACTGACAGTGATGGACTTAATCGTGAGAGGCTTGAAGTGAGGGCGGTAGGGCTTGTCTGCTAGGAGGTCACACATATAGCCCAGGTATCTGAAACAGAAGATTGACATTCTGTGGGTACCCAGCACACCAGACCAAAGAAGCAATCAATCTTGGCTATGAAGTCTATTCTTGTAAATTACTAACTTATAATAACAATTTACTGTGTTAAATTCTTAAACGTTAACTACCAAAAGAGAATGCAACCAACAATTTATGAAAGCTTTTATCTAGTGACATGACTGTATTTCCCCCCCAAAGAACTGGTAAAGGGGTAATTTATTAAATGAAAAAGGCTTATGGGAGCTTTATGCCAACTTCACATTGGCATATCTGTTCCTATTTGATCTGCCAGGTTAAGTTGATCAGCTAAAAGCCGGCTTTGGAAAAATTTTAGAATTTATCATCAGAAGCACTTTTAACTCAAAAAAAGTAAGAAGGGGAAATTATATAAGAGAAAAGAAGGGGTGCCTGGGTGACTCAGTCAGTTAAGCGTCTGACTCTTGATTTTGGTTCAGGTCATGATCTCATGGGTCTTGGGATCAAGCCCCACGTCGGGCTCTGTGCTGATAGCACAGAGCCTGCTTGGGATTGTCTCTCTCCCTCTTTCTCTGTCCATCCCCCACTCACACTTTCTCTCAAAATAAATAAACATTGTTTTAAATAAATAAATAAGAAAAAAGAAGAAACTGCAAGTAACGGAAATATAATAAGTCAATTACCTAAAAAGGGTTTCCCTTTTCTTAAGTGCACAATACCAATTAGAAATTGTGCCTACTCTGCATCTAGCTTACTTTACCTCCTGTGGGATGGCGACAGTCCGATTCCGGGTCGCTTTGCATATAACAATCGAACGGCTGGGCCAGGAGTAGAGTAGAGATTACAGAAAATGAACATAGCACCAACCAGAATTGACGATGCTGCCCGTCCATCCTGCCAAGGAAGATACATAAACCTGTCACAAACGTGGCCCAGTCAGCCACTCACCACAGAGAATGGCTGTACTTGCAGTTAAAAGAGGGAAGAGAGAATGGGGAGAATTCTTCTTAACAGAATGATTTTCTGTTCAAAATTATTCACCTGAGGGTGCCTGGGTGGCTCAGTCACTTAGGTGTCAACTCCTGATTTCAGCTCAGGTCATGATCTCGCAGTTCGTGGGATCAAGCCCTGCACTGGGCTCTGCACTGACAACACAGAGCCTCCTTGGGATTCTCTCTCTCTCCCTCACTCTCTCTCAAAATAAATAAATAAACTTAAAATAAAATGTGTTCACTTGAAAACCAAACTCTGTCCCAAGCTCTTCAAATCACAAAGCAGCAAGGAAGGCTTATTCTTAGGGTAAAACTGACTCTCTACTAACCTAAGAAACCAAGCAACACAAATTTGATCTGCATATATTTATGGGAAAATAGTCTAATCTTCAAAGTAACTTTGGACTCATAGGATCAGAACTAGTAGTTGAGGTCTCTTGGTTGCAAGCCGGAGGTAGAGTTCACAGATTAGGCAAATACTGCTCTTTGGAATATGCTATGTATATATTTTACCCAAAGTATGTTTCTAGATTCATACAAAATAAAGAAGCTTCACATGATTCAACCACATTCAGTGGAGAAATGCATGTAACATTCCTAACAGATGGTGGCCCAGGCTCTTCTAGAACACTCTGAGTGACAGGAGGCTTGTTGCTACTTGAAGAAACCAAGCCCAGCCCAGCTTACAAAGTTCTTCTTTATCCTGAATTATGTTGAGTTGAAGTCTATTCCACTCAATGATCCTCGTTTTTTCTTCTGTCAGGAAGGAGTAAACCTACTTCTTTCTTCCTGGGGTAGCCTTTCACATATCTGAAATACCCTCCCCTTCCACCAACTCTTTTATTTTCCAGGTTAAAGGCACACCCAATCTGTGACGGTTAATTTTATATGTCAACTTGACTGGGCTGAGCGATGCTCAGACAGTTGGTAAAACATTACTTCTAGAATTGTCTATGAGAGTGTTTTGAAAAGAGATCAGCATTCAGGGTGCCTGGGTGGCTCAATCAGTTAAGTGTCTGACTTCGGCTCGGATCACGATCTTGAAGTTTGTGGGTTCAAGCCCCACACAAGCTCTGTGCTGGCAGTGTGGAGCCTCCATGGGATTCTCTCTCTCTGCCCCTCCTCTGCTCATTCTCACTCTCTCACTCAAAAATAAAATAAACATTAAAAAAATTTTTTTAAGAGATCAGCATTTGACTCTGAGTAAAAAAAGATGTACTCTCACCAATGTGCATGGGCATCACCTAATCTGTTGAGGGTCTGAATAGAACCAAAAAGCAGAGAAAGGGTGAATTTTCTATCTTCTTGAACTGAGATGTCTACCTTCTTCCCTGGGACATCAGAGCCCCTGTTCTCAGGCCTTGGGCTCAGACTGAATTACATCACCAGCTTTTCTGGTTCTCTAGTTTGCAGACAGCAAATTGTGGGACTTCTCAGCTTCTGTAACTGTGTGAACCAATTCCTATAATAAATGCATTATATATTGGTTCTGTTTCTCTAAAGGACCCCAACTAATATATAATTTCTTTGATTCTTCCTCACTTGATATTCCATTTTAAGAAACATCATTTGGTGAAGTTTCTCTGAACAGACCCATTTTAAAACAACAACCTTAAATGTGCTACCCAGATGTGAAATGCAAAATATGAGGTGCACTCCAACCAACTAGAGAGGAAATACCATCTCCTTTATTCTGGACACCATGCTTTTACTAACATAATCCTAGGCCAAACTAGTTTACATGCAGGCTAAGTCACACCCTAAGCTCTTACTGATTTTCCTATCTACTAAAACCCCTAGTTCTTTTTCAAATGATGTGTTAAGCTAAGAGACAAATATATTTAATCTTTTACAACAAGATTCAGGACTTCACATTTATCCTGTGTTTAATTTCACATTCTTAGTTTCCGTTAAACAACCAACCTGCAAAGGCTTTTAAAATCCAGATTCATTATATGACCCTCCCATTTCTGAGAAATATTGGAAGCTTGATCTTCACATCCTCATCACTGTTTTTAATTAAAAGGGCAACCAAACGCAACCTTCTCCTGGGAAGATGCTGATCCATTAATCACCTACCTTTGGAAGCAAGTACTGAGCCACGATCCAACTAGATGTATAATAACCTAGCCCAAATTTCTCTATCTTGATTATAGGAAATTGGGAAATACCTTGCAGGAATACAATAAGCTATCCCTACTAGTCTATTGGTCTTGTAAAAGTTCAGCTGTTTTGATATGCACATTCATAATGAACCAATGAAGACTCCTTTTTCCTAAGAGTTTAAAATCATCTGTGCAAAGATTTATATTAGACTTTTGCCTTAAAGTGCCACCAGGTTCACCAGCCTGTAACTTTCCAGGATCAACCTCCTCCGTATTTTGGAAAAACTCTCCTGTCTTTGTTTGCCTGGCACCTCTTCTTCCTGTTTCCTCATATTACATAAGGAATCCATGATTGCTTTTCCAAGTGCTCTCAGCATTCTGAGACATAATTTAAGTCTAGAGAGTGGATTATTTTTAAAGTACTGTGAGGCTCTTTTACTATCTCACTACCTATCAGCTCTGTCTTAATGATCATTGTTACTACTGTCCTAGCCTGACATTTGCTCCCCTGACAAAGAAAACAGAATAAAAGAGTTAAGATTATATCATGTGCCTCAAGCATTTATTATTGTCCTTATTTCAAGGACAGGTTTTTCCTTTTTTTAAAGACATTTTTCTTAATCTTAATTCTTTTAGATTTAGCCTTCCTGATACTCTTAACTGATTCATGGTTCTTGGATGTGTCCCCCTCCTTTTATCTACCATGCAAATCTTTTTAACAGTTTAATTAGTTTTTTACTAAAAGATGAGTATATGCTTATTATTTTTAATAAAACAGAAATATATATGACAAAAGTAAAAGCTCCCATTTCCAGCTTCAATTCCATTTCCCAAAGACTTGGTGCAGATGTCTGACTCATGCGTACCCTTTTTCAGTGAGCTAGAGAGCAGCAATGGTGTCATAATCCTTTGCTTCTTTTTCTTCTTCATTGGCTTTTTATTCTTCAAGATTGTATCATAAGAACTGGAAGCCTCTTCTCTCTCTTGAGCCATCTTCCCTTACAAAGCTGTCAGACTTTGGCTCTCTGAACTTTTAGAAATTTTTTGCATGAAGAGAAAATCACCAAAGTGCCTAAAGTTGCTTAGTCCCTGAAAGGAATCTGTTCTGTTGCACAATCTGTTGTGCCTCCAACAGGAAAACCCTTTGGCCGTTCGTGGACACGAAATTTTTCCTTTGTTGCCAAGAGTTTGGGGATGTGAGATGGAAAGAAGAAAATATGTTCTTTCACTTTCCTCCTCTTTTAGCCAACTGGCTCTCAAGAAGGAGGGAGAAGATCATCAAGTAATCACATAGCAAAAAAAAAAAAAAATACACCCTGAAGTTTACAGAAGAATGAGTAGGGGCGCCTGGGTGGCTCAGTTGGTTAAGCATCTGACTTCTGCTCAGGTCATGATCTTGCAATCTGTGTGTTCGAGCCCTGCGTCGGGCTCTGTGCTGACGGCCCAGAGCCTGGAGCCTGTTTCAGATTCTGTGTCTCCCTCTCTCTATGACCCTCCCCCCATTCACATTCTGTCTATCTCTGTCTCAAAAAAAAATAAACGTTTTAAAAAAAACTTTTTTTTAAATTAAAAAAAAAAGAACGAGTAATTCCAGTATTTATGCTCAGATTCCACTTGTGTGTTCACTTGATCATGTATTCAATCATTTATTCAAGCCTCTCAGACCTGGGGTGCAAAGGTAAAGGAGATACAGTTCTTGCCTGTGAGATGCTCACAGTCTAGTAGGAAAACAGGCACACCACCAGATCATGATGATGCAGTATATTAGATGCCACAGAAGACATTCAGATATACAATGGGAATGTCCATACAGTGAAAATAGTCAAGAGTCAGAAAGAGTTTTACCAGATGTTGACTTTTATTTTTTTTTTAATTTAAAAAAAAATTTTTTTTTAACCTTTATTTATTTTTGAGACAGAGAGAGACAGAGAGAGACAGAGCATGAACAGGGGAGGAGCAGAGAGAGAGGGAGACACAGAATCTGAAACAGGCTCCAGGCTCTGAGCTGTCAGCACAGAGCCCGATGCGGGGCTTGAACTCATGGACCGTGAGATCATGACCTGAGCTGAAGCCGGATGCCTAACCGACTGAGCCACCCAGGCGCCCCCAGATGTTGACTTTTAAACAACAGGTAAGAGGCCACCAGAGAAGAGTTGGGGGAAGAGACTCTAAGAAGTCAGTGGTCGGAAAATTCATCAGTCCCACTAGAAATTTCTGTAAAATACAATCAATCTATGTGACTACTTACAAAGGCATAGGGGTCTTCTTCATTTTCACTCAAAAACAAAAAGGTAAATATTCCAATGTGTTTATCAATTTCATTCACACAGAACTCAATGGTATTTTTGCCTGTGTACCCACAGTCTTCGTTTCTACCTCTTTTATAATACTTAGCACATTGTAGAGGCCCTGTATTACGTGTATGTATCTGCCTCTCTCACTATTACTCAAGCTTTAAGGCAAGAAGAATAAATTCTTCCCTCATTTTTATATCCCTCACATCTCCTAATTCCTAAGTAGGGATTCAAAAAGTTTATTCAGCTTAAATGTTACCTGTTCACCAGCCTCTATAGAGCCAGCTGTATTTGGCCAAACCAAACCCAACTACCACAAATGACAACAACAAAGGTTACTCACCAAGCAGTGGACAACACAGACGTTTTTGGGATTCTGTAGTAGCCAATTATACATATTCCGACACACAGCAAAAAGGTTGTGCAGACTGGGGGCCTGCCTAATGGGCCAACTGCATTCTGAGACCTAAGGGAACAGAGCAAAAGGAAATGAATTCCTCAAGTGACTCCTCTCCATACGCAGCTATCACACTAAACAACTTCTGGAATATGATACCACATTCTCTTTTAATATAGCCAGGAAGAGGTATGAACAGGGTTCAAACACAGAAAGAAGAGTTGTTTAATATAGCAATTTCTTAGTTAAAAGATTCCATTCCAGGAAAGGTATAAAAACAAATTTTGAGGTATATTTTAAATTAAAAATAGACCATTTAAACTACATATTTGGATTTTTTTTTAATCCTGTAGGGTTACAATGCATTTAACTTCTATTAAGAATACAATGTTTTGACCTGCCTATTGGATACTTAATTATAGTATTATCTTATAAATCCTGCACTATCCCTAATTTTATTCCAGCTCTCATGAGAACATGAAAAAAGCTGCAGAGTGAGCCAAACTACACTTGCTCAGAGCTCTTATTTCTTTCTGTCTTACTGAAGGAATCCACAACACCATGGGGCAACCTTCAGTATTTTCACTCATCTAACACACGTGTTCATTTAACCCATTACAGAGCATCGGCAATGTTCCTGGAATTCTGTTTGGCTCTGAGCAGTATCACAATCGTACAAGACTGGTATTAACATGATGTCCATTCTGCAGATAAGAAAACAGACTCTCAGAGTCTGTCTTGTCTAGAGTCATGCTGCCAGTCAGGACTAGCAGAGCAACCCAGGTCTTCTGAGTATAAATCATTACGGGATAAGACTATACTGGTAGAGATTATCATTTGCCTCAAAATACTAGGTATGAGTCCCAAATGATTAGATATTTACTAATTTAGATAATAAAAAATGAGAAGTTTAGACTTGGACAAACTCTGTGACCTCTTTTAACCTTTTTTTTTTTTCCAAAAATGTGGTGAGTGGCACCTACCTACCTGCCTCATAGGGTGTGGTTAGTACATGAGGATGTATTTCAAGGGCTCAGCCCAGTACCTGACATGCACAAAGTGATTAAGGAATATTAGCTATTATCATCACTATCGAATCCGGTAACTGCCAGTACAAAGCCCTGAGTTCAGATAAAGCCAGCTATGTTTGAATAAAATGAATAAAATCCCACATGGCAAAAAAGCAGACTGAAGGGCCAGATCATACAAGGTCCTGTTAGCAGCTGGGAGAATATTTAAGAAGGAGTGACTCTCATCTGTATTATCCAAAGACCTCTTTTTTTTTTTTTTTTAATATATGAAATTTATTGTCAAATTGGTTTCCATACAACACCCAGTGCTCATCCCAAAAGGTGCTCTCCTCAATACCCATCCCCCACCCTCCCCTCCTTCCCACCCCCCATCAACCCTCAGTTTGTTCTCAGTTTTTAACAGTCTCTTATGCTTTGGCTCTCTCCCACTCTAACCTCTTTTTTTTTTTCTCTCTTTTTTTTTTTTTTCCTTTTTTCCTTCCTCTTAAGCCAGTACAGAGAATGGATGCAGATGACATGAGAGTAGCCGGGGGGGAGCAGTCAGGAGGCTGCTGAGGAGCCCAAGTCAGGAATGATGGTGGCTTAGGCTGGTTGCTAATGTAGGGAATTCTGAAAAAAGACTAGATTTTATATGGATGGTGTCATCAGAAAGTACTCTGCAACACTACTGGCCTAAACAACAACAACAACAACAACAACAACAACAACAACAACAACGAATATCTCAAATCCCTAATGTTTAACAGTGGGCAAAGGGAGGGAGGAGCAATCTATTGGTTCACCCTTTTCTGGTAACCAGATAATTGCTAGTCAAGTTTCTCTCTCTGGGGATGCCAAGAAGGCCCATTTTTTTGGTTAATTTGTACCTTTTTCTACAAGATGATTGTAGGGTAATGGCAGGGGTGCTTCCAGATACTCACTTACCTATACCTTTGGCAATGACAGGTATGGTTTATTAAACAAAGTAGTTGAAATGCTTGACACAGCTACTAAACAATCTAGGGTGACCCACTACTAGGCCTCCCAGTTTAAACTCCGGAACAGCTTGCCCCTTCTACCCAACATGAATTAAGACTGTTTCTGGCCCATTCTTTACCACCAAATGGATTCCCTGCTGCTGTGTTCTCAAGGAACAGAAATGATATATTGGTTTTAAAAAAAAAAAAAAGAAGAGTTGGTAAGATAAATTCTGCCATCAGGGAAATTACAAAATGTACACTTGTACAAGCTGCTTCTTGTCTGCAATGCTTTTCTTCCCTTAGTAAATTCCTATTCATCCTTTAAAACCCAAGTTCAAGTGCTCTTTTGTTACTGACAGTTTCTCTAACACCCAGAGGCAGAAATTAGTTACCTTAGTTCTTCGTACCCATGCCCTTGTCCATTTTCATCTATTACAGCTTTTATCAGTAGAGCACCATGATTAAACCCACAGGCCGGGTTTTCACCTTTGCTTTACCACTTATGATCTGATTAACTGTAGTCAAGTTTCTGATCTCTTGGAGCCCCAATCTCTTGTGTGTAAAGTGAAAATGGGCATTACAAGAGTAATGAGAATTAAGTAGAGCAACATAAGCACAGTAAGTGCCAGCGTATTGTCAAACTGTATTCAAATTAATTGTTTACCTCTGTCTCCCCCTCTAGACACTCGGCCTCACCAGAAGAGACACCATAACTTACTTGTTTTGTAACTGCAGAGTTGTTGTGTTAGTTGAATAGAAGATGCTCAGTATTTGCTGAGTGAACGAATGATTGAAAGAACAAAGGGATGAACCCCATTTGGCAATCGCTTCTCATACTAAGATTTGTCTACAGGTACAATTTCTCAAGGAAGGGGCAGATGAATCAAGTTTGCTGTTGTTGTAAGTTGGAATCATGGAATAGTATGAAAAAATTGCTTTTCCGGACAGTATTTTTAAACCTTTTAGAAACTGTATGTCAACCATACAAACACTAAATGTCAATATCTGTAATGAGTCTCAGCTAAAAGTTGGCTAAATTGTTCTCAGCACAAAAGGCTAAAAGCTCCAGAATCATTAAATCAATCAAGTAAATAATATTAATTTAAAGTACTCCATAATTACATATTTACTTGATCTATAATTATACACCATTAAGCAAACACACAATTAGAATTTTTTAAAAGCATGTACTCTGTCTAAAAGGGAAAAAAACACTAAAGCATAAACAAAACCCAAAAAAAATTTTAAGGAATTCAATCACTGTAAGCTATTTTTGTGTCTCCCTGGGGTTCACAGGTTCAGGCAATAAGCAGCACAATCCTTGGGCATGTGACACTTCATGATGCCATCTCCAGTCTCTCTAAACACCTCCCAGAGCTGCCAAGCATCAGAAAATGCCATATGGATTACAGGCTGCCATGATACCACCCAGTTGGGAAAGAAGCCAAAACAGCACCACAGCCGGATGCCATTTGATTTTTCTCTCTCCATTGCCACAAGCATGGGCTCATCGATGGCAGAAGCATCCCACCTGCCAAGCACAAGAGCAAAAGGTACTACAGAGAATCAGACTCAAGAGCCATACCACATTTTAAGAATCTACACCATTTTTGGAAAACAGGGGGATTTTAGTCAATCATTTACTGTGGCATTTTAGTATTACTAACATCAATCATAACTACCACTTACCGAACGCTTACTATAGGGTAGACACTGCTATCAAGTTTATTCGTTATGGCAAAACTACAGAAAAGAATTTCTAAGTATTTGCAAGGTAGGTATTCGTATTGTCATCCCCATTGCATACAGGATAAAATGGTATCTCGGGTGAAGTGAAGAGATTTAACCAGGAAGAGGAACAGCTGAGATGTGAACCTAGGGTAATTTTTAAAGCTTAAAATTGTCATCTCAATAAAAATTACTGATAAGACTCATGTACTTTCTATTATATCACACTGTCTGATGGTGATTATTAACTGCAATTCCACCTCACATTTGTGGGTGGTTATGGCTTCAAGTGATGGCCATATTTTCAGTTTCCTTAAAACTGAAGCCTGGTGGCAGAGGGAGAGATGAAGTATAACCTGTAAAGTCACCTCTCACCAACCAGCAAACCAAAGCAGAAACAACTGGGAGCTCTGGTGACCTCTGGTGAGCTCTGGAAGGAAAAGGAAAGGAAACAAACAAAAGATGGACCTTTAAGTAAGTTCAAATTGATAGCATATTTCCCAAAAATCAATTTGTTCTCAAAAGGGAAGAAATCCTGCAAGATTATGTAGTTTAGAAACAATCAAAATGAAGGAAAAGTCTAAAGGAATCAGCTGGGTTTATTTTTTTATGCTACTAACAGAGCTCCTTCAGCATACTTTTCTTCCTGGTTGAGAGGAGGAGGAAGGACACTCCAAGTGGTGCTGGAGTGCGATCAGAACGTAAGAACTTTAGGACCAGGCAACATGCAGTGGCCATTCACCTGGTTTTCTACTTCTTACCAACATCAATACCAAGAAATGTGTAAAGCAGTGGTTCCTGATATTCTGAGCAGAGCTCAAAACCTGTGCAGAAAGTGAACCAGTTTACATGCACCTACAGAGTGGATGGGTACAGTGTTTATTTGGGAGATGATGGAAAAGGTTTGGGTATAGACAGTGGTGATGGTTACACAACATTGTGAATGTATTCAATGTCATTGAACTGTACTCTTATAGGTTGTCAAAATGGTTAAGTTTGTGTCATGTATACTTTACCATCAAAAAAAAAGTGGGGTGCTAGAAGAAATGGTTAAACTCTCTGAAGCCCATCCATGGATCTAAATACACAGGTGGACCCATATTTCTTTAACTCAGATCAAGAATACCTGTTTTAGATAATGCATCTCATTGGTCTCCAGGACTTTACTGTCAACATTGGTAATTTTTATTTCCTCAAGGTGGAAACTGGCTAAGAAGACTAAAAAACCAAACAAACAAAAAACTAATGTTCAATACCTCTTGTGCAGTTCTGAATAGGCACTCTAGCACATTGCTTTGAAAGCAGGGCAATCTGGCATATATTGAGTTGGGGTCTCTGCTAAAAATGGAGACTAAATATGAATCCTATTCTAACATTCCGTTACACATGCAAATCCTAAGAAAGCTGCTATTTGATTATTTCATCCAATTCCTGTCAAACCATGTGGCTTCTAAGCATAAAAGCTAATCAAAATATAGAATGACTCCCCTCAGCAAAGTGAAATCTTCCTGGAAACAGCCTGTCTCTGCCACCACCACCGTATTCCCAAACACATATCACACAATAAAATGTAAAGTGACTTAGTTCAGGGTCCAAGACACAGGGATATAGACAGAGCTGGACTCCTGTGAGTCTACAAATAAAACCAGTCTCATGTTTGGTCTTTTCCAACACTGGTATTTATGGAAGAGTCTGCCACCTACATTAATTTTTTAACTTTTTTAAAAAAGATTTAAGTAATCTCTACATCCAACGTGGGCCTTGAACTTACAACCCTGAGATCAAGAGGTGTATCTTCTACTGATTGAGCCAGCCAGGCACCCCATGCCATCTACATTTATTAAAATAAGATTTGGAAAACTTCCAAACTCTTTCTATGAAGCCAGCATTATCTTGATTCCAAAGCCGGACAGAGACCCCACTAAAAAGGAGAACTATAGACCAATTTCCCTGATGAACATGGATGCAAAAATCCTCAACAAGATATAAGCCAACCGGCTCCAACAATACATTGAAAACATTATTCACCACGACCAAGTGGGATTTATACCTGGGATGCAGGGCTGGTTCAATATCCGCAAAACAATTAATGTGATTCATCACATCAATAAAAGAAAGGACAAGAACCATATGATCCTCTCAATAGATGCAGAGAAAGCATCTGACAAAATACGGCATGCTTTCTTGATAAAAACTCTCAAGAAAGTAGGGATAGAAGGAGCATACCTCAAGATCATAAAAGCCATATATGAACGACCCAACGCTAATATCATCCTCAATGGGGAAAAACTGAGAGCTTTCCCCCTAAGGTCATGAACAAGACAGGGATGTCCATTCTTGCCACTGTTATTCAACATAGTATTGGAAGTCTTAGCCTCTGCAATCAGACAACACAAAGAAATAAAAGGCATCCATATTGGCCAGGAGGAGGTCAAACTTTCACTCTTCACAGATGACATGATACTCTATATGGAAAACCCAAAAGATTCCACCAAAAAAACTGCTAGAACTGATTCATTAATTCAGCAAAGTTGGAGGATATAAAATTAACGCACAGAAATTGGTTGCATTCCTATACACCAACAATGAAGCAACAGAAAGAGAAATCAAGGAATCGATCCCATTTACAGTTGCACAAAAAACCATAAAATACCTAGGAATAAATCTAGCCAAAGAGGTGAAAAATCTATACACTGAAAACTATAGAAAGCTTATGAAAGAAATTGAAGAAGACACAAAAAAATGGAAAAAGATTCCATGCTCCTGGATAGGAAGAACAAATATTGTTAAAATGTCAATACTACCCAAAGCAATCTACATATTCAATGCAATCCCTATCAAAATAACACCAGCATTCTTCACAGAGCTAAAACAAATAATCCTAAAATTTGTATGGAACCGGAAAAGACCTTGAATAGCCAAAGCAATCTTGAAAAAGAAAACCTAAGCAGGAAGCATCACAATCCCAGACTTCAAGCTATACTACAAAGCTGTAATCATCAAGACAGTATGGTACTGGCACAAAAACAGACACTCAGATCAATGGAACAGAATAGAAAACCCAGAAATGGACCCACAAACGTATGGCTGACTAATCTTTGACAAAGCAGGAAAGAATATCCAATGGAATAAAGACAGTCTCTTCAGCAAGTGATGCTAGGAAAACTGGACAGCGACATGCAGAACAATGAACCTGGACCACTTTCTTACACCATACACAAAAACAAACTCAAAACAGATGAAAGACCTCAATGTAAGACAGGAAGCCATCAAGATCCTTGAGGAGAAAGCAGACAAAAACCTCTTTGATCTTGGCCGCAACAACTTCTTACTCAACACGTCTCTGGAGGCAAGGGAAACAAAAGCAAAAATGAACTATGGGGACCTCATCAAAATAAAAAGCTTCTACACAGCGAAGGAAACAACCAGCAAAAGTAAAAGGCAACCGACAGAATGGGAGAAGATATTTGCAAATGACATATCAGATAAGCGTTAGTATCCAAAATCTATAGAGCTTATCAAACTCAACACCCAAAAAACAAATAATCCAGTGAAGAAATGGGCAAAAGACATGAATAGACACTTCTCCAAAGAAGACAGCCAGATGGCCAACCGACACATGAAAAAATGCTCAACATCACTCATCATCAGGGAAATACAAATCCAAACCATGAGATACCACCTCACACCTGTCAGAATGGCTAACATTAAGAACTCAGGCAACAACAGATGTTGGCAAGGATGTGGAGAAAGAGGATCTCTTTTGCATTGTTGGTGGGAATGCAAGCTGCTGCAGCCACTCTAGAAAACAGTATGGAGGTTCCTCAAAAAACTAAAAAGAACTACCCTACGACCCAGCAATTACACTACTAGGCATTTACCCGTGGGATACAGGTGTGCTGTTTCAAAGGGACACATGCACCCCCATGTTTATAGCAGCACTATCAACAATAGCCAAAGTATAGAAAGAGCCCAAATGTCCATCGATGGATGAATGGATAAAGAAGATGTGATACATATACACAATGGAGTATTACTCGGCAATCAAAAAGAATGAAATCTTGCCATTTGCAACTACGTGGATAGAACTGGAGGGTATTATGCTAAGTGAAATTAGTCAGAGAAAGACAAAAATCATATGACTTCACTCATATGAGGACTTTAAGACACAAACAGATGAACATAAGGGAAGGGAAACAAAAAGAATATAAAAACAGAGAGGGGGACAAAAGAGAAGAGACTCATAAATATAGAGAACAAACTGAGGGTTACTGGAGGGGGTGTGGGAGGGGGGATGGGCTAAATGGGTAAGGGGCACTAAGGAATCTACTCCTGAAATCATTGTTGCACTATATGCTAACTAATTTGGATGTAAATTTAAAAATAAAATAAAATAAAAAATAAAATAAAATAAAATAAAATAAAATAAAATAAAATAAAATAAAATAAAAATAAAATAAAATAAAATAATATTTGGTTTATTTGGTTAAGGGTCCGACTCTTGATTTTGGCTCAGGTCATGATCTCATAGTTTGTAGGATCGAGCCCCACGTTGGGCTCCGTGCTGACACTGTGGAGCCTGCTTGGGACATTGGGACATCTCTCTCTCTGACACTCCACTACTCACACTTTCTCTCTCTCAAAATAAATACACATTTAAAAAAATATTTTAAAAATAAAATAAGATTCAATTGCAGACCTAGAACTCCATTATCCTGGAAGGAGGAAGAAATGGTTCTAGCCCTCATGCACTGGAAGATGAGAACCTAATGCAATAATGAGATGCAAATCAATTCACAGCATTAGTGCTGGGGAGAGAAAGGACTGTGGCCTGGAAAAGAGATGTAGCCAAATCCAAAACAGAGCTCAGATGAAAATACTAAGGTTTGGGGGCTGTCTTCCTGAGATACAACTGAGGGCTGAGAGAACCAGTTAGGTTGGAGGGTCCAGTTGCATTCTGCCAAGTTCTAGGACTATCTGAGGAGGCTAAAGAGGTAGTGTAAGCCTGTGTTTCTGAGAAAAGAATTGGAAAAGACTTGTGGTATACTGAAACCCTCCCCTTAGCAAAGTTAGGCTGTTAGGATGGGTGAGGGGTGTCGCATGGGGGCCTCTTAGGAAGAGGGAGCAGCTCATGCAAGGAGACAGCATGTGTCTTCCCTGGTTGGAGTATAGAGTTTTTTAGGCCATGGAGAACAGTGGAAAAGAAGCTGGAGAGGCAGGGCTAAGACAAGATCATGAAGAGCTATGTAAGACACATTCTACGGTTTGCACAGAGAGGAAATAACCCTATTCCTTTCACTTACACTCATAAGTAAGCAAGACTTATTCATGCTTTAAGGTCCAGCTCTCACTGCTGTCTCCTTTCCCCAAACTCTCTCAGTATGGATTATAAATATTATTTGCATTTGTCTTTAGCATGTCTTGGCTTCTTTTTCAGCTAGGCTTAAGTGTCTTGAGAACAAGAACCAAATATTTATTTTATATCAATATGTTTAACAATTCTTGGCACATTCATTCTTCTGAGAAACCTGTATTAGCCATGCCAGGCATGCTCCTAGGTAGCAAATAAAATAAACATCCCTCCTGCTCTTCTAGAGCAAATGAGGGCAGCCCAGGACAGATGTTCAATATGTAAGTCCTGGTCTTTTGGTAAGACTGTTAAGACTGGTCACAAAATATGCAGTTGCACTAATAGATGCCTTGCTTTAAATATCTTTATAGAGATTGCTTTTACAAATACTACACAAAGGGCCACCTGGGTGGCTCAGTCGGTTAAGCATCCGACTTCAGCTCAGGTCATGATTTCACAGCTCATGGGTTTGAGCCCTGCATCAGGCACTGTGCCAGCAGTGCTGAGCCTGCTTGGGATTCTCTCTCTCTCTCTCTCTCTCTCTCTCTCTCTCATTCTCTTTCCCTACCCCTCCCCAACTTGAACTTTTTCTCTCAAAAATAAATAAACTTAAAAAGAAAAAACAAATACTACACAAAGAGACATCTTCATACATATGAATGTTTCTACAATGATAATTATATCTTTATTTACTTTCAGAGGGAAATTTTTCCAGATTATCACAGATCTTCCATGATTAAATAAAATTTCTATGGAATATTGTGAAGGGTGTTCCACAGTTCTTCAGTTATGAAAATGATGACATTGACTCTCAAACAATAAAAATCAATCCAAAAGATTTGCATCTGAGTTAGAAACGGAATATCTACCCACATTCTGTTTGATGTTAATTCACTTGTTCTGAATCAGGTAATAGATGGGATAAGAGTGGGAAAGGCAGTTAATTATAGGGAATTTAAAAGAGCTGCATTTAAAATCTCCATTATACAGCAGCAATTTAGACCAAACTGCTTCAGAATGGTTTTATCAGTGCTTCTCGAGAGTGGTCCCCAGGGCAGCAGTTGGAGCGGCGCCCAGGAAGTTGTTAGCAGGTGCAGATTCCCACCACTCTTCTATGCTGCTAAAGCAGAAACTCTGGGCCTGGGTGTCTGCCCAACCCTCCAGGTGGTTTGTTGCTCACTAACATTTGAGAACCACCAGGTTTCCTCTTGCCTATTCTGGGAACCTTCACGGAAAAAGAGAGTCCTTAGCAAAACTGTCCCTTATGTCATTGAACATTAGGGCAGGTGAGGCTTTAGAGAACATACAGACCAACCTTCCTGTGTTTTTTACAGATCTGGAAGCTGAAACCCAAAGATTATCAATGGCAACTAAAATTGGAGCAAAATGTGTTCTAGCATCAAAGCTGAGATACACAGGATGGACAGGCAGCTATAATTTTGCTTACTTAAAATAAATTTTCACTTTTCAAGGGTCCATTGTGTGGCAAACCCTTTATATTTAGGAATAGACCCAGATGTAGTTGCAAAACCAATCACATCTAAGGCTAAATCAAAATATTTGAAAATGTTCTGGAAAGAGAAAAAGCCTTAATTCAGTGAATAAATCAAGAACTCCCTGGCCAGAAGGATCAGACTTCACATCAGATTCAAACCTAAGCCAACACTCATGGCTTCTCAACCAGTCAGAAACTAGGAATATTTCCCTGCCTTATTCAAAAAGTTCCTTAGGAGGATAAGCCAGCTTTCCCAAGTAATATGTCGGCCCAGAGCAATGGTTAAGAACACAAGCAAGCCTTAGACCACCTGCTAGTGGTAATGGTCTTGGGCAAGTCACCTTAATTCTCTGTGCCCCAGGTCTCCATCCACCTCAGGGGACAGTGTAAAAGCTCCAAATATTAGTAATAGTATTACCAAACCCACAGTGTGGACTGTTTGTGTGCTATTTTCTACTTATGAAAAAAGCACCTTTACTGAATGTCAGAGAGCTATTTCCATTATACTGAGTGGTGTCTATATTGGTCTAGCGACACTGATGCATCATGACGCCTAAGTAGCAATAAGGGAAGGTTAAGGGCAGTAGAAGGCTCACCAATTGCCCTCCATAGCAGCTCTATCTCCAACTGAGCCTCAGAGCAATGTGCCCTAACAACTAAGCAAACAGCCACAAGTGATTTGAGACCCCAAATTATATGGTATCTCATTGACAGATAAACTTTTCCTGCAAATGTCCTCACCCAAGGAAAATCTTCAAAATATTTTGTAGCAGCCTAATAAATACTTCATGACTAGAAGTGTCCAGAGTGTATAGTTTATCAGCTTTGTGTCTGAGGACAAAGGCTTTGAGGATATCTCTTAAAGGGAAAAATACCCTGTTACATCTTCAACCATGGCATCCCAGTGCTAAAACTCCTTACCCTGCTGTGAAACTTGGCAGTTCGATAAGACTTGGGTGACAGATTGTACACCGTGTAGTGGTCAAGATGTCTGGAATCCAAAAAGCTTCGGATGTCATCCACCTGATTCCTGAATCCTATGTCAACGTTGTCCAGAGGAAAGGACATCACTAGGAGGGATCACAGAGAGAGAATATCGGTTAAATGGGTATGCTGTTGCAATGAGCAGCAACTGAAAGCTGAGCTGTTAATAAACATGAGAAACTTACCAATAATTCTGGAGGTAACATAAGTAAAGTCTAAATCTCCCTTCGTGTAGCTAAAAGCAAGACAGGAAAGGGTGCTCATTAAAGTGATCCAAATATGCCAGGATATCCCCCTCTCGATCACTTGCCCATCATGACTTGGACACTTCATCCAGTAGGCGTTTTTCTTAGCTCAAGGCCTTCTCTCTAACAAAGGATAATTGTTGAGAGAAGCAACCCATACCCTCAGGAGCGTAAATCTACCACTCCAACTGATGTACCCCAATACCCTTTGTAGGTGACACTTCCTGAAAAGAATCAATCTCAGAATAGAAAACAGTGCTTATTCATTAACACTGATTATTCCAGCCTCTTTGCCTGCTTGAACATCTCCTGTAAGTGTGAACAGTGAGAGGGTAGGTAAGGAAGTGATGGAGAAACAACAAGGGATATCTTTTCTCTGTCCACCAGGCCCTGGTTGGCAATTGCTGGTAAGGGATAAATTTTGCCTTTGAACAAAGATTAAAATCTTGATTAATCTTTTGGGCTTGACATTTGAATTTATGATTCAAAACTGCATATTACAACCTAAAGTGATCTTAGAATTTTCTAATACCTAAGAATAAAATAGAATTCATATGGCCTGCTTGTAAGAATTTTCATACAGCAGAAGGGTAGAAAATGTCTTCCACTAAACAAGATTCAAAGAGCTACTAAGATACAAAAAATAAATGTTTCCATTATGATCCAATGAGTATTTTTCAGATTGCATGTGCATTATTATCTCATTTAACTTCTCATTTAATTCTCAAATCAACCAAAGACATGAATCCTACCAGAGTATAAAAGTCAAGCTCAGAGAGGTTAATTAAATTGCCTAGATCACATGGTTAACAAGGGCAGATAATGCATTAGAACCCAGGATGCTGGATTCAAAAGACAGGGATGGCAACCAGTACATTTTAATATAAAAATGCACTGAGTCCTCCTGGCCTGTGCTTGTAGCTTCCGAAGGCCTCAACTTTATGGCTTCAATGACATTGCTTGGTTGATCAGATTCCATGCAATTATATCACATAATTGACAGTCCTTGAGCCAGAAAATCAGTTGGCTGGTAACCAGGTAACCAGATCCTTTGGAGGCACGGAGGTCCATTAACTTAACTGGGAAGAATGCACATACCTGGTAACAGATTGTATAACTCTGGAAGATGTGTCTTTGAGGGTGTCTTTCAAGTTGTCCTTTAAGTTACTGAAGAGCCTCCCTGCACCTCCTTTCACCATGTCGAAGAGACCTCCCCCATAGCTGGGCTCCATGTCTGGGGATGAGGCACCTGCCAATGAAAAACAGAAATGGAGCTGATACACAGACTACACGATCTCTCTTCATTCCCGTAACATACGCAGACCAGGAAAGATATTCCTGTAAGTTATGCTCACTCTCAGAACTTACTGACTCTGGGTTACTGCAGTGCTGCTGGGCCTGCCTGGGAGACCAATAGAAGCACTTTGCTAAGTCTCACATTTTTTAACATGAATATTAGAAAAAATGTAATTGTCCATGTGGCCTTCATTATACTTCTCTGAGACAATGCCCACATCAGAGGAAGAGCAGCTTAGCTTAGAAGTGTGTGCAGGGGCCTCCTCTGCCCTGCGAGGGAGCTGAATGTGTTAGAAGATTCATCTCATGCCTCTCCCGCTAAGTCATTCTTCACGTCCATCATGGAAAATAACCTCTCAGGGGCCTTTTAACAGTGTTTAGGATGCATGGTGATCATCAGTATTATTTATCAAGTACTTCAGTTTTTCATTCCTTACAGCTTCACAAAATTGTACCTTCTGGTCCCTTGTGGTTAGCTCAACCTTGGCACCATTGACATTTAGAGCCAAATACCTCTTTGCTATGGGGGTGGGGATGCCCAGTACATTGTAGAGTATTTAGCAGCATCCCTGGCTCCTAGTCACTAGAGAGCACCAGTAGCACCCCACTGCCACCAGCTGGGACAACCCAAATTGTCTCCAGACATTGGCACATATCCCCTGGAAGGCAAAACTACCCCTGGTTGAAAACCACCACTCTAGTCTATGATATGTCAGTGAAGGTAGGTACTGTGTGTCACTCAGGATACAGCACTTAACTGTGAGTGTGAAACTCCCCATAGTTCTCATTCCCTCTCTGTGTTTCTGTCCCCGTCTCTCTCTTTCTTTGCCCTAGCAACTGGCAAGGTTTGAGATCATGGCTGCTCTGTCCAGGACTCCCAGGTCCTGGAATAGGAAACTGTGTGGCAGAGCTCCCAGCTGACCTTCAATGAACATGCAGGATGAGTGATGACCAACCCTTTATTATTAGAAGCACCCCCATTCCATTTTGGGAGTGTTCCTCATCATAACACAACTTAGCTTACAAAGGCTGATACAGGAAGAAAGAAGGAACCTGTGTAGAGGAGGCTAATGTAAACAATGGCCAGGTAGCCTCTTCAGCCTAGCAGTCAAGAGCAGGAGTCATTCTCAGCTGGGTTCTGGCTCAGCCTTGCTACTCCTGTGTGACCTTGGGAAGGAAGTAACAGTCTTTTTTTTTTTAAGTTTATTTATTTATTTGGAGAGAGAGAGCAGGGGAGGGACAGAGAGAGAGAGAGAGAGAGAGAGAAAACAGAGAATCCCCAGTAGGCTCTGCACTGCCAGGGCTTGAACTCACAAACTGTGAGATCATGACCTCAGCTGAAATCAAGGGTCAGAGGCTTAACTGACTGAGCCACCCAGACACCCTGGAAGTAACAGTCTTTATAAGCCTCTTTCTTCCCGACTTTAAAATTGGGATAAAAATAGTGCCTTCTTCATAGGGAAAGGTTAAATAAGTGCATATAAAACTATTAGCATAGAACCTAATATATTTAGGGGCCAACAGACTGCAGCTAACTATTATTATGTCACACCCTGAAATTCTTATGTTATTTTTAATCATTATTCACTTTTCAACTATATGATGACATCTCTTCTTTTTTAAAAATTGTAATATTTATTTACTTTATTTTAAACTGTAATATTTATAATGGACTTTAAAATATGTTAAGGAGGGGGGTGGTGCCTGGGTGGCTCAGTCAGTTAAGCCTCTGATTCTTGATTTCAGCTCAGGTCATGATCCCAGGGTCACAGGACCAAGCCCCACCTCAGGCTCTGCACTGGGCATGGAGCCTGCTTGAGAGTCTCTCTCCTCCTCTCCCTTGCCCCTCCCCCACTTACATTCATGCTCTCTCTCTCCCTCTCAAATAAAAAATAAATAAAATATTTCAAGAAGACAGATTTCATGTTAAGTATTCATATAAAAAAATACTTCACAAGGAGATTTTTGGAGATTGTGGTAATAGTATCGTAAGTATACACACATATTTTTCTTTCAATATATGAAATTTATTGTCAAATTGGTTTCCATACAACACCCAGTGCTCATCCCAAAAGGTGCCCTCCTCAATACCCATCACCCACCCTCCCCTCCCTCCCACCCCCTATCAACCCTCAGTTTGTTCTCAGTTTTTAAGAGTCTCTTATGCTTTGGCTCTCTCCCACTCTAACCTCTTTTTTTTTTTCCTTCCCCTCCCCCATGGGTTTCTGTTAAGTTTCTCAGGATCCACATAAGAGTGAAAACATATGGTATCTGTCTTTCTCTGTATGGCTAATTTCACTTAGCATCACAGTCTCCAGTTCCATCCACGTTGCTACAAAGGGCCATATTTTGTTCTTTCTCGTTGCCATGTAGTACTCCATTGTGTATATAAACCACAATTTCTTTATCCATTCATCAGTTGATGGACATTTAGGCTCTTTCCATAATTTGGCTATTGTTGGGAGTGCTGCTATAAACAATGGGGTACAAGTGCCCCTATGCATCAGTACTCCTGTAGCCCTTGGGTAAATTCCTAACAGTGCTATTGCTGGGTCATAGGGTAGGTCTATTTTTAATTTTCTGAGGAACCTCCACACTGTTTTCCAGAGAGGCTGCACCAATTTGCATTCCCACCAACAGTGCAAGAGGGTTCCCGTTTCTCCACATCCTCTCCAGCATCTATAATCTCCTGATTTGTTCATTTTGGCCACTCTGACTGGTGTGAGGTGATATCTGAGTGTGGTTTTGATTTGTATTTCCCTGATAAGGAGCGACGTTGATCATCTTTTCATGTGCCTGTTGGCCATCCGGATGTCTTCTTTAGAGAAGTGTCTATTCATGTTTTCTGCCCATTTCTTCACTGGGTTATTTGTTTTTCGGGTATACACACATATTTAAAGTCATCAAAATGTATACATTAAATGTGTGTAATTTTTATATATCAACTATACCTCAATAAAGCTAGAAAAAAATAAATTGGAAGAAAAAGGAAAGTTGGAGGAGGAATCTATAGATCAAAATATATTAAGAGACAAATCAGCCAATGGGGCACCTGGGTGGCTCAGTTGGTTGGTTGAGCATCCAACTTCAGCTCAGGTCGTGATCTCACTGTCGGTGTGTTCGAGCCCCGTGTTGGGCTCTGTGCTGATAGCTCAGAGCCTGAAGCCTGTTTCAGATTCAGTGTCTCCCCTCTCTCTGCCCTCCCCCCCCACTCATGCTCACGCTCTCTCTCTCTCTCTCTCTCTCTCTCTCTCTCTCTGTCAAAAATAAATAAACATTAGAAAAAAATTTTTAAAAAGACAGATCAGATCTTGTTTGGAACTTAATCCAAACAAACTATAAAAAATTAATCACATTTATGGGGCGACTGGAATTTGAGCACTTTCTGAGTATTTGATATTAAAGGTTTATTGTTGGGGTGCCTGGGTGGCTCAGTCGGTTGAGCGTCCGACTTCGGCTCAGGTCACGATCTTGCGGTCCGTGAGTTCGAGCCCCGCATCAGGCTCTGGGCTGATGGCCCAGAGCCTGGAGCCTGCTTCTGATTCTGTGTCTCCCTCTCTCTCTGACCCTCCCCCGTTCATGCTCTGTCTCTCTCTGTCTCAAAAATAAATAAATGTTAAAAAAAAAAATTAAAAAAAAAAAGGTTTATTGTTACTTTTTTAGGGGTAATAATACTATAGTTATGTTCAACAACAGTCCTCACTTACCAGAATAAATACTGAAACATTTATAAATGAAAAATTGCAATATTTAAGGTTTTTTTAATAAATAAAAGATAAAAGATTCGTGTAATGAGAACCATAATTATGAACGCTCATGTAACACTGAACTATCTGCTAGGTATTATTCTAAGCATTTTACCAATATTTATTCATTTAATCCTCAAAGCATACCTGTGAAGAAGATATTATTATTATTTTCTTTCACAGATCAGAAAACTGAGGCAGAGAGCTTAAGAAACTTGTTCAAGGGTGCACAGCTAGTGAGTAAATGGTAGGGTTTGGATTTGAGCCTTAGGCAACCCTTCCAATCACATCCCTCTTTCTTTCCCTAATACTATTCTGATTTTGATATGTATCATTCCAAATTTCTTTAAACATGTATTATATATGTAGTTATCCATAAGCAATATATTAATATTGTTTATTAATTAACAATTAATATATTGTTAACATATTAATATTGTTTATAAATGGTTTTGTGTTTGCAATTTTCTTTCTTTCCTCACTATGATTTAAAATTATTCTATGATGGTGCTACCTGTAACTTTATCTCACTTAAAGTATGATCCATTACCCCACTGATGGACGGTCGGGTCATTTACTGTAACAAAGAATGTGGTTATGAACACATTGCCTTGATTATATACAGGAGATTCTCTCTAGGTTATATGCAGGAGTAGAATTTACTAGCAAGAAGGATATGCACATTTTCAGATTTCTAGATATTGACCAGTCATTTCCCAGAGTAGTCATATCAGTTTAAACTCCTACTAGTAGTGCTGTACAACACTTGGTTATTGTTTGACTTTATAATTTTACCAACCTGGTGAGTGTGAAGCAATATCTCATTCTGGTCTTGTTTTATGATTTTTCCCCAGTTAGTGAGTTGTGTATCTTTCACTGTGTTTATTGGCCAGGCAGCTGTTCTTTATATTTTTTTAAGCTCATTTACTTATTTTGACAGAGAGTGTGAGTTGGGGAGGGGCAGAAAGATAGGGAGAGAGAGAATCCCAAGCAGGCTCCACACTGCCAGCATGGAGCCCAACGCAGCGCTCGATCTCATGGACGGTGAGATCGTGACCTAAGCTGAAACCAAGAGTCAGATTTAACCGACTGAGCCACCCAGGCAGCCCCAGGCAGCTGTTCTTTAAATCATACTTCAGGTTCCCACTAAACTCTTATGTGCCATCTGAATGGCAATACATATACCTATAAATACTTGCTGACTATTGTGTACTTTCATCCTCATCACAAAAGCCATTAATGCCTAAGTCACCATTAGGCATCTGCTTGAAAATACGGCTCTATTAGAAATTGCAAAGAGGGGCGCCTGGGTGGCGCAGTCGGTTGAGCGTCCGACTTCAGCCAGGTCACGATCTCACGGTCCGTGAGTTCGAGCCCCGCGTCGGGCTCTGGGCTGATGGCTCAGAGCCTGGAGCCTGTTTCCGATTCTGTGTCTCCCTCTTTCTCTGTCCCTCCCCCGTTCATGCTCTGTCTCTCTCTGTCCCAAAAATAAATAAAAAAAATTAAAAAAAAAAAAAAAAGAAATTGCAAAGAACAATCGATGCTGGTGAATAAACAAACAAGTGGACACATGGACAAATATGAATGATGTCTACCACTAACTGAGTTCCCCTATGTATAGGAACTCTGGACTTTTTTGTTACTACAATTTCACATAGTGGGAAAGAGGTAGAATGTTTATTTTCCCCATTTTATAGATGAATAAACGAACTCTCAAAGAAAGGAAGCAACTTTCCTAAAATCTCAGCTGACTAGTGGCAGAGCCAGGGATTCAAAGCCAGATCTGCACAATCCAAAGCCCAGGCTACTTCTACTATCTCCCACTATTTTACAGCTCCATAGCAGCTCCGTTCTAACAGCTGTACTTGGGGTGGTCTTTACCTGCCTTACACACAACCACCCCTCCCCTGTTCCTTGCCCTCCTCCACCTCCCGCCTGTGTGCCTTTCATCTGGCTGCCCTCGGCAGCAGATGTCCCCACAATAAACACTCCCATAAATCACGGCATCTGTCAGACCAACCAAACCCATCTCATTATTTAGGCAGACAGCATGTGTCGCCCCCACTGCCTCACGGCCCTAAATAAAATGCCAGCAATTGATCTGATGGGCAGCCCCACAGATTAGGACTATAACTACAGATCTGAGAATGTCCTCCTGGGTTCTGTTTCTCTATGACATAGAGCATATTATTTCCCTTTAAACACATCCTCACATAAAAAATCTGTACTGTGTTTTCATTTTAAATATATTGAGGATAGAGTGGTATAAAATGTTTGTAATTCCCCCATTTCCATCGAAAGTTTCTACTCCAGCCTGAATACCCTTGTTATATACCATTGTTCTAAGAGATGACACCAAATTGATTGTTCAGACCTCTCTTGGACTCTTTTTTTCTTTTTAAATATAATTTATTGTTTTGTGCTGGAACAGAACTCCATGGTACCAACCCATTAAAAGATATAAATATCCTTGATCATCTAAAAATCAGTCTCTCCATCTCTAAGGCTGCACCCACTGTTGATTAGAACCTTAGAGCCCTGCAGAAATCAGACCCACTTGGCAGAATCTACCTGTAGCCTTTATATACCCATATTATATGTCAAATTAGTCAGGACACAAAAAAGAGAAGAAGGACGTTATCTGAATTTGCCCTAATGGTTCTTTTAGGTAGGTATTCTGGCTTTCCCTGATGAGCTACATGAGGGCCAGAAGAATAGATTCTCCAAAGGCTATGTAAGTCTCAGCTGAGAGAAAGCACAGAAGGGCTTCAAAAAAAAATGACACAGTAGAGGGAAATGGTGAAATCAGAAAGTAATACACAGAAGGCAGAAGAAAAATAACAGCTGTTGCAGATCAGGGGTTGACCAACTATAGCTCATGGGTCAAATCCAGTCTGCTGCCTATTTTTGTACAGTCTGTGAAATAAGAATGGCTTTTACATTTTTATATGGTTGGAAAAAGTCAAAGGAGAAAATGTTTAATAAGGTGAATATTATTTGAAGGTCAAATCTCAGTATCGATAAGTAAAGTTTTATTACACTCATACATACAACCACACTCATTCCTTTACATACTGTCTGTGGCTGTTTTCATGATACTATGGCAGAGTTGAGTCACTGTCACAGAGACCTCATGGTCCACAAAGTTAAAGTATTTATTATCTGGCACTTTTTAGAAAAAGTTCTCTAATCCCTGCACTAGCTGGTTGAAAATACTTGGCATTCTGAGGAACCCAAACCTTGCCACCTCCAACATACTTCTAAATGCTATGACTAAATGGCAACTAGTGGGAAAACACCGTGAGTTTACTAAAGGTTCCTCAGGGATTTGTGGGTCTTAGAGGGTGGGAGGTGGCGAGGTTAGAGCTGATAGGGCATGAGACTGCCATCCAAAGAGAAAGATCCAGGTCTGTGCCTGGAAGGCTCCAAGTAGATTCTTATTCTATGCTGTCTTGTCATTTTAAAATGTAAACCCACCAAAGACCAGCGCTAAAAAAAACTGCACCCTGTCCCCGTGTCATTTCTAAGGATACACAAGTTTTTCCTAGGATTCCTAATTTAGGAGACAAGACACAGCATCCCAACGGCTCCCGAGTCATGGGAACTCACCACAGGTAGAATCTGAGTGGTTCTCCCTTGGAGAGTGAGTGACACAAAGCTTGTATCTCTTGGGAGAGAATCTCTGCTTCCCACTGGACTGTGAGTTAGCTATTTGTCTGTATTTATATCATGCTTCATTCCAAAAAATATTTGAGCTGGTTTAATACTTATTTGGAATAGAATATATATTTTTTTTATTTATTTTTTTATTTTTTTTTATTTTTGGGACAGAGAGTGACAGAGCATGAACGGGGGAGGGGCAGAGAGAGAGGGAGACACAGAATCGGAAACAGGCTCCAGGCTCCGAGCCATCAGCCCAGAGCCTGATGCGGGGCTCGAACTCACGGACCGCGAGATCGTGACCTGGCTGAAGTCGGACGCTTAACCGACTGCGCCACCCAGGCGCCCCTAGAATATATTTTTAAGAAGACTAGCACAAGGTTAAGGCTGGTCTTAACTGACTTTATGAAATAGGATAAGTAGGCATGGCTACTTTTCATTAACATCTTAATGATTTGTCAGCCGTAAGAAAATACTATTATGAGAAGTATTGTGAACTTCTTTATTCTATGTAACTTTTTTTTTGTTGTTGTAAAACTTATTAATATAAATTATAGAAAATTTAGACCTGTATTATGTGCTAGAACAGAGCTCCATGGTACCAACCTATTAAAAGATACAAATATTTGATCATCTAAAAATCAGACTCTCACCATCTCCAAGGCTGCACGCACTGTTTGTTAGAACCCTGGAACATTCTCCATGTATGCTCCTACTGCTCACATAAATATGTATCCATGGCACCCTACGCTGCATACAACTTTGCTTAGTGACCCCCAAGAAAGGATGCTCCCCCATAAAGTACTGCCATCAAAAGAAAAGGATGGTATGCAAAGATTTAGCAAACCAGATATTCACTGAGGTATTGTTAATAAAGGCGAGAGACTATAAATAATGTACCTCTCCCACAGTAAGAGAAGTGGGTGAGCACCTCTAACAATGCCACAAAATTAGCTATTGAAACCACTTTGTAGCAGAGTACAAAGGCTCATGACAAAGAATTAAGTAAAAAACAAGCAAGATACAAAACACACAAAGTAAAATCTCATTTTTGCAAAAGAAGATTATTTGAGTTTAGAGAAAGAATTTAGACAATTCAATGAACATAAAATAAAAATAACAAGTCAAGCTTACTGAATGCCTACTAGGTATCAGGCACTAATTGAAATTCTTTATATTCACAACCACCCTATGAAGGAGATACCATTGCTGTCCCTATGTTCCACATGAGGAAACTGAAGCAAAGACACATCAGTGACCCACCCTAGGTCCCAGAGATAGTAAAGCCAGAATCTGTACCCAGGCAGGCTGCTCCATAGTCTAGGCTCTTAGCTGCTACATTTTCAAAATAATTACAGCAATGATATCTAAGTAAGAGAATGATAAGTGATGTTTTGTTGTTGTTGAACTAGAATGTCTAAATTTTCTATAATTCACATTAATAAGTTTTACAGCAAAAAACAAGCTACATAAAATAAAGACAACAGCCAAATGCTATGCTGTTAAGCTTCAGTATGTCAGTTCTCAGTGGCTGTGGAGACCTCCATCGTCTGAGTACAATTCATCAGAGTTCATGGCCACAAAACGGTTTCTCAGCCCCGCCTGTAAGATGGAGGCCAACACTGTCCACAAGCCCTCGAAGAGCCCTGTGTGGAGCCTTCACTCCAAGTGGGATGGAAACTTTCCAGGAGTATCCTTCAGTACCTGATTTTTTTTCTAAGACCCAAGACCCTGCTTCATCAGGGTAGTAACTGTCTCAGCTCTGGTGAGAACACTCAAGCTAATCCAATACATTAGGACAGGAAAGAGATGGCAAAGGACCCTTGGCAAAATTGAAGTTTTTGGGCTATCAGCCTTTCTCATTAGGTCCTCTGAGCCTCCACAAAGACAATCCTGTAGAGCATCACCTTCTCAATTCTGGAACACCTTTGTCATCCAGGTCTAGTCATGTTGAGTTGTCATAGCGTTCAGCCCATTTGAGGGGTGACTGATAACCTGAATTTTGACATGATGATCTATCTGTTCGTGTTCATGCTCCTCTTCACCAAGGGGACATGATTTTCTGTACTTATTTGTTATAATGCCACAAATGTCCTTTCCTACCTTCTACAAAGTTGGGACCTTCCAGAGATGCACTATTAGCTCCTATCCTAGGAAAACACTATTCCTTCTCCAGGACACTCAGCAAGAAGGAGAGAACCAGTGTCATCATCACAGAAGGCTTCATCCTTCCTTGTTTATAGCAGACTTTTCAGCTCTTGGCTTCCTGCAATTAGAGAAATGGATCACATAGGGGATAATAACTAGATCTACCATGAAAAAGCCCACTGCCCTGGCTTCCAGAATCAAAGGCTGCTTACACCTTATTCCTCTTACACCCTAGTTCAGGACAGCTTAGAAAAAAGCCTGACACTGGGGAGACAGGTCTTGACTGAACACTTCACTTTTCTACCTAAAAACTCTGTGGCCTTAAGCATGATATTGTACTCCTCTCAGACCTCTTCTCCCTCTGTAAATGGGAACAAATTGAGAACAAAAACTTTCCTACATGTCTCATGGCATCAAAAGGATCAAGTGAGACCATGCATGTCAACATGATTTTTTTAAGTTTATTTATTTAAGTAATCTCTACACCCAACATGGGGCTCGAACTCATGACCCTAAGATCAAGAGGCACATTATCTACTGGCTGAGCCAGCCAGGCACCCCCAGTGTGATTTTTAAATAGTGAGATTTTCTAAAACAACCAGGAATTTTCATTTTAATTCTTAGAAATTCAGCTCTCATGTAAATGAGTCATTGGATTGCCTGCCACAAAATACCCAAGAATCCAATTAAATATAGCAATTTCACAGAAAAATAAATAAATTTAAGCAAAAACAAACAAAAAAACAATATTCCTTGTGCCAACAAGAGGCTAGGAATGGAACAAAGCCACCACAGTCAAATATGGGCTTTAAGCAGCTAGACCTGGTTTGGATTCGACTTCTGCTACAGCTGGCTATATAGCCTGCAGAAGTTAAGCAACTAATAAAAGTCTTGGTTTCCTTATCTGTAAACGGAAAGCATTGAGAGAATATCACATAGGATTGTGGTGAGGATCATACAAGAAAGTTCTATAAGCCCTTAGCATAGTGCCTGCTGTGTTGTATGCCCTTAGTGAATGATAGCTACCAGGCGGGTCTGGAGAATGGAAAGAATTAAGCGGTGAAAAAGGCTGTCTCCAGCAAAATTTCACAGGCTCAGCAAAAAAAAGATCATGCCGTTCAGTGTCAGGGTTGATAAAGCCAGACTGGACAACAAGGACAGAACCTCTTTCCAGAGCTTCAGCTACAGCACATGTAAACTCCTCACTCGCAGTAGTTCGGTATCCTGAATGTTTAACAGAGGTGAACTTCTTCGTAGTTCTGGGGTTTCCTCGTCTCATCTTGAAGTGATCTGGTGGCTGGTATGGGAAACTATTATGTGCTATTTGCATGGCTAATATCCGGTTCACACAGATTCAGTGGTACTGGTTTTTGAAATACTGAAATACTTCCACACTATTTGGCACACAGTGTGAACTATTAAAACTGTAAGTCACTTAGAAAACTACAAGTCACTGCACGGCAGCCATCCTAGACATGGACAGATCTGGCAGCTGCTTTAATGAATGCGGGCAGAGGCCTGGGCATGTGCAGCACCTACTAGCAGTTCCAGAGAGCTCAGCACTGGCAGGCACAGGCCACAGAACAGGTGGTGCCAACAATTCGGGCTTTGAGGACCCAGACCGTGTAGGAAGCCCTAGTATCCACCTGCATCACGGCCCTGACAAATCAATGGCACACCCAGCCCTTCTTTGACCGGAATAAGGTCCTGGGGCTCTTACGACAATCAAATTAATTGGGAAGCCGCTGGAAGGATCTGATGCCATTCCCTATGTCAAACAGCGGCTCAGCAATGGTGAACATTTAGCTAGCGACAGGGACACTCTAGAGAATGTCCAAAACAACAAAGAAATGAAAATTAGAATAATTTGTGTTATAAATATTATCACCTGCTAAATAGCTATATGTGCACGTGTGTATTTGTTTAGAAAATAAAAGGGAGCTATACTTCCCCCCCCAATTCTAAAACTCTAACACTATCATCATTTAAAAAACATTTTTTGAGAGAGAGAGAGCATGTGCATGTGCACACATGCATGTGGGGAGATGTGCAGAGAGAGAGGGACAGAGAATCTTAAGCAGGCTCCATGCTCAGCACAGAGCCCAACACAGGGCTTGTTCTCATGACTATGAGATCATGACCTGAGCCTAAATCAAGAGTCAGACGTTTGACTGAGCCACCCAGACAGCCCAGACACTATCATCATTTTTAAAAGGTCAGGTATTAGAAAAAGGAACCTTCCTTCACTGTTGGTAGGAATGTAAACTGGTGCAGCGACTGTGGAAAAAGGTTTGAAGGGCCTCCCAAAAAATAGAACTACCATATGACACAGTAATTCCACTGATATTTACCCAAAGAATGTGAAAACACTAATTCAAAAGGATACATGCACCTCTATGTTTATTGCAGCATTATCTGCAATAGCCAAATTATGGAAGCAGCCCAAGTGTCCACTGATAAATGAATGGATAAGGAAGATGTGGTATACAGACACAGTAGAATCTTAGCCATAAAAAAGAATGAAATCTTGCCACCTGCAACAACATACATGGATCTAGAGAGTAGTGCTAAATTAAATGTCAGTTAGAGAAAGACCATATAGTTTCACTTATATGTGGAATTTAAGAAACAGAACAAAGAACAAAAGAGACAAAACCAAAAAACAGACTCTTAACTATAGAGAACAAACTGATGGTTACTAGAGTGGAGGTGGGGGGGTGGGGAGAATGGGTAAAACAGGTGAAGACCTATTAAGAGCACATTTATCTTGATGAGCACTGAATAATGTAGAGAAGTGTTGAATCACTATAACGTACACCTGAAACTAATATAACACTATATGCTAACTAGACTGAAATTTTTTTAAAAGGCCGTCTATTAAACACATACTCCAGGCACTCTGCTGAGCAGTTTCCATAAACTATGGAGTTAGACCTTCACACTAAGCACAGTGGCAGGTAGGAGTCCCACTGAGGAAACTGAGGCTTTGGTGAAGTTTAGTCCCAGCTATGGCAGAATGAAATGGAACCCAAGTTTGGCTGGATCCAAACAAAGCCTCTGCTCTTATATACCTCCCATCCTGACATCTTTTAAAAGAACTTTGTCTCTCATGGCCCCGTTCTCCCACCTCACTTTGGACCCCCATCCTAGAATTTAGGCAGTCTGACTTAAATAAGAATTATTTACGAGTGGGTCTGACCCACCACACTCAATCCCAGTGATTCTGAGTCTTCAATAACACGGACAGTATTTCACTTCTTTACAGCCCCCCCAAAATCTTGGCACAATACCTGATACACAGAAGGTGCTCAATAAATGTATATGAAACCGGGCTTCTGTGGAATACAGGAATAAGAAAGAAGAAGGAAGGGGTGGCAAGAAAGACCAAGCAGCTCAACTTGGCAGAGACTTGGCCTTTGACTAAATGTAGACAGCAAATAAAACCAAATGCTTTTACTGTCCCCTCACACTTCTCTGAATTTCTGATTGCAGTACTGTATCTTCAAGCACCCACTGAGCATTCTTGCCTGAGAGATGGGAATTTCATGAAACTCAACAAGAGCTTTACTGTATGGAAGGCTAATACTTTAAAAAAATTTTTTTAAAAAGACCAAGGAGAAATTTTTATCTTCAGATAGATCAGGGGAGATAATTAAATAATCATCACTAGCTACTCTTTACCGAAAAAATCCAACATATAAAAGAAAGAATGATGAGAGAAGAAAGAATGAGAAATGCAATCAAAATGAAGACTACCATGAAACCAAAATTGACTTTGTGTAGAATAAAAGCAAGGCACAGGGTTGATGCTGGGGAAATTCCGGCTAAATGGATGTAACACATTTTGTTCCGCATGGATCACTGGAATCAGGCTACAGCTGTCAGTCCAAATTCTACATACTCTCATATAAAACAACGGATACGTGGATATTGCTTAATTTGATTCAACAAATATTTTAATTACGGTGTGCCAGAAAAAGAGATCTATGTGAAAGATTTTGTTTTATTACTCTCAAACACTTACTTGAACCGAATAAAGAGGTTCACCATTATGAAATAGTAACGATCAAATCTATTTAGCAAGATCAGAACCTCTAAAAGAACTCTGAAGAAATAGAAAGGGTTCTGCTTACCACATGGCCTCTCAACTCCAGGAAGTAAGGGGTTATCAATTTTTTTTCTCCCTTCTCTAACCAAAAGGTCAGAGCTAAAATTGCATTAAATGGACTATGACATTTCCCTTAATGACTAGCCTTCTTGTTGAGACAGAGAAAACATCCTCACTGTTACCTGACCCTGTCTGTGAGGGAGGACAGAGATAGCAAAGGACTGATGGCCTGCTTGAAGAATACTGCAAAGCAAAAGTCAAACAACACTGAAATCAACATTTCAGTTCTCCTTTTGGAAAGAGGGAAGACAACAGAAATCTCAAAAGGTGGCTAAGAGAATTCTAATAGTCCTCCCAAATAACCCCCAGATATTCATAGAATCTTAGAAAAGCATTGTTTGCTGTTCAAATGCAGCTATAAGATGAGTTTCTCAACCCCTTTCCTTCCCATGAGGCTGTCTCATCTTAGCCCCTCCTGGATGGAGATCCTGGAGTTCCCACTGCAAGTGGACTTCTTAAACAAAGATCCAACTATTGTTCTCCAGAGGTACAGCAACTATCGTAGATGGATATTGTCTGTTGTTTACAAAATCAGGATCGATGTGTATACACTACACACTACACAAAACACACACATATGTCACATATAGCCAAAGGAACCTTACTACAATCTAAGCGCTAGGCTAGGAACGTACACTCTCCCACGCAATACTGAGAGATATTTTTGCTCTTGTTTTTCAGATAAGAAAATGTGTCTCAAAGAGGCATTTTCATTCACAGAGGGTTACTCAGCTAGGGTATACAAATGTTTATCTAATGACAATACCCATGTTTTTTTCATTTCATCAGAACATAAGTGGAAGTCCTGCTTGGGCCATGAAAGGAAGCAAGTTACACTCATAATATTTCAGTACTCAGTGGGATATTAGCAATGTATTCCCATGCCTCAAATAGATATATCAGAAAGATGAAATGATTTTCTCCAAACACCATTACAATTAACTTAAAAAAAACCAGCTTTATTGACATATATAAAATTGAAATACAATGAACTTCACATATTTAAAATGTAAACATTCAATAAGTTTTGATGTATATGTGTGTGGATGTACACACACGCACACACACACACACCACACCACACACCCCTTTAGCTCTAAAGTTTATGTCCCCATTGCCATATACTTGAATAGCATCCAGACTGTCTGGAAAAAGATAAGGAATCACCACAAAATACTATCCTTGGTCCCATAGGATTATCTGCCTTGCCATGGCCATTCTCTTCTCAAGTGCAGTGCTGTAGTAAGAAGTAGGGAGGGAAGCATGCTCAATTATTCAGGACAAGTCAGAGTGAGAACTCTATGCCTAACCATGTAGCACAGAGCTCAAGGGAGGGATCAACTAATATGCAGGATAAAGAATCCTGGGGTTTTAGAGCTGGAAGTACAACTGCTCAAGAAATTTTCTTTTGCATGTGTGTACGTGATGGTGAGGTTGAAAGAAAGGGAGGGAAAGGGGGAAAAAGGTATGAGACAGAGGATGTGAATTTCAGTTTCTGAAGGTTTTCATTCAGATTTAAATATATATATCATATATATGTTATATATATAACTTTTTGTTATATTGCATTTTCTTATATAGCATATAAAATACATGTTATATTGTATTTTGTTATATAACATACAAAATATACATATATAATTACATAATAACGTAAGACATATGTAATACAGAGGTCAGTCATATTCAACATGGAAAATTTAGGTACACGCAAGGACACATATCCAGAGCATTAGAAAAAGAACAGATGGCTAAAAAATGAGGATAGGATGGGGAAGAAAAAAAAAGAAATCTAGAATCTAGAATCAAACCAGAGAGGCATCCGTGCAGTTTAAAGACCACAAAGCAGTATGATTAATTCACTTCTCTGCACCCGAGGTCCACTAAAACAAAAACAAAAACAAACAAACAAACAAAAAAATAACCAAACAAACAGAATTAAAGCAGAGGGGAAAATAAGAAAACAAATAAGGGTAACCACTGTTAACATTTTGGAGAACCGTGTATCCTTACATTTTTAGTTCTACATTTTTATGTACATGCACACATACATATTGTATGTTCTGTATACACGTACACAGAAGTAAGCTCATACTATCTGCATTTTGGGACCACCATTTTTTCCACTTAACACTGAAACATAGTCTTGAAGTCATTAATGTGTTTTTCTCTAATATCTCTCATAGAGCTGCACCAGAATTGTTAACTGCTTGTCTCTTGTTCAGACTCACCAAATATTATTTATATATATACATATAAAGTGGACAGGAGTTCAGAAGTGCTTATGCCCAGCTTGAAGAGAGGGATGCTCGTCACTGGAAGTAGGAAAGAAGAAGGCTTTATGGAAGATGTGGTATTTGATTTGCAGTTTGGGTGGAAACGGGCTAAAGGGACATAGATAAAAAGGAAGCGGATCTTAACTGGGCACCAATTATAACAGACCTGGGGATCCACACTAAAAGCACAAAGACACGGGTATCCCAGGGTCCACCAAACAGGTGAGGAAGCAAGGGGCACTGTGAGATGGTGAGTAACGTATCTGAGGCAAGTCCTGGAACGGGGACATCCTGCAGGGAGCTGGGAAGATGTGGAGGGTGTGCAGAGGCAGAGGGAAGAGAGACTGGGAAGGGTGGTGGGAGGTGGTGCTGAGATCCCAGAATACTTGAAGGTCAAGCTAAAGAGCAAGAATTTTACCTGCTCTCTGTATAGCTGCTTATGGAATCTGGTCCTCACACTTACATAACAAATGATAAAAAATGGTTATCAGCAGATGGCCAAGAAGCTGTTCCCAGAGCAGATTAATATTGCCTCAGACAAGTGGAATCCCCCAGGGATAGCACATCCTTTAGGACATATTTCAAAAGCCATAATTCTGTCTGAGGGCACCTGAAGGAAATTTCAGAGCAGTACCTCCGGCACCTAATTATCAAATAAATGTGTTAGTGGGAACCTCTGTAGTTAAGTCGTGCCAAGCATAAAGACGCTCAATGAGGCTAATGTGAACTCAGAGTAAGGACACATCTAAATGCTAACTAAATAGAGAATGCAGAAACATTCTGAAGGTGAATCCTGGGACAAACAAAAGACAAAACAAAACAAAGCAAAAAAAAAAAATGGCAAAGAAACAAAACCAAACCACAGCAAGCATTGGGAAGAACATCTGTTACCTAAGGGCAAAGAAAACCCACAACCCTTCTGTCTCACTACTGTCAAGGACAAAGCACCTGGCATGGAATTGGCTTGTGGAGACCTTCTCATAAAGGTCTGACCACTCCCCTCTCGTGTAGGAAAACCAAACACTGCAAATTCAATCAAAGGCAATGACAGGGCTTGGCTTCCAGTACTTGGACAGACCTAGGTCTGGACTTGGCACACAGCAGATGTGGGCTAAATCTCAAGAGCACACGCTTACCTATTAGACAGTAGGTTGGTTCCAAACCTCTCTTTGGACCTTCTGCTTTCAAAAAATGGCCCTCTATGTGCTACTTATCCCAAAGAGTGTCAACCCAACAATAAGCACTCCTAGAGAACAAGGAAAAAGGAAGAAGCATTTGGTACAAATGATGTGACCGAGAGGAGCTAAGCTTTTGCAAATCTGGATTCATGACACTGACCTTCCTTACTTCCTGTGTAACAATAGGCAGACTAATTAATCTCTCTAAACCCCAGTTTCCTCAACTGTAAAAGGGAGCAGATAATATCTTCCTTCAATTTGTGTTATGAGGTTTAAAGGAGATAATGACATTATGTCATTAAAGCATCTGTCACTTGGAAAGCAATCATAAGTAGTATTTGCCCATGCATGCCTATCTTCTTTTTCCCATAGGGGAAAGTGGGCAAGATCCTATTGGGCAAACAACCATGAGAAAAAGAGAGACACAGGCACTTAGGAATGGTCTGCATGTAGGAACTGCCAAGTTCTTCCACCAATTTAGTGGAAAGGCCATTTACTATTTGTATAAACTTTAGGCAAAGAAAAAGCCTATGACACCTTCCTCATAGAATCATCACAAAGATTAAAGCCACCATTTGTAAAAGCCTACTGTTCATTACACTTAAATGGTAACTTAAGGTGGAAGTATATATGGTGGCATTAAATTAACTAGAACACTGCTCACAATGGATCACCAACTGGGACAGTGGAATCGTTTCCCTGTCTGAAGATTTTACCACATGGGGATTTGAACTAAACAAAGATCAGAAATCCAGGAAATGGTTGGAAATCCAGTTGGAAATCCATGCTGCCCGAGACAGGCTTACCAAGCAAAGGAAGGGGTCCCTCCTGGCTCTCATGTTAACTATTAACTAGCTGTTCTGGCTGTCTTTCTGGCTTAATTATGCTCCTATAACCCTGACAAGACTGGCTGAACTTCACTATAAATCATGACAGTGGAAAGCCTAAGATAAAAGCAAGATTAATGATATGACCTCAATCTTGGCATAAAGGCCCATTAATTGGAAATTATGGACTTAATTGAATTCTAGGCATAGCACTGGCAGCTAGATTAAATTTTCCAAGACCTGTTTCTCTACCCGCAGGAAGACAATTGAAATACACCAGTGAAAACTAAGCCAAACATTGGCTGTTGCTTAGAAGACAGACATAAAATTGGTATTTCCCTAGCATACTAGCTACCCAACCATGAAAAGAGTCTCAAGTCAGGTTTGGAGGAACCACAGGCATCATTTCAGCTACCTTCCCTGTCTTCTACATGCTCAAGGGTGCTATGTAACCTCTCTGAACCTTAATTTTGAGATAGTAATTTTAACTGCTACACACACACACACACACACACACACACACACACACACACACACATACACACACACACGAAATGCTCAGTAAGTACCACCACCATCATCCCATCTTTGCCACCATCCACTACTATAAGGAGCCTGGAGGGGACAGGAAAGAACCATGTGCTTCTCTTCTGCTGGCTGCAGAAAAGGCACCACAAACAGCACAGACAAGTCACTATACACCCAGGACCTTCCTGAGTTCAAAGTAGCTTCTGTCTCTGCTTGGCATTTGGCAGCTGCGGATTCTTGTATGTCTCTTTCCTGCAGTCTGGTCTATGTGAGTCCATCTGCTCTTAGGACAAAGATTTACAGGCATGAATCCTTACCCAACACTGAGAGATGGGCATTACAGTCTCCTCTATAGAAGAGAAGGAGGGGACTCTCAGATGGTGACTAACTAAGGCACCAACTGTGGTATGTGTTGGAACCAGGATATCATGCTGTTTCCTTGGGGAAGTGGGAGGATGTGGAGGGTGTGTTAGAGGGTGGGAGGTGAGACTTGGAAGGTGAGTGGTCCTCAAGTCCCCAAAGGCTTGAAGGTCAAATTAACCTTCAAAGGAGCAGACAAAGTTGCTCAGAATTACTGGGAGGGGTGGGGGAATGCCTTTGTTGAAGCTGCAACAAGACAAATTAATTGAGAATCAGCAGGAAAAGCCTAGTGAAAACATAGACAGTACTTAGCTTGTATCTCTGTACCAAGCACCCAGTAAGACACCTACCAGGGTAAACAGTGCAAAACAGGCCAGTGAATCAAACTGAATTAAGTCTATCAAGAAATCAAGAGCTCCACTTCACTCTTAAACCTGCAGCAATTGTTCTGAAGCTCTGCAAGGTAAAAAAAATGGCAGTAGCTATCATTTATTAATCACCTTCTGATTGCTGGGAATTGGTCCTACAAGCGTTATATCCATTATCTCATTTATTGCTCACATCACGTTGCCAGGTAAACCTTACTATCCCCCTTTTACAGATGTGCAAACTGAGGACTCAAGACAGAAATATGGTCACACAGCCACAGCTCTTCCCCAAGTCTTTCTTCCTCCAAAGCCCATGTTCATCTCATGATATTTTGTTAAAAGCATAAGACACAAAAGGAAATGGTCAAACCGGAAAACACTGTTGGAGAATAGAGAAGCCAGATCCAGGCCTGATGTGTGCTCTGGTATAATCGAAGGATATCTTTTAACACCAGATACTCAGGAGGGAAAAACTGAGAAAGATCAGGTGCTGAAAAGGCACAAATAAATGAAAACTGCCTTCTGAGACTTTGATAGGAGAGGAAAGCCAACGTCTAGCTGTGCTTATGGTCTCTCATGCGACCTTGGTGGTCATATAAAGGGATGCTGGCAGTGGCTTAAGATGTTCTTTTCTTGAACACCTGGGTGGCTCAGTTGGTTAAGTGCCTGACTTGGCTCAGGTCATGATCTCACGTTTGTGAGTTCAAGCCCTACATCGGGCTCTGCACTGACAACACGGAGCCTGCTTGGGATTCCCTCTCTTCCTCTCTCTCTGCCTCTGTCTTGCTCTCTCTCTCAAAATAAATAAATAAATAAACTTAAAAAAAAAAAAAGATGTTCTTATATGTGGAATCTAAAAAAAGCCATACTCATAAAAACAGAAAGTAAAATGGTGTTACCAGGGGCTGGAAGGTAGAGAAGGTAGAGAAATGCTTCCGTTTGTTGTTTAAAAGATACAAACGTGCAACAAGTAGTAGGTGGGTCCTAGAGATCTAATGCACAGCATGGTGAATATAGACAATGACACTATTATAATCAAACTTGCTAAGGGACTAGAACTTAATTATTTCAGTCACAAAAAAGAAATGATGATTATGTGACATGATACAAGGGCTATGGCTATAATGGCAATCATATTACAATATATAAATGTATCAAGTCAACATACTATATACCTTAAATTTACATAATGTTATATGTCAAATATATGTCAATTTTTAAAAATGCCCTTTCTTAAATAGCCCCTTCTAGCTGCCTAATGCTACTCACCCTACAGGCACACACAGTGTTCAGGGTCAAAAGCTACTCAGACTTTGCTTCTTGTGTTCACCAACCACATGCACAAGCATTCCAGAAATGGCAGCCAGGGCACCCAGAAAGGGAAAGAGTAAGAGCTCAGAGAGCTAACCTGCAAACATGCTCTCTATCTTCCCCAGAGAACCATTCTACAGACTTTGTCAAGGTGCTTTGAGGTATAAAAGCACATTAGCACTAGCAAACCCATGGTCACAGCCTTCTTTGAGAAGGCTATGGCTGAGAGAGAGGATAAATCATTAGCGGTGCCTGGTCTCCCTTGGTGCCTTTTAGATCCCAGATAACATAATCAGAGTTCACAGGCTCTGAGATTTCAAAGATGGGCACTGACAACCACAAAAAAAGAGTCTTGGTCAAAGAGGGACAACATGAGAGGCTGAAAGCAGGTGGCCTTCCATCATGAATAATATGTCCTCTGCAAAACCCAAAGAATGGTAAAAGAGTGGGTTAGTGGATGCATTTGAAAGGTTTGGTTTCCTTCTTTCCAAGGAGGAAATGAGATTACAGCCAGCTTAAACAAAACCTTTATACATGTTGGAAAAGGGTGATAACAGCTTTTTGTTATCTGATCTCAGTCCCCACCTGACCACTGGAAAAAGCCTGTATATAGCACAGTGGTACATGCAAATGTGGCAACCCTGGGGGAAACTAATCTTCACTGGGCTCCCCCTATGTCCCAGATCTAAGCCACATGCTTCACACACACCGATTCATTTCACCCTTACAGGGACCCTACAAAAAAGGCTAAGTTGATCCCACTTTACAGGTATTGAGATGAGGCTCACAGAAGTTACATAACCTGCCCAACATAAGAAGCCTAGTATGCCAAACTTCCTCACTGAGGATAAGCAGCTTTAAATGAAGGTGGGTTGGGGGAGACGGAGGCAGGAAGGGAGGCAGGAAGAGAGGGGGAGAGAAAGTGAGACACAGAGAGAGAGAAAGAGAGAGAAGGAGAAGGAGGGGGGAGGGAAGGAGGAGAGAAGGGAAAAGAGGGAGAAATGGAGAGGGGAGAGAAGAAGGAGCTATCATTTACTGAGCATTTTTTATCTGCCAGGTGCTTCAAATAGGCTACCATATGTGAAACCTTACAGCAACCTGCTGAAGGGGATATTATTATACCCATTTCAAAAAGGAGAAAATAGGGGCGCCTGGGAGGCTCAGTCGGTTAAGCGTCCGACTTCAGCTCAGGTCACGATCTCGCGGTCCGTGAGTTCGAGCCCCGCGTCGGGCTCTGGGCTGATGGCTCAGAGCCTGGAGCCTGCTTCCGATTCTGTGTCTCCCTCTGTCTCTGCCCCTCCCCCGTTCATGCTCTGTCTCTCTCTGTCTCAAAAATGAATAAACGTTAAAAAAATTTAAAAAAACAAACAAAAAGGAGAAAATCGAGGCTCACTGAAGTTAAATAATTGGATAAAAGTCACACATCGAACAAACAGCAGCATAAGAACACACATCAGGTCTACCTGGCTCTAAATCCCACGTCCTTTTACTAGCACATTTTTCATTTCCCCTGCTCGACACAAGAGTAGAAGTCTCAGTGCCATCACCAACAGTGCTTGGGGGAGGTACATCTGAAAGGGCCCCAGGAAGACCTTGTCCAACACAAACCAGGCACCAGAGATGGCTACACCCTAGGGCTTCCTGACCGTTCCCTCAGCAGCCACTGTCACTGGGCTCGTCACAGGGGTGGAAGCCTGGACTGGCCAAGGACAGGATGATGGGCACAGCACAGGGGTGGAGCCAACACTCTCCCACGCATGTCCACATCAGGGTCCACTCCCTCACTGGCCTGAACCCAGGCATTTGGGAATCTGTATTTTCTGGCTCAGGAGGAGAAACAAAGGAGTTCAAGTCCCAAATACCAGTGTGCCCTGAAGCAGACAGCGCACTCCCTCTGGGCAAAATCTCTTCCTCTGTAAAACAAGGAGATGGGATCAGCTGCTCCACAAGGTCTCGTAACACTAGTGACTCCATAATTCACAGACTCTATACAACATGTGTGCAATTCGCAACCAGGCAAGGAATCAGTAGGGCACTACCAAATTGGACAGGGAGTTGAAATGTAACTGCCACCAGGGGCAGCACTGGTCAAACAAAAGCATTCAAATCTGGATCCTGGCTCCTGTTTTCTATTTCTGTCTGGGAGGCCCTGCTGGGGGCTGTTATGTAACAGACTGGCCAGCTGCTAGCTCCTTCTGTCCTCTTTCCCTGCACTTGGCACTAATCCCAAACTGACCATTCCCTTGGTGCCCTTTTTTGTAACCTTTAAACATCTGCATCTCACTTTTTTAAGTAACTGTAAGCTCCTAGAAGTCCAGCTGGGTGGGTTAGACAAGACTGCATACACACTGCAGAGAATATTCTAGCATCCTGCTAGTAAAAATACACCGTAACAAAATCAGCTAACATTTGAGTGCCTACTATGTGCCAGGGATTATTCTAAAAGCTTTACAACCCTATGAGGTACATAATATTACCATCTTGTGTTCTGCAGATGTGGAAACAGAAAGAGGCTGTCTTCCTTGCTGAGGTCACACAGTTAATAAAGGCAAAGTGCTGACAGTGTCTCACAATGATTTCTTGAATGAATACACCTAGATCCAGACCTAGACAACAGGTGGGGCTGCGTGCCTCTGGCATCAGACAGACCTGGGTCCAAACTCCAGCTCAGCAATTTATTAGCTATTCCTTTAGATAAGCTGCTTGAACCTTTCTGTGCCTCAGTTTCTTCATCTGTAAAAGGGGATAACAACATCTACCCTGTGGAGTTATTCTGAAAATCAGACACAAAACCCGTAAAAGAACCTAGTGTCGCACCCAGTCTACTCATTTACTTGCGTATTTATTAAGTTGCTACTTAGGGAAAGGCTTTGTGTTGGGTGGTGGGAAAACAGAAGAAAGCATGGTCCCTCTGCCTTCAAGCTGCTGCCAGTCTACCGATCACATAAACATAAACAAAAAGAGTATATACCACATGGGAAGGCCAATGTTATACACAGGAGATATGTAGATATGTATGTAGATATATCTATATATCTATATATTTATATATAGATGTATAATGAATACATGCACACACACACACACGCCTCATATTTGCAAAGGAAAAGATAAAATTACCTATGGAGCGGAAAACAGGGTATAAGGAGCAAGGATAGAAGCTGGAGTTCTTTGAATACAACTTTCTTGATAGATTTGAATTTGAAACTAAGTAAATATATAATTACAAACATGAATTTAAAAGCAACCCCTAAAAAGTGAGAGCAAAGTGAGGCAAATGAGCCCAATAACCACACAGAAACTACCTCAAATGACTTGAAGACACAAAGTAACTGTCTTAAAGTGAAATATATCCAGACCAAAACACAAGACAAAACAACCAAACAACCTTTTACAACCTTAAACTGGTTTGGTGGTAGTGTTGGTATTGTTATTCTGTGACTGTAAATTATGGCAAAAGGCAAAATAGGTAATTATATTGGTATAACTGAGAACCAGGATTTTTGAACGGGAGAAAAGAGATACAGACGTAAGACATAATGATGTAAAAAACTGATTGAATTAAGTAAAAATTCCACAATCCTGAATTTGAGTTGGAAATATCATAAGTAATCCATGATGTGTTTTATCTTTTTAAAAAATCTGTTTCTAACTCTGTCCACTGAAGAAGGCTAGACACGACGACTAACTAGGTAGCAGTGAGCACCCATTACAAGAATGTGGTCTTGAAACATCATTTCCCTCTATATAGAACTAGACCCTTTGCACTTGTTGGATGAGCACTGGGTGTTATATGTAAGTAATGAATCACTAAATTCTACTCCTGAAAAAAAATTTTTAATAATAAATTTTTTAAAAAGGAAATCCTACTGAAAAAAAAGGAACTAGAGCCCTTTGAAAAATGTCTGATTCAAAGATTGGAGCCAAAAACAAAAAACGAGGATTGGAGCAGAAAATGTACACAATGAGCCTGATTTGTGATATCAGAAAGAAAGGAAAGAGGGGATGACTACCACAGTGTGTCAAAAAGACTCAGACACCAACATAAGAGGCTGGCTTTGGCCAAAGATGGGTCTACTTGAGCATCAGTAAGAATAGTAACTGTAATGGATGGAAACATCATAGGTTTACAAACAGGAGTTCATAACAGTAAGATAAAGAGGAAAAGAGAGAGAAAAACTTCATTCATCACCCTTGGAGAAGGCTAGGGAACCAGTTCTTTATTTTTGAAAAATAAAGGGAAAGAATTGAACCTTTTCCTGCCTTTGCTGAATGAACTGTATTTCAGGGTCACCAAATATCTGATGAGGGGAGTTTCTTTTCATAGAAATATGCCAGCTAACAAATAGAGAAGAAATGATAGAATTCACTCTTCACAACTCCTAGAAAATGGAACTAGACAGTGATCAGGAAAACAGAAGCAACCACGCATTATGTAGCCCCAATGGAAATACAAAACACAACCTGTGCCCCAATGGAAATACAAAACACAACCTGTGAGACAGTCTTGCAAGAATCTAATCTGAATCTCAATCTGATCAAACCTCTAGATCTAACTACCAGGGAACACAGGGACAGAGGAATAGGTTGTATACCACACGGATGCAGCCAGTAAAATCAGGGTGTTGAAACAAATCTATAGTGCAGATAACCTGGTTTTTTCAACAAAGACATTACAAAAAAAGAGATGGAGAAGAAATTTCAGAAGGTAAAGAACACCAAGAGCTCTGTCAACCAACTTCAATGCGTGGACATTATTTGGGTCCTTATTCAAGTGTAGAAAGGAAAAAATAAGACTCCTACTTAAAGGAGTTAGGAAAATTTGAACACAATGGGCAGTTGATGATATTAAGGAATTACCATTAACATTCCAGATTTGAGGAGGACACTGTGATACTGTTTTTAAAGGAAGACCTTATATTTTAGAGACACACTGAAATGTTTAAAGATGAAATGACATTACAGCTGGGATTTACATCATAATAATCCAGAGAAGCAGGTACAGGTAGAGAAGAATGAGATTGATCATGAGTCAATAACTGTTGAAGCTAAGTGACAAGGACATGCGTTTCCCTTTCTACTTTTGTTGTTTCCCCTTCCTACTTTTATATATATTTGCAGTTAGGAAGCTGTATGTATTTACATATTATATACATTACATGCCATAATTATAATGCAGTATTTTATAGACACACATGAATATAGAAAAGGGGCTGCTGGGGACCTCAGTCAGTTAAGTGGCTGACTTCGGCTCAGGTCGTGATCTCAATTTGTGAGTTTGAGCCCCAGGTAGGGCTCTGTGCTGACAGCTCAGAGCCTGGAGCCTGCTTTAGATTCTGTGTCTCCCTCTCTGCCCCTCCCCCGCTCACATTCTGTGTGTGTCTCTCTCAAAAAAAAAAAAAAAAACACATTAAAAAAAGAAAAAGAAATAATCCGCCTTTCTTCACTACCTATGTAGCTACCAACCATAGACCTAAGTCACCATCAATTGTCACCTGAATTATTACAGTGGCCTCTTAACTGGTGTCTTTGCCTCCATCCTTGCCTCCCTGCAGTCTGCTAAACTAAGAGCAGCAAGTTTCTAAGGAATAAGGCAAATTATGTTGCTCTTCTGCTTAAAATCTTTCATTGGTTTCCCACCCCACTTAGAGTAAAAATCAAAGTTCTTGCAATGGCCTGCATGGCTCTGTAAGTGGAGTTCTGCACACCCTCCGGCTTTATCTCCAACGTCTCTTTCCCTGTCTCTTCGCTGCAGCCACACTGCACCTCTGTTCAACATAGAGCTGTCTCAGGGCCTGGGCACTTACTATGCCACTCTTCCCCCAGATATGCACCTGGTGTGCTTCCTCACTTCCTACACGTCTCTGCTTAAATGTTCTTTTGTTTCAGAGAGACTTTCTAGATCACCCTAAATAAAGTAGCACCCCCAATCTCCATATTCTAATTTATATATATATATATATATATATATATATATATATATATATATATTTTTTTTTTTTTTTTTTTTTTTTTTTTTTTTTTTTTTTTCTGTCTCTGCCTACTAGAAAAGGAGCTCCATAAAAGGATAGACATAGTTTTTGGGGACACCGTTATTTCCCAAAGTGTCTGGCTTAATGAACATGTTAATTTTGTTTTTAATTTCTGAACTATCAACTAGTCAGCAATATTTCACTGAGTGTTGAGCACAGGGTAGTGAGGTAGGTAGGAAACACGCTACGGAATGCTTATATGCCCCTTTAAGACACTTGAATTTTGTCTTGTAGGTGATGGGGAGCCTCAAATTATATATAACAGGCCTTCAAATTTTAGTGATAGACCTCCTTACCACTTTTGTTATTATCTTTAAAGAAATACATGTGATTTGGCGTTTCTATGGTATATACATTAGAAGGTCTATCACCTTCTAAAGCTGAACCACTATACTTCTAGTTAGTCACTTAAGATAGATGTTTCCTCCTGGATTAGAATAAAATGTCCCTGCATAAAGAGATATGGACATACACAAATAAGGCCATCATTTGCCCACAAGGTTCTTTGAATTAAAAAAGCCCCAAGGGCATTAGCAGCTTGGGGTGGGAGTAGTTATTTGGAAAGACTGTTCAAGAATCAACAAAACTCTGTTGATTGACTGCAAAAGCCCCAGTGGCAACAAAGGTTTTATGTCAAAAATGGGTGAATACAAAGAGATCTGAGTGGAACCTTGTCTCCTCCTCCTGTTCCTACAGGCAAACACCAAATCCATCCCATCTTGTACAAACCCACAGCTGGCTAGCGCCTTAGTTGAGGCCACCTCCATCCCCAGCCTGTGTCCTACTAAGCAGTCTCCCTACTGCCAGTCTGGAACCCTTTCAGTCCTCTCCAGAGAGACATCATTAAAACACAAACTTAATCTTATCACAGCCCTTCTTAGAAACTTGTAGGTGCTCCAGGAAACAGCAGCTCGAATGACCTGGGAGCTTCATACAGTCTCACCTCCTACATTCCTCCCTAATTCTCCAGCTCCTTGCTCCAGTCCCAGGAATCCACATGCGGTTCTCCAAATAGCCCATTCTCTGGCTTTCTTCTGAACACTGTACATGCTTTTAGAGATTCCCTGTGCTGTCACGAGAGTATTTTGCTGTCTTCTCTCCGGCAACAACTCTGCATATTTTACATTTTGTGTTTTATCCCAAAAAAGCCATTCTAAGAGACCTCACATGATTTACCACCTTGCCAGAGGCTGTCAGGCTTAAGGGTTTTGTAGTCTATGTTCTCCTAGTTCTAGCGTCAAACATGATTGCACCTTACACTTGCAGTCTTCCTGTCTGCCTAGAAAATTTTGCAAGTATGATCTCATCTGGGAGTCTTCTTTTAGGTCATGCAGTTCCCGTCTCTTCCTCAGTGCTGCCTGCACAAGTGGCAGCCTTGTCTTACCCGGCATCATGGCCACCCTCAGACCTCTGGTGAAGCCCAAGAGGATCAAGAAGTTCATCTGGCACCAGTCAGACCCATATCTCAAAATTAAGTGCAACTATGGAAACCCTGAGGCACTGGCGATAGGGTGAGCAGAAGATTCAAAGGCTGGATCTTGATGCCCAATATTGGTTATGGGAGCCACAAGAAGAAAAAGCACATGCTGCCCAGTGGCTTCCAGAAGTTCCTAGCCCACAACATCAAGGACTTGAAGTGCTGCTGATGTGCAACAAATCTTACAGTACAGAGACTGCTCACAATGTTTCCTCCAAGAACCGCAAAGCCACTATGGAAAGAGCAGCCCAGCTGGCCATCAGAGTCACCAACCCCAATGCCAGGCTGCACAGCAAATAAAATGAATAGACAGCTTATGTGCACATCGTATTTATATTAATAAAACCACAGGGGCACCTGGGTGGCTCAGTCGGTTAAGTGCCTGACTTCGCTTAGGTCATGATCTCGCAGTTCATGGGTTCGCGCCTGGTGTCAGGCTCTGTGCTGGCAGCTCGGAGCCTGGAGCCTGCTTCAGATTCTGTGTCTCCCTTTCTCTGCCCCTCACCCACTCACATTCTGTCTCTCTCTCTCTCTCACTCAAAAATAAGTAAACATTAAAAAAACTGTATTAATAAAACCATAAAACTACCAAAAAATAAAATAAAATAAAAAATAAAATGCCATGTAAACAATCAACAAATCTATAATAATGATTCTCCAGGCTCTGCCTTTAATGTGGTATCAATATTAAAGACCGAAGCTTTGGAAAAATCATATAGTCCTGAGGAATTCTAGACCCAGGAACATTACAGAAAGTGTTATCAAGGTTAGTATGGAACAGAATTTGCAGTTATTTCCTTAAAACATTTGAAGCAATATTCATGGAGAAAATAAATCCTTAAGCCATTGTTCTAAAAGTGGCACTGATGTTTTTTAAGATTTTAAAGCTAGAATTTTTTTAGAAGTTGTGCCTATAAACACAACAACTGGTTTGTAGTCCTGATTCTGTCACCTGCTAGCTATGCTGTGACTTTGGGCAAGTCACTTACCCCTTTGAGCCTCATTCTCCCCAGCCACAAAATGAAGATAATTATACTCAGCTCACAAGGCAGTTGTAAAAATAAAGTAAAATGATGTCTGTGGAAGCCCTTCATCAACCAAAAATAAGGCATTGATGGTTTATACTCATGGACAATGCCAAAGAGCAATGCGATTAGAAGATAGAGCTCTTCCCAGAACATCAGTTCTCCACCTAAGAGTCCATTTATTTCATCAAGCTGTTATTTTTATTGTTATTGGAAGTACATCAAAAGGATTTCTGCTGAGCCCAGGCAAACAATAAGTCTAGAATGTACTATCAAATTCCCACAATTAATTACTGGGATTGTGGAGGGTTTTTGCTCGCTTTTTTGTTTAAGAACTCTTTGGTATGTTACAAACCTTAATACGAATGACTGAATTAACATTACGTTAAGAACCTAAGTGCCCAAACTGGAACCATGTGCAAATCTGCTAGCAATGGATGGACTGCTGCCAGTTGATGCACATCTGTGAGGCTCTAGTCACTGTAAATAAAAGAATCTGCCATTGTTTTCAGAGCAGCTCAGCACCTCTGCCAATAGAACACCCTTTGAGTACGCTCCACTTTTCTATAAGTCACAAGTTTAAGGCTCTGGTGTAATCATCTGATTTTCCATCCTTTACAGGCTTGAGTGGATTTTTAAAGCAAAGGGCGATCCAAGTATTTTTATGAACCACTGCTAATATCAAAAACATCACTGCTTTCTATGTTCAAAGCCCCTGGGAGATCCCTAAAGAATTCAGAAAGGAACACTGCCAATGTAACTACCTCCAAAGGTGAGTTCAATGAAGCAAAAATGAACAACACTTCATCAAGGAAACTGCTGATCACTCTTCCGAAGATACCTAAGGAAAGTAAAATTTGACAAGCACGATCGCATTTACCCCAACATCACTGAGGATACTCTCCAAAATAGCCATTGACTCTCCCCTGGGGGTGGGTTGGGGGTACCACTGAAAATGAGCTTCTATCTCCCCTTCTGTAACAAACTCTAAAATATATAAGGCTCAAACAAGATCCCAGTTTATTTCTTGCCTCCGTCTCACTCAGGGCATTTGCTTTTGCTATTCCTCCTTCAGGAACCTCTTCCTGGCTCCTTAAATGATTGTAAGGAATAAATGATTGGTCCTCTCAGACCAACGTGGAGTCAAATCCCAGCCCTACCATAGGTAATAAATCCTGTAATCTCTGCACCTCAGTTTCCTCATGCAAAAGAAAATATCCCAAGGAACACTACTGACATCAAGATGGAGCACAGGAACAACAGCCTTTGCCAATTTGGTCAGCAATTATTTTTTTTTCTTTACTGAGCTCAGACTCAGCAAAAGGATGTAAGACCCATCCCTTCAACATGAGGCTCATAACCTATTTAAAACAACAGTTCCTGGGGCACCTGGGTGGCTTGGTCGGTTAAAGCGTCTGACTTCAGCTCAGGTCATGATCTCACACTCCGTGAGTTCGAGCCCCACGTCAGGCTCTGTGCTGACAGCTCAGAGCCTGGAGCCTGTTTCAGATTCTGTGTCTCCCTCTCTCTCTGCCCCTCCCCTGTTCATGCTCTGTCTCTCTCCATCTCAAAAATAAATAAATGTTAAAAAATTAAAAAAAAAAAAAAAAAAAAAAAAAAACAACAACAACAGTTCCTGCTCAGGTTATAATTAGAAGTACCTGATTATTATGAAGAACATGAGAGGACTTCATGAAGTGTTAATGAGCAACTCTGCTTTGCTGGGCATCAAAGTGGAGAGGGCAATGACCTCGGGCCACCAGCACACCACCAGAGGTGGCAGTTTTACCACATATTTGTTATGCAAGCTTGGGGAAGTTACTTCATCTCTCTGAAAATGTGATCTGTAAATTAGGGATTAATAACAGCACTTGTCTCCCAAAATTCCTTTGAGAATTGAATAAGATAATGCATGTTAAGCATTGACACAAGCATAGCAAATAACTAGTAAGTTCGAATAATGATAGCCATTTTTACCATTGTGACCTCCTCACCAAAGACTCTGAATTTCAATCTTTCATGAAATCCTGAGAATTTCTCTTAATTCCACTGGGGGAGTCCTGCTTTGTCATCTTTCCTAGAAATGGAACTTCAAAAGCCTGGAAGGGTAGTGGCTTTGGAGTACCAACCTGGGGCCTGTTTTCCTGGAGCTGAAACATGAGGAAAGGGGTGGCAGAGACTGCTATCTGCTAAACCAATATCTATTTCCCCTTCCCCTTCCTTAGTAATATATTTTAGCTGGTCATGGGGCCTCCCAAAATAAGACTACATTTCCCATGCTTCCCTTTAGCAAGGCATGACCATGTGATTAAGTTCCACCCAACAGGATGTGAATGGAAGTGAGATTGTAACTTCCAGGGTGTTTCTTAGAGGGAAGACGTAGGCTGGAAAACAAACGTGTTGGTTGGCCATCTTGGAGAAGGAGGAAAAGAGTAATATCCTAAAAAACATAAAGCAGTAAGACAGACAAGCCTGTGACCCTCATTATTTCATAGAGTAGAGCTGCCATTCCAGATCAGGCTTTTATATGGGCAAGAAATAAGCTTCCATCAGTTTTAGCCATAGTTATGATGGCCTTTGTTACATGCAGCCAAAGCTCTGTCGCCTCATAAATATTGTAGAGAGGAAGAAGAATGGCAGAATGTGGTGGAGAGTTATGAAATGTGCCTGGCACAAAGTATATGCATGATATTTGCACCATAAGCATTTTTGCCATAGATTTCTTTGTCTCAAGCACTTTTGCTGCAAACATTTTCATCATATAACTAATTGGCCATAAAGCAATTCTGCTGTAAAATATAAAATCATGAAAAATAAAAGACATTCACTTAAAATTACATAATGAAATATGAAAAACAAAAAGACTTCATTGTAAAATACAAAAGAATTGAATGAATTTAAGATGTGTGTAGATTCATGTCAATACTGCGCAAGTAACTGATTTTATTTCGTGGATTATACCTAAGCACTTGCTTTTGAAGTTGTTCATTCATCATTTATACATTTTTTTTTTTTGCTTGTTCACTCATCTCTTCATTTGACATCACACTGTTTTCTTTTTTTGCTAAAATTTCTTCATTAAGAGAGGTACCCATTTCCAAATATTAGGATGCTTATTTGTAACCAAGCTTTTTATTGCATTGTGAAAGCCTTCTATACTGTTGTTTGTTTTGGGATACTGTCACAAATCTATTTATAGACATTCCAGAACTCTATGGGAAATGTAGGACCAAAATTCTATGCCACTATATAGACTATTATAAGAGCTAAGAATTATATGATATGAAAATGGGAGTGATGTGTCAATAGAGAAATGAATCCAAACTGTCAACCAGTTTGATGAAAAAGCCAAACTGTCAAACCAAACTGTCAGCCAGTAATTTTTTTGTCTTTTATGGAAAAATTGCCTTATAGCCAATTAGTTATGTGGCAAAAATGTTTGCGGCAGAGATCTCAGTGGCAAATGTAAAAGCAACCCACAGAATAGGTTCTCATAATTACTTGCAGAATTAATCTTTAGGGTTTTAGGCAATCAATTCAAATTTAGAATATTGAGGTCAGTTCCAGAAACAAGAGGACAGTGGTCAGCTGAGGAGTGTCCACAAGACAATGACTAGGGCAATGAAAGGTCAGAAAAACCCATCTCAAGAGGAAAGAGTGTAAGATCAAGAAGGAGAAAGGTAAGCCAGAGCAACAGAATTAGATTTCAAGTAACTCAAGTGTAGTAAGTTGAACAGGGCTCCTCTCTTTGCACTCTAGTTTCCTCATCTGTAACAGATAAGACCAGAAAATCATGAAAATGCCTTCTGGCCATCCCACAAGGGATCTACAGAGTCAAAGGAATTTACATTGTACCACAGGACAGAACTACAACCCACCTGGACACAACACTGTGAAAGTGAAGGACAGATTTCCACTGAACATCAAAACACAACTTCCTAGGGGTGCCTGGGTGGCTCAATCAGCTAAGTGTCTGACTTGGGCTCGGGTCATGATCTCATGGTTCATGAGTTCGAGACTCACATCGGGGTCTGTACGGTTAGTGCAGAGCCTGCTTGGGATTCTCTCTCTCTCCCAGTCTCTATGCCCCTCCCCCCAAAAAAATTTAAAAAAAAAAAACTTTAAAAATTAAATAAAGGGTATTTAACAAGAAAAAAAAGACAACTTTCTAGCAATGCTTCTCATCTAGAAATAGAATGGCTGCCTTCCAAAGTCCAAAGTTACCTGACTAGAAGGATTCAACCAGAGAGTTGATAGGTTTCCAGAGGAAGTGCTGAGTTTGGGGAGGATCATGGAGTTAAAACAGACTCAGCTCCTTCTTACAGATTGGTCAGTCCAGCAGGCTTTATAGTAGACGGTCCTGTATCTCAATCCAATTCTGTCACTTACTTGGTTATATGATCCTGGACAAGTTATTTGCCTGTTTTCAAAGTTTATTTATTTTGAGAGAGAGACCGGGGGGGGGGGGGTGTGCACGAGCAAGTGGGGGAGGGTTAGAGAGAAGTGTGGAGCCCTATGAGCAGCTCAGTCTCCTGACAGCGAGATCGTGACCTGAGCAAGTATCAAAAGTTGGCCGCTTAAGCGACTGAGCCACCCAGGTGCCCTAAGTCACCTTTTTTTTTTTGAGTCTCAGTTTCCTCATTTTAAAAAATGGGAATAGTAAAACATAACTTAAAGTATACTATAGGAAAAGAGATAATACATGGCAAGCACAGAGCACTGTGTTAGGCCCACAGCTCTTTATAGCAGTTATCATCAGTATCACATTAGCTTTAGAAACGGAGGAAGAAAAGAGAAAAATGTGAGGAGTACAGAAGATGGGAGTCAGTCATCCTGGTGGAAGCACCAGTAGGTAGAGGGCTGGAATTTGTGGACAGGGCGCATAGTTGCGCAGCCCAAATTAGCCAGGACTTGGTGTGACATGATGTGTCATGCAAGCAGGATCAAACGCAATGCAAAGAGTAGAAGAGGAAGGGCAGCTGGCAGGTGGAGACTCATCAGAAACGGAAAAAGAACTCTTATCCAAGCCTCATCCATCCATCCAAAATTTCTTGGTTATCTACAAGCAATTATAAGATGGTAAGAGTATCACAAGATGTTAAACACAGAGTATAATCGGGGCATGGAGGAGAACCATCTGACCCAGAGGTCAGATAAGGGTTCCACAGAAAATTATAGCTAACTTAAGACGGACATTACTGAGGAAAAGGTGTTTGGGGCAAAGGGTAGAAAGAATTCAGGTTGATAATATATTTGAAGAAGGGTGGAGAATCATGAAACCTTTCAAACCTACAAAGCTCCCACATTCTGAGTGACTACAGGACTGCTAATTGTCCTAGTCTAAGGTTCCACAATTATGGCTTCAGATGAAAAAGCAAAATAAAATACATGCTCTGCACACATTTTTAAGAGACTAGTAGTGGAGTGAGTGTGATGTGGTTACAAAAGGCAACAGGAGGGCTCCCTGTGCTGTTGGAACTGTTCAGTATCTTGACTGTGGTAATGGATTCATGAGTTCACACAACTGATAAATAACACAGAATGTGCACGCACGGGCGCGCACACACACACGCACATGCGTGCCCCAAGGAAATATGAGATGGAATGTATCAGCGTCAATATCTTAGCTGTGATATTATGTTACAGTTTTATAAAATATTACCGTTGGGAGAAATAGGCAAAGTTTGCAAGGCTCTCTTTGCATTGTTTCTTACAGCTACATGTGAATCTATAATTATTTCAATTCAAATTTCAGTTATGAAAGTAGCAACAGAAAAGAATATAGTTATATAAAATTGCAGTTACGAAATATCAATTTACTATTGAAACTTTAGCAAAATGCATAAAAAATAAAATGTTGGAATTACTGGTACCCTATGACCCAAATATCCTTTTGTAATATTTTGATCTCGTTCTTTCATTTTTAGACTAGTATACACCCTTACAATGATTTTCCTGTATGTATATGTGTATATATATACATATATATATGTATATATATGTATATATATATATATGTGGTTTTATAGCTTAATTAACATAGTTTGCTCCTTGTTAATCCACATATTTTATATTTAAAAGATCTTCCCATTATAGTAAAAATTCCTTAAGCAATTTTGTTTTTAAATTTTTTTATATATTTATTTTTGAGGGGTGGGAAGGGGCAGAAAGAGAGGGAGACAGAGAATCCAAAGCAGGCTCCATGCTGTCAGTGCAATGCCCAACGTGGGGTTTGAACCCACGAACCATGAGATCATGACCTGAGCCAAAGTCAGATGCTCAACTGACTGAGCCGCCTAGGCACCCCTAACAATTATGTTTTGATGGTTACTTAGTAATACCATATAGGCATATCATAATTATCTGAACCAATTCCCTTATTTGGAACATTTTAGGCTGTTTTTAGATTTCTCCTATTATAAGTAATTCTACAATAAATTAAATCTGACTGGTTGCTGACATTACTGAGATGAATGAGAACAAGTCCTTAAATACCAAAATGTTGGAATCAGCAAGCATTTTAGAAATCATCTACCCAAACAGTCCTCCTAAAACAAACACACAGTCACATATAAATCATTTTATAATTATGAAAACTATGTGCCTATTCTCACTTTAGGAAGCAAGGACACAGTACAATTTCAAAAGCTGCTTAGAAAAAAAAAATGAGCCACCAATCTTGCTCTAAATCATTTTTGACCTTGAAGAATAAAGTAGAAAAAGCATAAATGAAGAAATTATAGAGGAAAAAAGTTTCTAAGACTTTGGTACATTCTAGGGGCACCTTGGTGGCTCAATCAGTTAAGCATCCAGCTCTTGATTTCGGCTCAGATCATGATCTCACAGTTTGTGAGATATAGCCCCATGCTGGGCTTAGTGCTGAGTGTGGAGCCTGCTTAGGATTCTCTCTCTCTCTCTCTCTCTCTCTCTCTCTCTCTCTCTCTCTCTCTTTCTCCCTCTGCCCCTTCCCAGTGCATGCACACTCTTGCTCTCTCTTGCTCATACTTAGTTATAGTTGCCTAGATGCCTGTCTGCACTGATGTTAAGGAACAACGCGAGGGTCAGTTCTGTTCCTTTTTCATCCTTGAGTAGGGCTTCGCCAACCATGTTGATATGACAAGACAGGTTCCTCACATCCCCTACTGTGGCTACAACTACTGGATGAGAGGTACATAAGTAACACCCGCTAAGCCAACTGGATTCTCGCTCTTGGAATTTAGAGCTTGAGATTCAGAGACAGATGGTCCATAGAGACTGATTGTTTGAATTAGTGATGTATAAACTTGTCATGTTTGGGTATCCATGTACACAAAGAAGACAGGAAAACTGGTCTACAGAGAGAGAAAGAAGAATGAAGCAAATGTACAGGTGAGGGTAAAACAAGAACCATGAAGCACAAGAAAGAGAGAAGCTGTCAGAATGCTCTCAGCAAGTAAAGCTGAGTTCCACATCCTGGTCCTGGGACCCAGAAGGTACCCTGTGAATTTTCAACAGCCCCCTTTCTTTGGTTTTCAATTTAGATGTTTTGAAATAAGCTTTTATTACTTGCAACCAAAGACAATTTACTAAGATATGGGTAAGAACTCCAATGCTTTTTCTTCCATCCCTTTATCACTCTATTTTTCCCCTGAAACCCTATTTCGCCCCTTATCTAAAATTTAAAAATCCTACCCAATCTTTACACTGACTCTAAATACAACCTAACCAAGGATCCTGTCTCTGCCCTCTCTGAACTCCCTCTTAGAACATTGTTTCTGTGCTTGACACATGTACATGAAAGTTATTCGTATATTTGCCTCATGCTTCATTTAAATCACTTCTTCTCTCCATTCTTCAGGTACCTCACTCTTAAAATGAGTGAACTGTTTGGGGCACCTGGGTGGCTCACTTGGTTAAGCGTCCAACTTTGGCTCAGGTCATGATCTTGCAATTTGTGAGTTCAAGTCCCGTGTTGGGCTCTGTGCTGACAGCTCAGAGCCTGGAGCCTGCTTTGGATTCTGTGTCTCCCTCTCTCTCTGCCCTCCCTTATTCACGCTCTGTCTCTTAATAATAAATAAATGTTAAAAAATTTTTAAATAAAAATTTTTAAAAATAAGTTAACTGTTTGAGACTGGTGGTTGTCAAAGTGGAATCTCCACAGCCTCAGCTTTGGCAGTTATGAGAGAGAGGAGAGTGGTCCCAAGAAAGCAGTGTCCCAACCTCCCATCCTTACTTTAAAAAGAGTTGCTCTGTTTTCACATATTTCATATATTGGTAGTCTGGGTAATGCTTTATTGAGAAAAGGAATCTAGTACTAATCAAATTTGAAAATCCTAAACTAGATAATCCATAAAGCTCCAAGATTCCAGTAGTAGTAGTAAAATAAATATAACAAAACCAACTAAAATTTTATTGAGCTAGACACTGTTCTGAATACTCAGTTTGCATGATGAGATACCACAACACACCTGTCAGAATGGCTAAAATTAACAACGCAAGAAACAACAGGTGTTGGCAAGGATGTGGAAAAAAGGGAACCTTCTTGCACTGTTGGTGGGAATGCAAACTGGTGCAGCCACTCTGGAGAACAGTACGGAGGTTCCTTAAAAAGTTAAAAAGAGAATTACCCTAAAATCCAGCAACTGCACTACTAGGTAATTACCCAAAGGATACAAAAATACAGATTCAAATGGGTGCATGCATCCCAATGTTTATAGCAGCATTATCAACAATAGCCAAGCTATGGAGACAGGCCAAATGTCCACTGATTGATGAATGGATAAAGAAGATGTGGTATATATGCAATGGAATATTACTCAGCCACCAAAAAGAATGAAATCTTGCCATTTGCAATGACATGGATGGAGCTAGAATGTATTATGCTAAGTGAAATTAAGTCAATCAGAAAAAGACAAATACCATATGAGTTCACCTACATGTTGAATTTAAGAAATGAAACAGATAAACATATGGGAGGGGGGAAGAAGAGAAGAGAAGGAAACAAACCATGAGAGACTCTTAAAGATAGAGAATAAACTGAGGGTTGATGGAGGGAGTTGGGCATGGGCATGGGCTAGATGGGTGATGGGTACTAAGGAGGGCACTTGTTGTAATGAGCACTAGGTGCTGTATGTAACTGATGAATCACTGAATTCTACTCCTGAAACCAGTACTGCACTGTATGTTAACTAACCAGAATTTAAATAAAAATTTGAGGAAAAAAAAATACCCAGTTTATCAACATTTTAATCATCACAACAATAAAATGAAGTAGATATTCTTAACCTCATCCTAAAATGAGGACTCAAATCACGTAGATTACAGATGGCAGAAGCAGGAACCTAGGAATCACAGATCCAGATCTGAGTTCTTAAACACAATAATGTCTTCTAAGCTCCTTTAGGGGAGATACTATGGCTTTTGTTTCTTTTTCTTTTTATCTCAGAGCACACTACTTGGGCTAATAGTTATTTGAATAGTGTCTTCTGAATGAATAAATGCTTGAATGAACAAAGGAACTGTATCTTGGATTCTGAAAAAACTGAGACAGGAACTTGAACTCTCTAGGACTTCAGGGGTTTTTAGGGAATAGCCCTAGGCAAAGAACTATTTCACAGCTTAGACCTTTTCCACACCATCTCTCTGAAAAGTGAAGGATCTCCCTGAAGCCAGGAAGAATTCCTTCTAGATACAGTTTAATATGTAGTGCTGAACAGTACCTGATGGGTCCATGGACACATACTTCACCAAGTTCACCATCTTCAACTCATAATCAATATATTCATTTCTTTTGTATGAGGGTTTCTCAGTCATTGCACTATTGGCATTTTGAGCCAGACAATTTTTTGCTGTGGGGAGCTGTCCTGCTCATTGTATGATGTTTAGCAGCCTCTCTACCCACTAGATGCCAGTAACAACCCATCACCCACCCCTGCAAGTGTGAAAACTAAAAGTGTCTCTATGCATTGTCAAATGTCCCATGTTGGGGGAAGTATAAACTAGCCCCTCACTGGGAACCATGTCTTTACATGAATTAGCTTTTGTGGAAACACTGGGGAGAAAAAATAAAGATAAAAATAAGCAACGCCTAGTTATACTTAGAACATAAGTGGTAATTTCCTTTCATCCTTAGAAAGTTCCTCATTTCATCCTTACCCCCCCCCCCCACCAACAAAGAAATTCTCCTTAAACTGGGCTATTCTGAGCACCCCATCATGTATCAAGCCTGCGAACTGCCTCAACCAAGAGTTGTAGTAAGAAATATGCTACACATTTATGAGGACTATATGGTGACCACAAATTGACTCAAAGCTTATAAACAATCCCAATATGAATATAATGAGGAAAATGCTCAGAACCTTGTAGAATGAAGACAGAAACACGATCTACCTTGGAGAAACCCCAGGATAATAAAATACTGCCAACATGGTCTTACTTTCTTACTTCACGCCAACATCTTGACACAGCCAACATTTATGAAGCATCTACTATAGGGCAGGGAATACACTAGGTACTTTTCTACTCCTTACCCCATCTGATTTTCCTACCAATCTGATAAGAAAGACATTATCTGTTTTGCAGAGGGGCTCAGAGGAGTAAAATGCCTTGCCCAAGGTCACAAAGCTCATCAGTGATGTCAAAACTTGAGTCTGAACAAGCACTAGCTCCAAACCCAGCGCTGTATTGCAATATTTCACAAGAAAACAAGTAGCCACAGTCAGTGAAGAACAAAGAAGGTAACACCATCGTTTCATTTATACTTTATGCACAGATAAGAGACAAAAGGATATATTTCAAAATGTCAACAGTGGTCACCTACAGAAAACAAGCTTACCAGTTATTTTTTCCTTGGTGCTCTTCTGCATTTTTCAAATTGTTTCACTCTAAATATGTATTACCTATGTAATAAAAAGTAATTAAAACCCAATTCCAATGACAAAAATAACTCAAGGAAGTATCAAAATGTAATGCCAGTTTCAATGAACCACTACCACAATTTCTCACTTATGAGACTGCCAATGATTAAGAAGTTTCATGACAACATTCGGTTTTAACAAGGTTCTGGGAAAACAAGTAGTTGTATATACTTTTACTAGAAATTTAAGTTAGTAGAATTTTAAGTTAGTACAAAGCTCTTCAGACAGTAACCTGGCAAGATCCATCATAATGTGATGTGTGTGCGTGCTCTTTTTCTTAGCAGCTCCACCTCTAAGAATTTATCCCATGGGTGTACCACAGATACCATATACATAAATATATACTCAAAAGATATTTGCTTCCCACCAATAGAATTGGGACAGTGGATTCAAAGCAGTCATTAGAGAAAATGAGGTATATCCCTAGATACTATTGCACAAAGTTATCCAATACATAGTGTTAAGTAAACATCAAGTTCTATAATAGCATGTATAGAAGGGTTCAAGAATATACAGGTATTTATTATGTATGAATGTGTATGCAAACATGTGTCAGTGTGCAGGAATCTGCATGTGTCTATGTGGTTGTGTATAAGCTTAAAATGCATAGAAAATTCTGTAAGTACATGGAAGAAACCATTAATATTAATTATACCTGGAGAGTAAAACTAAAAGGTGGGAAGGAAGGAAATGAACTTTTATTTTCATTTTTATACAACTTACTAAATTGTTTTATAATTTTTCTTCATAAATATATATCTTGCTATAAACAAAAATAGAGCTTTTGTTTGGGTTTGGTTTTGCTTTTTAAGAGACAAGAAGCCCAGCTCTCATGCAATGGCCTGAAAACAAAGCAACATATGAAATAGAACTGTCCTCTGTTACAACAGCAAATGATCACAAAACAAGACAGTGTGTGAAAGCCTCCCAGGCTCTGTGTGCCAATGAGGCATAATGGAGACAGTTCTCTCCTGGCACACTGAGAGACAAAGCCAGGCTCCTACCCCATTAGGGGATTTAGTGGCTGGATTTTAAGGCCAATAATTAAAGTGAAATGCTACTACACATTTCTCTTTTTTTAAGTTCATTTATTTCTTTTGAGAGAGAGAGAGAGAGAGAGAGAGAGAGCATGTGCAAGTGGGGAAGGGGCAAAGAGAGAGGGAGAGAAAGAATCCCAAGCAGGCTCCACGCTACCAGTGCAGAGCCTGATGCAGGGCTCCAACTCACGAACGGTGGGATCATGACCTGAGCCAAAGTCAGATGCTTAACCAATGGAGCCACCCAGGTGCCCCACTGCTATCCATTTCAAGGCAACCTAAGCCAATTTTCTTAGCAGTTAAAATCCAGTTTTTACCATTATATTCCTCCAACTTGTCTCCGTTTAAAGTAGCTGATAGATCTTGGCCACAGGGTGCCCAAGACCTCAACTCTCTTCCTCTGCAAATGTGTCACTGCAAATGTGTCACTCTTCAGTATGTTAGAAGACCTGGAGCCTGCTGCTGGTTTAGATGCACATCAGCTCACTGACCTCTACAGAGCTTCCCATCTCTAAAATCTTGTTAATGCCACCGATTTCACAGGGACATTCAACATTCTAAGAACTAAGTAGGATAGAGTATAGAAAAACATGTTGTCAACACTAAGATGCTATGAGAACATTAGTTCATTTGAATTTTAAAAAGTTGACCATTAATGTTGAACAGTAATAGTCACTGATATCATCTCTGGTATATAAATCCTGTCTACAGTCTCGAATACCTATGAAGCTATGAAGGAACCTCAAATCCTTTCTTGATGCAAGCAGACAAAATGGTCTCTTACAAATACAACTCACACTTCACTTGTCCCCCTTCCCTCCCAGCTCACTAAGTGCTGGTTTTAACAGTCACATACCCTTTTGCAGGCCTTGGCCCCTCTTCCAGGTCTTTGCTGAACCTAGTACTTGAAATGCTCTACATACAGCGCGCTCTCTCTCTCTCTCTCTCTCTCTCTCACTCTGTCTCTTTTTCCTGTTTGTGTCTGTTTCTTCTGATGTCACCTCAAATACTACCTCCTCAGAAAGGCCTTACTGGATCGTGCTCTGTAAATTAGGCTTCCCTCCTCCCCACCACCACCTTGAGTTCTTCTCTCCCTCACTCTAGCCCTCCGTGGCATTTAGCATACCTTATAATCCTTTATCTTGGTTTACTGGTTTATGGTATGTCTTGTGCTCTACAATATAAGCTCATAAGCACCGAAGTCTTATCTGTCTCGTCCTCCACTGTATCCCCATGGCTAGATCAGTGCTGGCATATAACAGGCGTCAGGAACATTTTATGAAATGAATGAAGCAGAATTACCCACCACAAAGTGGTTTCCTCCACTATTCCCACATTTCCCCCTCGCCTATGAAATCTGGCAGGGTCAGTCTGAGTTTTCTCATTTGAATTACCTGCCCAACGTCACAGCGTATAAATGACAAAGCCAGAGCTTACATCTAGGGTTTCTAACTCATGGTTCCCTAATATCCCACTGTCAATAGCATCCACAAATTTGGACTTGAAAGGGTTGAAAATACAGCATTTTATCTAGTCTTTAGCAAGAGGGAAGGGAAGAGATAAGATCTGCTTTCCTGCAGGGGTGAGGTAGGAGAGACAGGGGTGGGATAATGGGTGTGTTATTTCTTGCACTCCCTGACTGCAAATTAGTAAGTAAAATTCTTTCCTTCATCTGATGAAACGCAGCTACCTCTGGATGGAGGCTTATGAAACCTCTCATCACCAAGTCTCAGTGCAGAACACTTGGCTAATTGTACAGCATGTGAAATTTAGGTGAGGTCAGATGCAATTACCCTATTTGGAAAGTGACACCAGTGTCACACTCATTGGATCACAAGCACAAGCAGCCTGGGTATCTAAGTCACACAGTACACCCCCACACAAATACCCCCCAAACTACAGGTCATCCACACACCTCCTACAGCATGGGGTTCCTAGGTCTCCCCAATATGCTGACTCACTTACTGGGGAATAGGGGAGGACATGCAATAAGAGGGGAAGAAGAGTGAGGGGGACAAGGAAGCTGAAGATGCAGGAGAAGGAGGATAAAGGCAGAAGGAAGAGAATATTGGGTAGAAGGATCACAGAGAGAGAGTCAACGAAGGGAGAATAAGCAGCACAAGAGTAATGTCAGCCTGCTGATTTTTGCTGTGATGCTCATGTGACCAAGGCTGACACTAGGCAGTCCTTGAGAATTTCTGGGGGTCAGGGTGTTGTTGTTTGTTTCAGACATTGTCTGTTTCCAAGAATTCCTGCTTCAATAATCATCCTGCAAGTTTCTCTGTGTTTGAGCTTTCTTCCCGTGCCTCCATCACCAAGAAGGGCCCAGAGCCTGGGGCTTGCCCCTGAGAATGGGCTTAAGGCAGGCTGGGCTACTTACACCATCCTGGCCTCCGGCCACTGGGCCTGAGTCAGCCCAGTGCCGCAGAATTTTCTGTTCTACGCATTTCCACCGATTACCTTACTCCTCCGCTAGGGCAAACGCAGGCCCTCCTCCTGCCTCCTACTCTCCTCACTCACGCACTCCCATGGAGATCTGCACAGCCTAATGGGCAGCCTACCAAAAAGCTGAAAGCCTGTGAAACCTTGTGCCAACCTGACAGCATATCAGCCCTCTCTCTAGATGCTCACGATGCATAGAAACCCCTGGTCACATTTTCCACTTCCACTTTTTAGCTGTCAGTCTGTCCATTCTTTTGTGCAATGCTTTCCAGACCTACTTCTTTCTTTTTTTCACTGGGCTGTCCTTATTTCTCAGGTCATCAACCCTAATGGGCATTTACTTATTCTCCCTGTCCCCCAGGTACATGCACCCCCTCTGTCAGTATGCCCCCTCCCTAATATCAAATCCTGGGGCCCAGGAACCTGTGTTTTCAACCACGATCTCAGGAAAATCTGATGCAGGCAGGACACACTTGGGAACCACAGATGGGGGTCCATCTTTTATGCAGCTGCAGAATGTCTCCAGTGCTCACTTATTACAGTCTTCTCTCTGGAACTGCAGCAAGACCTTTGTGGGCCCTAGGCACTTCTGCCCCCGTGTGCTCATTCCTCCATTTAAAAAAAAAAAAAAAAAAAATATATATATATAATATATATATATATACACACATATATATATATGTTTTATATATAAATAAATATATTATTTATGTTTATATATATTTAAATATATACATTAATGTTCATTTATTTTTGAGAGAGAGACAGACATACAACATGGTGGGGGAGGGGCAGAAAGAGAAGGAGGCACAGAATTCAAAGCAGGTTCCAGGTTCTGAGCTGTCAGCACAGACCCCAACACAGGGCTCAAACTCACAAACCATGAAACCATGACCTGAGCCGAAGTGAGATGCTTAACCAACTGAGACACCCAGCGCACACTCACTGCACTGGTATGAAAACGAATTCCTTAATTCCCTACAGTTATACTCATTATTTTATTCTGCTTTGTAAAAGAAATTAAAATTAAAACATTTTTCTTGGCCTTAAAATTATTCTGATCCCTAGGTGCTATGCCTGTGGATAACTCAGCCCTGCCCTCAGCCCTCTCCCAAATCTGCAGGATCCTCCCATTGCCTACAGAATAAAGTCCAACCTTCTCAGCTGGCTCACCCTGATCTAGGTTCAATCTGTATTCCCAACGCCATCCACTGTAGCTCTTCCAACCCATATAGGCTCCAGCTTCCAGGCCTAAATGTAGTTCTTTCAACACACCATGCATGTATGATGATACCACTATGCCCTAGCTCTCAGCCCAAATCAATTTTCCTTTCCTTCTCTACCTACTGACCTCCCGCTCAAACAGCACTTTCTACTCTGGCCTTCCCTAGTCGCACTGGTTGAAATTAAGCATCATTCTTCTGCACTCCATAGCACTATATGTGTCTATTATTATACCACTTATTCGCCCTGCCTTTTGCCAAATATACCCAATTCTGAAATGCACTTCTTTTACAGTATAACGTGTCTTTCTTTTTTTTTAATTTAGTTATTTATTTTTGAGAGGGAGAGAGAGTGGAGGAGAGTCAGAGAGAGAGAGAATCCCAAGCAGGCTCTGCACTGACAGTGCAGAGCCCAGTGTGGGGCTAGAACTCACAAACTGTGACATCATGAGCTGAGCCAATCAACAGTCGGACGCTTAACTGACCAAGCCACCCAGGCTACAGCATAACATTTCTAAAGTCAGAAAGTGGCTGTAACACGTGCCAAACTCACCAGCCACCAGGTATAGTACTACACTTGAACATGTCAACAGTAATTTTCTGCATGTGCAAACCCAACCTGCGTAGCAAGCACTGAATCATCTGATTGCTTCCTTGTGGGGTTATTTGCATTGTTAACATCACACACAGCTGAATTTTAATTTTTTATCCTTAGTACCTTTTTAAATTATGCTTTGATGTATTACTGAAATAAAAAGCTATTTTGGACTAGGCTATGGCCTGTAGATGTCAAGTAAAGCCAATAAACGAAGTAGAAATTGCCAGATCTCTTGGCACATGTCATGAAATTTCCTAATTCCTTGGACCATGAAGAACTTATTATTCAGACATTGAACTGCTCTGTCAAAAGCTTCTAAGTAATTTCAAGAGATGTTGTTTAGTATACAATAACTATAATTTAGTTTTCTCCTGAGCCAATGAGGAAATGTACAATTTAAACTCCAGAATTCTTGCACGCCTGGGTGCCTCAGTCGGTTAAGCATCTGACTTTAGCTCAGGTCATGATCTCACGGCTCATGGGTTTGTGAGTTCAAGTCCTGCATTGGGCTCTGTCTCCCTCTCTCTCTGCCCCTTGTGCTCTCTCTCTCAAAAATAAAATAAACATTGGGGCGCCTGGGTGGCTCAGTCGGTTGAGCGTCCGACTTCAGCTCAGGTCACGATCTCACGGTTCGTGAGTTCGAGCCCCGCGTCAGGCTCTGGGCTGATGGCTCAGAGCCTGGAGCCTGCTTCCGATTCTGTGTCTCCCTCTCTCTCTGCCCCTCCCCCATTCATGCTCTGTCTCTCTCTGTCTCAAAAATAAATAAACATTAAAAAAATTTAAAAAAATAAAATAAAAAAAATAAAATAAACATTAAAAAAATAAACCCCAGGATTCTTTAATTCACCTCAAAATTATAGACTCTTTCCAAAAGGAGTTCAAAATGGTGAGTACAGGTTATAAAAGGTTACCATAATGCTTACCTACAACTGCAGATGACCAAAGGTGAAACAAAGAATTTTTACTTTGAGAGAGAAAGTGAGAGGGTAAGCAGGGGAGGGGTAGAAGTAAAGGGAGGGACAGAATCTTAAGCAGGCTCTGCAGTCAGCATAGAGCCCGACACAAGGCTCCATCTCATGATGGTGAGATAATGACCTGAGCCAAAACCAAGAGTCAGACACTTACTGACTGAGCAACCTAGATACCCCAAAAATTTTTAATAAAAAACCTGAAAATAGTGAAGATTCCAAACTTGTGATACTGATGAAGAAACACACAAATCTACAGATAAAAATCATCTATTGTTAGTTCACTAAAAAAAATTATACACATTTAGTTTTGTTTTTTTTCTGCTAAAAAAAATTATCTTGATGAATGGCATAATACAATGCATTTTTTTTTTGGTCAAAAAAGCAGTCTTTTGGTAAGCTAATTATTTCTTTACATTTCCACATTAGAAATCTCTTGGGGGTCTGGGACTATGTATTAATTATCTTTCTCTCCCCTCTAGTGTCCTTGCATATGAAAAATGCTCATTACAGAGTTGGTCTAGCTTTCTGCCAACAGTTTCATTTCTATTAAGTCTGGCCTCATTTCTATTAAAATCTAGCTGTATGCTTATTTTTTGAGTTGGATGGGTACATTTCATTAAAAATGCCCTTTTTGAAAATTCAAAATCAGTTCATGCTTTTATTCATTCGAGTATTTATCAGTGCCACGCAGTGACAAGAAGACAAAGGTGAGTAAGACACAGCCCTGTTCTGAACTTTACTTACAGTCTAGAGGGAAAGAGAGGCCAAGCAACATATCACAAACCAGTGTGATGAGAGGTATGGCAGGGACATACAAGCTGCTGGAGGCGCAGGGAGAATGGTCATCCCATGCAGCCTCCAGGGTAAAGGAGCTGAAGAATGAGTAGAAAATAACCTGGAAAAGTGGACATCTAGGTGGCTATGGGAGAAGCTGGCCTAACCTGACAGAACAGTGTACATGAAAGCATAGAGATGGGGGTGGGAGGACCCACCAGGGGAGAAAGGACAAGAAGTTCTACTGGGCTGGCTTGCAGAGGTACCATGATGGGCTTCCGAGGTCCAGTTAAGATAAAGTCCAGTTCTGGGCTTTATCCTGAGAGCAGTGGGGATATATTTTCATTGGCAAGATATTATTCCATGAAGTCATAAAGTGGTACCAATTATATTGTTCTCCAATCTCTATATTGGTGCCATATAAGGATGTAATCAGTCTTAGTCAATACTGCTTTTTTTTTCCTGCCTTCCTTTATTTCTAGCATTTTAAAATTCTTTATGTTATATGTAAGTCAAGAGAGATACCTTATTTATAAGATTCAAAGTGAAAAACAACTATATTCATTTCAGTTACCTCAGACACCCCTATTTCTCCTTACTGCAGAGAAAGAAGCAAACAGAAACATTCACCACTAAATTCTTCATTTGTAATCCTATGGACATTTATTTTTATTTTTTTAAATTTTTTTAATGTTTATTTTTTTTGAGAGAGAGAGACAGAGCACGAGTGGGGAAGGAACAGAGAGAGAGACAGACAGACAGACAGAATCTGAAGCAGGCTCCAGGCTCTGAGCTGTCAGCACAGAGCCTGATGCAGGGCTCAAACCCACGAACTGCAAGATCATGACCCAAGCCGAAGTCAGACACTTAACCAACTGACCCACCCAGGTGCCCCTATTTTTATATTTTCCATTGCATTCTTTTCTGTAACCCTTAATTCTTTTTTTAACAAGAGCATGGAAAACCTACATAATAAAAACTTTTATAATAAAAATTGACTAAAAAACCTTGCTAAAGTTAAAAAAATTATATATTATATATACACACATGTTTATATATATATATATGTATGTGTATATATTATGCATGTATATGTATGCATGTATGTATGCATGTATGTATATATGTATATGTGTATGTATGTATATGTGTATATGTGTGTATGTATGTGTGTATGTGTATGTATGCATGTATATATGTATGTGTATATATGTATGCATACATATATACACATACATATACACACACATATATATGTATATATATACATATATATATGTACGATTAGAAATAAACTGGACTAAGAAGAGAAACAGGATATGTTCTCTAATTTTCTAAGGGTGGCCATGTGGGTAAGGGATTGGATTTATTTTGTATCTAGAGAGCAAAAAGTCCAATTTTGCTTAAATAAAAGGATGAGAACAGTGGAAACGTATAGCGTCAAAGGCAGTGATAGCTCCATCACAGAAGGTGCATATCATAGACTATATGGTCATCTTTCTAAAACTCGATTCAAAAGATTCCCCTTTTAAGTCTATGAAACCTGGCAGTCTCCGAGCAAATTTGAACTTTGACACAGATGCATCCTTAAATGGCTATCCAGAAACATTCAAACTTTAGCCACACATTAAATAAATTAGTAAATCACTTTCCCTTCACCTTACAAGACCCTTAAATGCACAGGTATTCCTAAGAAAGGAATATTAGCACATATATGCTTATATTATTTCAACGAAGGATGAAGTTATCCAAATAAATACTTCATAATGTTAAAGCCTGATTTTTTTTAACGTTTATTTATTTTTGAGACAGAGACAGAGCATGAACAGGGGAGGGGCAGAGAGAGAGGGAGACACAGAATCAGAAGCAGGCTCCAGGCTCTGAGCCATCAGCTCAGAGCCCGACGCAGGGCTTGAACTCATGGACCGCAAGATCGTGACCTGAGCTGAAGTCGGCCACTTAACTGACTGAGCCACCCAGGCGCCCTGAAAGCCTGATTTAAAATGTAGATGCTGTGTTTAAACACTACATCCTACAGAATAGGATTTTTTAAAGGTAATTTTTGCTTTCAATCAGATTTATACTAAACAGGAAAGTATTTTATTTTAGCATTCTTCATTATCTTTATACTCTTAAGTCCCATTAAAATCTGGAAACAGTTTTTAATTGGACTTCTGTTTTATGGCTTGTCATTACAAACTTGGTAAGTAAAGCCTAGTGTCGGAACAATTGAGTGACTCAAGACTGGGCGTTCTACATTTGTGGATTCTGCTTTCCATGGTAGGTGAAATGTGCCCAAAAGAAATACGGGGTTTCTGAGCTAATGAACTGGGAAAGCTGCAGTGCCATCTGGGAAATGAGAGGATGACCTTTGAATGACAATCTTTTCTAAAGAATAATTCAAATGAAGAGAAAGTGAGCCAGGGCAGGCAGACAGCTCTAGAAACAGTTCTGGCTTAGGGGCTGCTCTGGAATCCACCACTTGAGAGTCTGTTGACTTAGAAAGTCATTATACTTCTCTGAACATCTGTCATTCTTTCATCTAAAAACAGAGGGGAAATCCAAGGAGATAATATTGTTTCCATCTCAATAATTAGTTGATATTATTACCTACACAGGAAAACAGTTCCGTTCAATGGAGAAAAACTTAGAGCTCAGAGTCAGAAAACCTGAATCTTGCTGTCAACTAAGTAGCTATTTTACCTTGAACAAGTCTCCTACCATCTCTAAGAATAAGCTTCCTCATCTAATTGGAAAGACACAGACAGCAACATGAAGAAAAACTGCAAATGTATCCTAATGTTGTTTTAAGCTTCAAACTAAAAGCTCTATTTTAAGAACAACTATTATGATTATTTTATAAATGGGGAAGAGGCTTAAAATTTTTCTAGGTTCTACAGCTAGTAACAATAGTGCAGATGTTTGATATCTAATCTCTAAGACTAGACATATGCCACTTACCCTACCTAATAGATTTCTGGGGAAACGAAATAAGATAAGTGTCCAAAATGAACTACTGGGATCTCATCAAGATAAAAAGCTTCCACACAGAGAAGGAAACAATCAATAAAACTAACCAGCAATCAACAGAATGGGAGATGATATCCGCAAATGACATATCAGATAAAGGGTTAGTATCCAAAATCTGTAAAGAACTTATCCAACTCGTCGACACCCAAAAAACAATCCAGTGAAGAAATGGGCAAAAGACATGAACAGACCTTTTCTAAATAAGACATCCAGATGGCTAACAGACACATGAAAAGATGTTTGATGTCACTCATTATCAGGGAAATACAGGTCAAAACCACCATGAGGTACCACCCCACACCTGTCAAAATGGATAAAATTAACAACTCAGCAACAAGAGATGTTGGCAAGGATGTGGAGAAAGGGGGACACTTTTGCAGTGTTGGTGAGAATGCAAACTGGTGCGCCCATTCTGGAGAACAGCATGGAAGTTCCTCAAAAAATTAAAAATAGAGCTGCCCTACAACCCAGTAATTGCACTACTAGGTATTTATCCAAAAGATACAAAAATGCTGATTCAAAGGGGCACATGCACTTCAACGTTTATAGCAGCACTATCGACAATGGCCAAAGTATGGAAAGAGCCCAAATGTGCATCAACTGATGAATGGATAAAGAAGATGTGGTGTGTGTGTGTGTGTGTGTGTGTGTGTGAATATATATGGAATATTACTCGGTGGTCAAAAATAATGAAATCTTGCCATTTGCGACAATGTGGATGGAACTAGAATGTATTATGCTAAGCGAAATAAGTCAAGCAGAGAAAGACAAATATATTATTTCACTCATATGTGAAATTTAAGAAACATGGGGCACCTGGGTGGATCAGTCAGTTAAGTGTCAGACTCTTGATTTCAGCTTGGGTCATGATCTTATGGTTTGTGCGTTCAAGCCCCATGTCAGGCTCTACACAGAGCCTTCTTGGGATCCTCTCTCTCCGCCTCCACTCCGTCATGTGCTCATACGCTCTCTCTCAAAAATAAATAAACTTCAAATAAATTTTAAAAAAAGAAACAAAACAGATGAACATAGGTCTGAGAAGGGAAGGAAAAATAAGGTTAAAACAGAGAGAAAGGCAAACCATAAGAAACTCTTAAATACAGAAAACAAACCGAGGGTTGCTGGAGGGGTGTTGGGTGGAGGATTGTGCTAAATGGGTGACAGCCATTAAGGAAGGCACTTGTTGGGATGAGCACTGGGTGTTACATGTAAGTGATGAATCACTAAATTCTACTCTGGAAAGTATCTTTACACTATATGCCAACTAACTTGGATATAAATAGATGGATAGATAGAAAGATAAAGATAAAATGTTCTATCTATTATAAATAGTTAGACAAGCATAGGGTATTATTAAAACTAAGCTTTAAGTCCTCTAGATTTATTTTTAAATCCTCTAGACATACTTTTTCCACTCATAAACATTTCTATTAGACCAAAAGCCCCATGAACCACCTATTCTATCTAGCATGTCACAGTACAATGAGTTGAATAAATGGGTAGATCACTGCTGCTTTAGAAATGATCCATGAGTTTAATTAAATGTCTTAAACAAATGGATACATTTACACTGCACAAGGCCATTCTTTGAGGATCTGAGAAGAAAGAACTATAATTAGACAAGATAGATATAGTTGCACTAGTCAATGAAACTTGCTACCCACTAAAAGAAACCCCACTCTCAGGGCCCAATCGTTCATCCAAACTGAACAAAGAGCATCCTCCCAGACTTCGCTCGATTGCAATTATGCATCAAACTAGTCAGAAGATAAACAGTACTGCCCTAAGGCAGCCACAACATTCCCCTAACCAGAAAGAGGAGTGGGGAAAGGGAGGAATCCCTGCAACCTCTTCATACAAGGCTAGTTTGATCAAATTGAAGAATCAACTCCTAGCAAAGCGCTTTAGAGATAACAATATTCTTAATAAAATGTTTTCCCATTATAAAAGTTTATCAATTCATTTTTATTCTCTAAACCTATTGAAAAAGTGATTTGGTAAAAAAGACAATCCTCAAAAATCCAGAATTTACTATATAGGCTGCTGTGTGTTTGAGCTACTTCTACTATTATATGAGCCCCCTAAAGGCCAGAAGTGTCCTTAGCACAGTACCTGGCATATAACAGACTCAGGAAATAGGTGTTAAATTTATTCTAGGATGTAACAAACTTTAAAAACAAATTCCAATTCTTAAAACAAAAATCCCTATGAAAAGTGAAAACTACACAAAATTTCATATTTCTTTCATTTTCCAGAAGTGGGGCTCTCCCTCACTCATTTGAAAACTGTTCATTCCATTTCAGTCATGTGTGTACTTGTCCACTACGTTCCAGAAAGGATTATGATGGCATCATTTGGAATGCATGAATCTTTTTTTAAGATTTAAAAGAGATCACATCCAGGCAAAAGATGCTCTGGACTTTATCAAAGATTTGAAAATCATAAATCAAATACCCGTGTACAACATCAACACCAAAGCTGTTAGAACCATTAGTCCCTTCGGGTAACTTTAGCTTTAATTTAAAATGGTCCTGAGAAAACACTGCACCAACACCTTATTTAACTTCAGTAAGAGCTTGTATGGGTAAAATATGTTTTCAGGCCAGGACACTTGAACATATGTAAACAATATTTTATCCCACTTATGGGATGAGGAAAATAGAAAATGGTAGTCCAGGGAGAGCCATTACACGATTAAAAGAAACAAGCATTTATTTCCAAAGTGCAGGAATTAAATTCAGTTTCTTTTCATTACTTCCCAAAAAACCCAACATGAATCTTTCCTCTGGATTCCTCAGTTGTCCAATATATTAAAGTTACCTATGTAGAACAAAACACTGAGCACTTCAATTATAAATTATCTCTATGTAAACAATCCTCTGATCCTGGTTCCTTGAAAAGGTGAGCAAACAGCTATAATAATACCCCTGGTCCAACATACGTATATTAAATTACAGTTTTGCTATGGAAATCACTAAAAGAGCATTTCCAACAGAGAGAAATCCAACTTGTCAAAATGCTTTATAAACGAAGGTTGCAAGCCCAGATACAAAGTTTAGAGGCATTTTCATTTTCCTTACATGTAAAGTTTATGATATATTAGTACACTCAATGCAAAAAAGATAAGATCAAAGTCAATAGCCGATGAAATAAATTTCATCGTACAAAGCCTAAAGCTGTGTAAAAGATCTCTAGATAAAAATTTGCTCAAGGTAAAAATTGCTCAAGAAAGGTAACAACATTAACCCTAGCAGACAGCCAAACTGAGAAGAGGCACAGCTTTACAGAATTGCAAATGACATCAGCATTACGAGAATAATAATTGGAATAAATACCGTCTGCAGGCTGCAAAAACATTCAACGCACTTGCTCCTTCACCTCTCCCCCTCATCCAGCTGGGTAGTGAAGGCAGCTGCCTCTCCCTGCCCTCCTTCCCAGTGGCTCCTCGCGCCACCCTCTCCCTTCTCGCCTCCACCCCTTCCCTCCCCTTTCCCCTCCTCTCCCCGCCTCCAGCTGGTGTATTCAGCAGCCTAGCGAGATTAAGAGGCGCTCGCTACAGTCACTGGGCCTCAAGACAGATCTAACGTTTCCTAGCTCCAGGAACTAGAGAAATTAGAGACGCGACACCCTGGTGGTATTAGATGCCTTCGCTCCATCCCGGCCCCTCCCAGGCCAAGGCTGAGGTGGGAGCCTCGGGCTAGCGGAGTGGGCCGCCTCTTGGAGGACCCAGTGGAGTTCAGCGGGGCGCACCCCGCCGCCAGCGCTACCTGAGCTGTCCATGGTGCTGGCGCGTTCCTGAGGCTGCTGGGCGGGACTCCGCGCCGCCGCCGCCCCGGCGTTCACTCTCTGCTTGCCGCCACCCGCGCCGCTTCCCGCACTTAAGTCCCGGTTACTGTCCACCAGCTGCAAGGATTCGTAACCATCGTTGCTGGTCTTTTTCCGGTAGCTCCCGAGGAGACTCATGGGCAAGCCCAGAGAAGAGGGGGGAAAAAATCAACCTGGGAAACGAAGGGGAGGTGGAAGGTGGAAAGGGCTCGAAGGAGGAATTAAAAAAAAAAAAAAAAAAAAAAAAAAAAGGAAAAAAAGAAAGAAAGAAAGAAAAAGAAAAAAAAACCATCAAGTGTCCGACATGACGCATAGATGAGTGAAAGAGGGAGCGGCCACCAGAGAGGAGCTTGGCGGGGCGCGCGGCAAAGCCACCGCCCTGGGCAAAGAGAGGCTCTGGGCGCCCGGCGCGACCGAGGTTGAAAAAGAGGGCGCGGGCGGGAGGGCTAGCGGGTGCGCGCGTCCTCGGCGCCGCCGCGGAGCCGCCGGCCCTGCCGAGCTCCGGGACCCGGGCCAGCCACCCTCTGGCTGGGGAGTGCCCGGAAGCAATCCTATAGGTGTCGCCGCGTCGCCCCGCCGCGCAGCAGGGCAGCTCCAAGCGCGGCTGGCCCACGGGGAGGGAAGAAAAGAGACAGAGTAAGGGAGGGGAGACTCTGAAGAAGGGGGGCTGAGGGCTGAAAATGGGGCGTGGTGGAAGGGGGAGGGAACTACTACGACCCGGGTAGTGGGTGTTTTCGCGCGCGAGGTAAAGAAGAAAGAGGCTGGGTGTCTGTGTTTGGTAAGCTTTGGGGACGAGGGGGTCTCTTGGTAAAATCCAGACACGCCCATTTTGTATAACTTAGCCTATATTTGCTGGAAGATTCGGCATATCAAAGGTTATCGTCCTGGAGGACTGACTTGTAACTTAATTGAACAGAAAGAGAACGCATGTTAAATGCCAGTTATATGTATGCTAACACAGAAAGAAACAGCAGTATTTTGCACATTTAGGATAATGGGAATGATCCCTAAGTGAGATTTCAAAAAGCTGGCTATTCTAAGTACGAGACAGGGTCCATTCCACCTTGGGAGTAGATGTGACTGTTTCAGGAACTATTTGTTGAACGAATAATTGGGGGAGGAGGGGAGGTCGAATCAGGTGCAATTTCAGTTCTGACATCATTTACCTTGGGACCTGGAGAAAGGACTATACCACTCAGTTGGCTTGAGGGGATGGTTAGGAAGCAAGCTAGACAAGGATTTTCTTTCCATTCTCTAGCCCCTCCCCCTTTTTTCTTTCATAATTTTCAGAAAACAAAGAAAGCAGTCACTCATTATCAGTGCAGAATTAATCACAAAGTTAATCAAGCTGAAGGGTCAGAGCCCCTTTCTTGCAGAAGCCCTTTGCAAGGCTATGCACCTAATTTTATATTTGTGATTTTATATTCTTATTCTTAAAGAGAACCCCAGCATTATATGTTTCATGGCTTGCAAAACCTGGACATAACTCTAAGTCTCAAATGTTCATTTTCACCTGAATTACTAATACTGCAGAAGTATCTCTCATTTTTATCATTTCAAGTAAAATCCTGGTTTAAAATGATACTTTTCCCTGTTAGGACTTGCAATGACTAAGTAAAGAGCTTTTCAAAAGTCATTTGGCAGAGTTTCATCACGGATCAGCAAGAAAAAAGTGCATGTATATAAAATTTGCTTAAGCCCACACAAAGGCATTTTTGCCTTCTCACCTTTCGTGGCTTTCTCTTGCTGTTATTTTGATCACTTAAGGACATGAAATCAAACAACGTCTAAGAGGCTTGGGTCCTAATGACTTGGGACCCTAAGTTTCCAAGAAACTCTAGCTCTACATAGATCTACATAAAATAAATTAATTGGATTGAAAGACATTTGCCTATTCAAGGAACCACCCAAACACAAAGTCTTAGAAGAATAGGACGAATCAGTAGAGGCCAAGAATGCTGCAGATTCCTCCAGTCCCTCTGGGAAGACCTCAATTCCCTGACCAGTTGCTTTCCAAAGTGCAGTATCTGAAAAAGGTCTGGTGTGACCCAAATCACAAATTGCAGTTAATGCTCATTTACAAGATCAAACAACTTGAGTGAGAGCAGTTAAAACTGTAATAAAATTTTAAACACAGATTTCATACTTTTAATTTTCCAAATCTGTCAGATTGAGCTATTTTATGTACTTGACTAAAGTAATACTCTATGAAGTCTAGTAAATACATATTTTCCAATAACATTTTAAATCATCTTTTTCTGCACTTTTCCTTCTCTCTTAATTCATTACTGAGACACAGGGAGAGTAAATACCTAGTATCCATCATATGCCTTGGCAAAATCTGGATTTATAATCACTGGATTAAGAGAATTTAGACATGACCACTTTTCAAAAGTGAAAAATAATTATTTTCAAAAAGAGCTCTCTCAGTTCTTTTTGTTCAACTGTTTTGAGAGTTCCAGACATACTGCTGGAAGAAATTTAGATGAAACATATGCCTTTGTATTTTTGGATATCTATCCCCCAGTTTGCAAATTTAAAGAAAAACATGAATGGGCTAAAGGGACCACTGAATTTTTTTCTTGACATTAATTTAACATAAATAAAATTAATCAGAATAACTGTTGGGGCACCTGGGTTGCTCAGTCAGTTAAGTATCCCAACTCTTGATTTGGGCTCAGGTCATGACCTCATGGTTTGTGAGATGAGCCCCACGTCAGGCTCCATGCTGTCAGCATGGAACCTGCTTGGGATTCTCTCTCTCCCTCTCTCTGCCCCCCGCCCCAAACCCTTGATCTCTTTTTCTCTCTCTCTCTGCCCCTCTGCTGCTGCTCTCTCTCTCAAAATAAATAAATAAATAATTTTTTTAAAGGAGTAACTATTAATGACCCTACAAAATTAAGGATATAAAGACCATACAAAGGCAGGAAAATACAATAACTATGTTAATTTACAACAGTCTAAAAACTAGTTTGGGGCTTAAATTGGAATACGCACCAATTTTGACACTAAAATTGTCTTTACTATCCTAAAGATCAAATTCATAAAGAGTTCACTTGTGCATGAGGAGCTTACTTTTCTACTCCATAAAATACAGCATAGTATAAACAGCATCACTGTATAGTTGAAGTAAGAAATTAGTACCTAACACATAGAGAGTAAATACTTAAATATTCACTATTATCGCTATTATTGGGCTGGCTTGGGCACGGCTGTGTCCTCAGTGCACAATAGTCCTAGTTCTTCCCTGGGGGGATGCTCAGTAAAGGACAGTATTATTTTTTCCAGGATTATACTAATGGAAATTTGTCTGTGTTATTCTGAATGAGGACCTGTGCTTAAGGAAGGGAGATGGCACTGGTAAAATCCAAGGTGAACATTTAGAGCCAAACTCTCCTGCTTTTCCAAAAGCAAGATTGCTCCACAATTTATTTTATCTCGACAATACGACCTCACATATGGAACAGAGCCAAAGAATTAGATGCCCTCTTCAGGGATCTGGGGGTAGCATTCTTTCCCTTTGCCTTTTCTACTGCTGACTTAGTAAGTCACTTTTACTAACTTGGTAAAGGTTATCCACACTGAGGAATGTTCAGGCCCTATTCCTGCCCATCACGTCCACCCCCTCAAAATACTCTCCCATCACAACAGATGTCACAATATTTTGTGGTGGGAGTAGAAGATGATATATGCCATGACCCATCTGGGAATATGATCCGTGCTTTTAAATTTCCAGGTATAACATACCGGTTAAAATTGAGGTTCTAGAACCATATTTCCTAGGATTGAACCCTATTTCTACAGACTCTTTTAGCTGTATCTCCTAAAGTACTTAACCTCTCTGCCTCACTTTCCTCCTTTGTAAAATGAGCATAAGAATAGTACTATCAGAATAAGGCTGTAGTGAGAATTAAATCAGTACCTAACATATAGCTAGTGCATAACAAATGTTATCTGCTATCACTATCATTCTACTGTTTTTATAAGGATAAGTAACTTTTTTTTTTAATTTTTTTAACGTTTATTTATTTTTGAAAGACAGAGTGTGAGCGGGGGAGGGACAGAGACAGAGGGAGACACAGAATTCAAAACAGGCTCCAGACTCTGAGCTGTCAGCACAGAGCCTGACACGGGGCTCGAACTCATGAATCGTGAGATCATGACCTGAGCCGAAGTCTAATGCTCAACCAACTGAGCCACCCAGGCACCCCAAGGATAAGTAACTTTTTTTAAAAAAATTGTAATTTCCTATCTGTAAAATTAGGCTAATATAAAAACATTATGTATAATGTAGAAATTGTTCTGCCTTGACATTTTAGATATTTTTATGCATCTCTTTCCTATTAGATTTCAGACTCCTTGAGGACAAAATCCATGTTTTCTCATGTCTGTATCCCTCATGATGTCTAAAGGAGCACCTCACACTCCCTAGAGATTGAGTAAATATCTACTGAATAAAGTAGTGAATAAATTAACAAATAAAATGCATTTGTGTCACCTAGTCTAGTGATTTTTTAAAAACTGTACGTTGTGGTTTACTAGGTTATAAAATAAACTTAGCAATTCATTACCATTATTAAATGAAACAGGTCAGAAAACATCGGTTTTTGGCATATGGTAAGATATGGTTTCTTGAACTACTGTTTTGAGTTTGTGTGGTGAAAGTATGTTTGTGTTTCTCCTCAATAATGACATAAATGTATTTTTCACTACGGGTTCTAATTATAAATGTTTGAATGTCTATGTATAGCAGTAGTAAGGGGTCCTAGGGTCCCAACTGTAAATGTCCTACCCACTGTGACATCTGAATGCACTTGCCTACATAACTGGACAACAAAGAGTTCTGTCTCTGTTCTCTCTGTGGCAAAATGCAAAAATTATTATGTATGATCAGGTTTCTAAAATGCATTTCTTGCAATCCCTATCAAAATAACACCAGCAGTCTGCACAGAACTAAAACAAACAATCCTAAAATTTCTATGGAACCAGAAAAGACCCTGAATAGCCAAAGCAATCTTGAGAAAGAAGAACAAAGCCGGAGGCATCAAAATCCCAGACTTCAAGCTGTATTACAAAGCTGTAATCATCAAGACAGTATGGTACTGACACAAGAACAGACACTCAGATCAATGGAACAGAATAGAAAACCCAGAAATGGACCCACAAACGTATGGCCAACTAATCTTTGATAAAGCAGGAAAGAATATACAATGAATTAAAGACAGTCTCTTCAGCAAGTGGTGCTGGGAAAACTGGACAGCAACATGCAGAAAAATGAACCTGGACCACTTTCTTACACCACACACAAAAATAAACTCAAAATGGATGAAAGACCTAAATGTAAGACAGGAAGCTATCAAAATCCTCCAGGGGAAAGCAGGCAAAAACCTCTTTGACCTCAGCCACAGAAATTTCTTACTCAACACATCTCCAGACGCAAGGGAAACAAAAGCAAAAAGGAACTACTGGGACCTCATCAAAATAAAAATCTTCTGCACAGTGAAGGAAACAATCAGCAAATCAGAAGGCAACCGACAGAATGGGAGAAGATACTTGCAAATGATGTATCAGATAAAGAGTTAGTATCCCAAATCTATAGAGAACGTATCAAACTCAACACCCAAAAAACAAATAATCCAGTGAAGAAATGGGCAAAAGACATGAATAGACACTTCTCCAAAGAAAACATCCAGATGGCCAACTGACACATGAAAAAATGTTCAACATCACTCATCATCAGGGAAATACAAATCAAAACCACAATGAGATACCACCTCACACCTGACAGAATGGCTAACATTAACAACTCATGCAACAACAGATGTTGGTGAGGATGCAGAGAAAGAGGATCTCTTTTGCACTGCCAGCGGGAATGCAAGCCGGTGCAGCCACTCTGGAAAACAGTATGGAGGTTCCTCAAAAAGTTAAAAATAGAAATAGAACTACCCTATAGCCCAACAATTGCACTAGTAGGTATTTATCCAAGGGATACAGGTATGCTGTTTCAAAGGGGCACTTTCCCCCCCATGTTTATAGCAGCACTATCAACAATAGCCTAAGTATGGAAAGAGCCCAAACGTCCATCGATGGATGAATGGATAAAGAAGATGTGGTATATATATATATATACACACATACAATGGAGTATTACTCGGCAATCAAAAAGAATGAAATCTTGCCATTTGCAACTACATGGATGGAACCAGAGGGTATTATGGTAAGCAAAATTAGCCAGAGAAAGACAAATATCATATGAATTCACTCATGAGAAATTTAAGATACAAAACAGATGAACATAAGGGAAGGGAAGCAAAAATAATATAAAAACAGGAAAGGGGACAAAACATAAGAGACTCTTAAATATGGAGAACAAACAGGGCTGCTGGAGGGGTTGTGGGAGAAGGGATGGGCTAAATGGGTAAGGGGCATTAAGGAATCTACTCCTGAAATCATTGTTGCACTATATGCTAACTAACTTGGATGTAAATTAAAAAATGAATTAATTAATTGAAATAAATAAAATAAATTTAAAAATAAATAAAATAAAATGCATTTCTTCAATTTAATGCTTTAATATAAATCAATGAATAGCATTGAAACTCTCTTTGGCAACATGCCTCAGGTATATAATTCAGATTCTGTCCTTATTGAATAAAGGTCTATGGATATATACAATGCAAAGTGCTCAAACTGAGGACCAACAGGCCATGTCTGGCCCCAAAACATGTTTTGTTTGTCTTTTTTTTTCATTGTAAACTTACATGCCTTCACAGAAGGTTCATAGGCTCCAGCTTGAGTGCCATAGTTCACCACCACTTCCCCACGTGAAATACCCAGCCTGCCCCACTCATTCTTACCATCAGTCAGCCCTTGAAGGCATTTGAATTTGAGACTTCTACAGTAGTGGCCAGAACTACAGGAGTAACTGCACCAAGACAGATGCCAAAAGCCACATCTTTAGGCCACAGTCCAGAAGAAAGAGCAATGGGCTGGAATCCTCTCCTGACTCTATTATTAATCAGCAGAGTAGCCTTGATAATCATTCTCCTCTTAGCAGTAAAACTGAAGGTGTTGATTACAGGATTCTTGCTAGTTCTCAAATTTTCCTATCCTTCTCAAAACTTTAGCTGTCATTTCCTTCCTTCTCCAAATGAAGCCCAGAGGGAAAAACCATGACCGTTTAAGTGTTCCAGTTTTAAGTCCCAGTTAATCAAGGTTTTACTACAGAACACATGCTTAAATAGTGGCAGCTGTCAAGAGTTACACATAGAGCAATACACAAGAGAGATGAGGAAATATGCTGGAAAAACTGAGTGAGCTGGTAATATCTAATAGAAGAAAACCTCAACTATTCCTACAATAGTTCCTTGGAAATGAGGTTGTCTGTTCCTGATGCCTGATGGAATGCTGGGTCTCCTACAAGACAGGACAAATTTTCCAGCCAGGGCATTTTTTTTTTAAGATAACTCAATACCCCCAAACCTGTGCCTCCTTGAATCTCTAACAGTAATAAAAATAACTGTCACTAGTTACTTTCCATTTGCCAGGTACCTTATCTACCATAATTTCCACCCAACCACCTGCAAAGGTGTTACCCTTTTTTTTAAGGCAAACTTGGAGAGGTTAAGTTACTCGCCCAAGCTCATACAGCTAGCGATCAGTATTCAAAATCCAGTCTTTCTGATTATGCTTTGGCCACTGCACCAGTCTGAGGGGACAATTCCAGTGGTCAAAGTGAATGCTGGATGGCTCTTTGGGTCATTTCTTGGATCTGACCTAAGGGTGGCCAGTGAAAAATGGTTGGGACACCTTACCAGAACTCCCCTTGCTTTACTATCCACAGGGTAGGTTCTGCTCAGTGAAACCTGCAAGTTTTCAATGTATGTGGCTTCCCAATAGGCAATCTTGTTTTGTAACTATCTGGCTTAGAGGACTTGATATATTGTGCTCCTGAAAATTGATACTTGGCTACTCTTTGGCCTAGTTTTAATCACTAGAAGGAAAAATAATCTTCATATTCATTAAAAGAAAGCTCCTCACTTTGAAAGAAGGTTATCCCCCCGTTGTGTTTGCACATGTGTACATGTATAAATATATGTGTATGCAGATTAAAAAGACATTTTTTCTTTGGGAAGAAAAATACAACCATGAGTTCAGGACTCTCCACATGTAGGTGTTCTATAATCTAATTTCCCACTCAAAGCCACATTCCCTTTCCATGAAGTTGAAGAGACTACTTGTCCTCCCTCACAGAAAGAATCAAATGAAATAAGGTTTATGAAAGCACATAATTAACACTAAAGCCCTACTCAAATGCTTCATTTCATCAAATCTAAGAAATCGTCCATTTTGAAAAGCATTAAGAAAAATACACGACTTATGATATACATATGACATCTTTAAAAGGTTCCAAGATTGCACAAGTGTTAATATATTAAAAGCTGTTTTAGAACTGATGCAACAAATTTTACTATTATTTGACTATCTGTTAACCTGAGAATATTATTTGTCTATTTATAATTCAGGTATTTTGAGCACCTCTGGTAGCTAAAGACAACATTCATCACATTTTACCAGGCCTAACGTCGTGCTTGCCAAGTAATTGGTGTTCAGTATCCGCTAACCAAATGAAAATGCAAAAAAAAAAGAAAGTTTGAAAGGCCATCTTTAACTTACAGAAAAATTCACCATGGGTTTCTTAGTAAGCTCACTTAAAACGCAGCTCCACTTGCTAAGATTCAATTTACCCTTGACTTTTCAAGGACGCGCTCATGGTTTAACAATGTAACACCTACATTACCATTTCAAGAGTAACTCATAGAAGCACCTGTTTCTTTCATTTGTCATTTTATGAGCAAGGAAATCAGCTTCTTAAATGGACAGACACTGACAGACTACCGTAAACTGGCCCTGTGTTCAATTGCTCTCAGTCTAAGGAATAACAAACTGAAAATTTTCATGTGGTAAATAGCTCCTCAAAGCAAGTACAAATCTACATTGAAGTAAAAGTTTCCCTAAATCTTAGATATCCCCATGTTTGACCCTGAGTTCATTATATAAGATTTTATGTTCAAGATCCTTAACATGTAGGTGCTTATTCTCTGTAACCACCCTTTGGTGCCTAAAGGTTGAGCCCTAGTGCATGTGACAAATCCTATATGATGGTGATAAGGAAAACTATGATCACCTCAGATGTGGGTAGAATCCATTCCTTGAGTGCTGAGTGTCCAGGGCACCAAACCACTGCTACCCACTTAATCATATTTCACTGAAGGGGGAAAAAACTAGCATTTCCTGGGCACAAAATTGCCTGGGGTTTTACTATTAATATTATTTTAATCTATTTACCCATTTAAACCTGAAAGGTCTTTTGAGAAGGATTACCATAACCATGGAGACCAGAGCTCTACACACAGCTGAGCGTGAGCTAAACAGTGATTGTCAGTGATCCTCAATATTCTTTTCCATCTTCTTCTATGCTAACCTTGATCTTTGGGTGGGCACATGGCCATCTATTACAACAAATATATTTCTCAGTCATCTTTCATGTCTTGGACCTGCCAGAAGCAAGTTTTCTATAATCTGCTAGGTATACACATGAGACTAAGTTGTGGTATAATAATAATGATTTTGTGATATAAGTATAAATGATATGTGCAATTTTTAGTATGCATCCTTGAAAAGGAGGTGGGTTTCATGTTCTTCTTCCATTCCTTTCCCTTTCTTCTGGTTGGAATATGACGCTCCAGCACACATCTTGGACCATGAAGTAAACTTGAGGTTGGAAGACTTCCACATGAAGCAATAGAAGGAACCTGATTCCCAGAGGACCATGACAACCCTGGACTGATTATCTCTGGACTTCATAAAGATAAAACTATTTTGTTCTAAGCCACTGTTACTTGCTTTTTTCTGTGCACCCAAAGCTAATCTTCACTGTGACACAAAATGCAACCTAACCATTGGATTTCAGCTGTTTTTTTGCCACAACATTTACTGGCAATTATTTAGTCTATGTGACTATGGACAAATAAGTTCTCTATGCCTCACCTTCCTCATCTGTAAAATAGTAGCATCTAACTCATAGAGCAGTCATTATAATCAAATGATATAAAGTACATAAAGAGCTTAGCACAATACAATGAACGTTATCTATTTTGTTATTTCTTGTCACTATCCTTCAACTGACACATAGCGGAGTCTCTTATGCCTGACTCCAAAGCCAGTGATTTCTTCACCTCACCTTGTTATCCAGAGACTGCCTTCTTAGACAGACCCAGCCCGGAGCTACAGAGCTCTATGTCATCAATGAAATCCCTAAAAGAAGTGCTCCTTCTGTGGGGTGTAATTCTCTTTCTTTGATCTGCCCACATAATCTCAATGCAGTCTGTAACATTTTAAGGCAACATTTAAGTTGATACAAAACTTAAAGCAAAGTGTCAGTGCTATGATATAGTAGTCCTGAGCCTATTTCAATATGAACAAGTGAGAGAGAGTCTGATTCTTTCTCCATTCATGCTAAAAATAATAAAGAATTTGGATAATAAGTCAGAGCATCTCTATTTTATTATTTTATCTTTTACTATTATGGAAAATTTCAAACATATACAAATTATGAATTTATATAATTGATCCCTTTGTACCCATCATTCAGCATCAACAATTACCAAGTCACAGCCAATCATGTTTTATACGTATAAATCCCTAACTACCTTTAAGCAAATTCCAGACTTTCTGTTATTTCATCAGTAAATATCTCAGTATGAAGCACTTTAATTTTTGGAACATCATATTTCATTATATTGTAATGGGGCAAGGTGCCCTTCCACTGTGTACTGAGAAATTAAAATCACCCACCAGTTCCCTTTCAGGAGACTTCAGAGGAACCTGCCTAACCTTTCTGTCTCCTTATTTCCCAGTGGAAATAATATATCATCCATTCAGCTTCCTGTCCCTACTCTCATTCACCCCTATCCCCACATAACTCACCTCTTCAAGTACTAATCATAATCTTAGTAAGGCCTTGCTGCCCAAAATATGTGGAAATCAGCATGGAATTAAGTTTTTCCAGGATAGCAGAAATTTATGGAATATTAAAGTTGGATGGAGCTATAAAGGGCAGGATATTCCTTTCAATTTAAAGATAATAATATTGAGACCGGGAAGTGAACAAATTGATTCACTTTTGGCTTTCTGAAATGCAAATCCAGTTATGTGACTCAGCTGCTTAAAACCATTTGAGGGCTTCCAGCTGCCCTCTGTCTAAGGTATTTAACATCATGAACTCCTCACATTTTAAGATAAGCTACTCAGCCCTCACCACTTGCCCCTCTCTCCATTCTAAGTCTAAACATAAAGCTTCTTTATGATCCCCTGTCTGGCCAATTCCTGCTTGCCCTTCAGATCCCTGCATAGATAGCACTTCCCCAAGGAAACCAACGAAGTTCTCAAAACCAGAGTTCTCAGAACACTGTACATCTAACATAGCACTTATAACACACTAATTTGTGTTGAAATTTCCTATTAGATGTATGACTTCCCACATCAGATTATAAACTTCATGATGGCACAGCCATGTTTGCTCTAACTCCATGCCTGACACAATGCAGACACGGATATATACATGTTAAATAGAAGAATGATCACTGCCACCGAGAAGAGTCCACGAAAGATATAAGGGAAAGTTGCTCTGTATACTGCCTAGCATCCAATGAAGATTAGTCACTGCATTTGTTACTACGTCACACCTCAGAACTACATATAAGGGACTGGCTGGCTTTCTGACCAGCACAGGTCAGAGCTCTTAGCTTTCTACCGCACTGCTTAATATGGATTCTGCCAGTACTGTCACTTATTGCTAGTTTCCTATGTAAATAAAACCATTTCTACTGAGTAATGGAAAGTGCCTAGATTTATAGTATTTTGAAATATTTTTGTTTGGGGGCAGCTGGGTGGCTAAGTAGGTTAAGTGTCCAATTCTTGATTTCTGCTCACGTCATGATGTCATGGTTCGTGAGTTCTAGCCCTGCCATTGGGCTCTGCACTGATAGTACAGAATCTGCTTGAGATTCTTGGTCTCCCTCTCTTTCCACTCATGATCTCTCTCTCTCTCTCTCTCTCTCTCTCTCTCAAAAATAAATAAACATGCAAAAAAAAATCATTTTTGTTTGAAATGTACTTTTTAACCTGACTAGGAGATTCACATACTCCAGATCATCTTCTTGCAAGACTTATGGATCATCATTTTTATTTTTTATTTTATTAAGTTTATTTATTTTGAAAGAGAGTGCATGCATGTGAGAAGGAGAGGAGCAGAGAGGGAGAGAGAGAATCCCAAGCAGCTGCTGCAATGTCAGCCAGCACATAGCCCAACAGCAGGGCTCAATATCATGAACTGTGAGATCACAACCTGAACTGAAATCAAGAATCAGATGCTTAATCAACCAAGTCACACAGGGGCCCCTGGATCATCATTTTTAAAGAGTATTTCCTTTGGGCCAGGTATTGTTTATAAATAACAGAAGATGGCCCTTTCAACTTTGCCTCTGAAATCACTATGCCCATATTGTATAGACTGTAGGAAATCACGTGTTGGTGAAAAATGAGATGGAAAAGTTCTCAAAAGAAAGTATGTGATTGGCTGCACAACTCTGGTATCAAAGACCACTGAATGATACACTTCCTTTAAAGTTTATTTATTTATTTTGAGAGAGAGAGAGAGAGCAGCGGAAGGACAGGAAGAGAGAGAATCCCAAGCAGGCTCTGCACTGTCAGCACAGAGGGGGGCTCAATCCCACAGACCGTGAGATAATGACCTGAGCCAAGATCAGGAGTCAGACACTTAGCTGACTGAGCCACCCAGGAGCCCTGAATGATACAACTTAAATGGGTTAATTATATGGTGCATAAATCAGGTCTCAATAAAGCTGTTGCAAAAAATAATAATGATATTAGAAATGTTATAAGGTATAATTGGATATGATTTTTAACAATACAGTAGCTAATATGTATTAATGTAATCAACATAATAGCTAACATTTATTAATGTAAATATAATAGCTAACATTTGCTAGTATGGTAAATACAGTAGCTAATATTTATTGCCAACTATGTGACAGGCACCAAAAAAAAAGAAAAAAGTGTATGATCAAAAATTACAAAAGCAAATGCCCAAGTGGTGATAAATATGTTTTAAACTCATTACTACAAAGATAATTATGGTAGACCTTTTTTGTGACCTTTAAAGCTTTGGATACAAGATTGGAGAGCACAGGAGTATAGGTTTCAATTTAGGAAAGATTTACTGCATGTTACTGTGGGGCCAGTTGCCTTACCTTCATTCCTATCACAAATTTCAGTGGAAAACAGTTTGGTCGGGGAGAAAATAGCAAATTGCTAATTCAGTAAAACTTAAGTCAACACAACCCAACTTTCTCAAATTCTGTCAGTGTAGTGGTTAAGAACATGGGCTTTGGTGACAGATCTGAGATTCCAGCCTGGATGTTTAAACTTGGACAAAATATATAACATCATTGAGCCTTAGTTTCCTCATTTATAAATTGAGGTATTACCCCACAGAATAGCTGTACTTATTAAATTACCTAAGGTAGGTACAGTATACACACTCAATCTCTTATTAACCAAGTCTTTCACCGGGAAATCTTCTTCATCTGGCATTGGAATTAGAGCCATGGCCCAGGGATAGCTAACTGAAACCAAGCTAGGTCAACCTGGCCTTTTCACAGGACTTTTCAATTTAAAACCAGGGAGAATAGGTCTGAGTCCTCTCCTAGAATAAGGATGACGGTCAGGAGTAGTAAGAGCCACACCTTGTGAAATGTGGAGGGAGATAAGTCAACTGAGAGAACACTGTTGTCAAGAAGGAAGAAGTAAATTTGAGAGGAAGAGAGAAGGAAAAAAAAAAACAGCAGTTATATCCTAAGAATTCAAGAGGCCCACACGTACCAAAGGAATCCCACCTAAGACAATACTTAGCACAATGCCTGCATCATCTTAATGTACTGGCATTACTGTTTGCTTACATAGCTGGATTATCACTCCTCTCTTTTCCCTGCTACACTTTAAGAGGAAAAATTAAGATGCCTAAATAAAGCTTGCGTTAGAAATTTAGTAAAATAATAATCTTATGCTATCACTTAGAATCCCTACCCATTCAAACCTTCCATACTTTTTGTGGCTATAGCTCACACTTATTCTGTACACTATGTTCTACAGGGAATTTCCAGGCAGTGTAGTGCTGACCAGTAGAAATATAATGCAAGCCACAAATATGAGTTCTATTTGAAATTTTTTTAATGTTTATTTATTTTTGAGAGAGACAGAGCAGGAGCAGGAGAGGGGCAGAGAGAGAGGGAGACACAGAATCTGAAGCAGGCTCTAGGCTCTGAGCTGTCAGCACAGAGCCCGACACGGGGCTTGAACTCATAGAGTGTGAGATCATGACCTGAGCCCAAATCGGATGCTTAACCAACTGAGCCACCCAGGCACCCCCATATATATAATTTTTAAATCTTTAGTAGCCACATTTAAAATTTTTTTTAATGTTTATTTATTTATTTTGAGACAAAGAGAAAGAGCAGGAAAGGAGCAGAGAGACAGGGAGAGAGAAAAGAGGGGGAAAAAATCCCAAGCAGGCCCTGTGCTATCAGTGCAAAGCCTGATGTGGGGCTTGATTTCACAAACCATGAGATCATGACCTGAAATGAAATCAAGAGCCAGGTGCTTAACTGACTGAGCCAGGCGCTTAACTGACTGAGCCACCCAGGTGCCCATAGCCACAAAGAAGAAGAAAGAAGAAAGAAGAAAGAAGAAAGAAGAAAGAAGAAAGAAGAAAGAAGAAGAAGAAGAAGAAGAAGAAGAAGAAGAAGAAGAAGAAGAAGAAGAAGAAGAAGAAGAAACAAGTGGATTGATTTTAATATATTTTATTTACTTCAAGGAACACAATATATCACCATTTCAATATGTAGTCTACATGTTGAAATCAGTAATCAGCGAGATACTTTATATTTTTTCAAGCAAGGCTTCAAAACCCAGTGTGCATTTTACACTTACAACACGTCTAGATTTGGATGAGCCACACTTTCAAGTGCTCAAAGGCCACTGGGAGCTGGTGGCTACTGTATTAGTGCAGATATAAATTGTCTCAATCTCCACAGTAACTCTAAGAAGACTGAAGCTTTTATAACTATAGATGAGACAACAGAAATTAAGTAATTTGCTCATAGTTGACAGCTAGAAAATAGAAAGCCGAGGCTTGAATCCTGGTCTTTGGCCTCCAAATTTTATGCTCCTTATCACATTATGCTAACTGTACAGTAAGAACCGATGCTCAACATGACTCTGAAATACAGCCAGATCAAATAACTTAATAATGATGTGGCCTCACCTATAAAATGAAAGGGTTGGACAGGTGGCCTTGGAGCATGGGTGCTATATTTTCTGATTGATCACTCAGGACATAGAGCCTGCCAATGGGACAGAGGTGCTCATATGGGAACAATCCCAACTTCTCTGTATCTATTGATTCACGAGCATCATGAATCTCTTACTATCACAAATGGAAGTGTTCCCTCCACTACACCTTTTTGTCTAACTAGCTATCACTCTGTTCGCAGAATCAAAATCAAAATTTTGCAAATAAAATTGTTCACCAAAACAGTCTTCAACGGCCAACAATGTAACTTTAACACCTGAACTAGTCCAGCAAACTGGTGTCTTTAAGCATCAGCGAGAAATGCAGAGCACAAACTTTCATCTGTTGTCAGCGTCCCAATCTTCCCACCATTTACAAGGGGGAGACTGCCCTTTCCTCAGCAGTTATAGTTGACAGGCTAAGCTTTCACAGGAAAAATGGGAATTGCTGATAATATCTTAACTATTATAATTTTCTCTGGATCATTTCATCACATAAAATGCATTGTTTTTTCACTGAAGCAGCAGATTATAAATCCTGGAAATTAACAGGAAACTTGCTTCTAATCAAGATAACTGTGAAAGTGCTTAACAAAGTGCCTAGAACACAGAAATTTATTGTTGGCTTCCTATGCATCATAGATTAAACCACATTGTCAAGAAATATTTAATGCCTGGGAAATACCTACAATATAATGTTAAGGGAAATTATCAGAACACAAATCAGATTCTAGATATGAATCATATTCTTTTTTAAAAGAGAAAAAGGTCGGTCTCTATATGTGCATAGACAAAACAATGGAAGGAAATACACCAATATATTAACAGTAATTATACTTTCATAGTAGTATTTAGAATTATTTAAAAGATGCTTGCTTTTGTATGTTTTGGAAGATTGTTTGCAAAAATGGCTGCATTCACCCCCCACCTCCCACTGCCACTCCTTGCCATCTATACCACTTTGCAACATTCCTTCACATTTCCTCTTATCAAGAGGTAGAGTTTACTTCCTCACTCCTTGAATCTGTACTGGCCTTAAAACTTCCTTTGAACAACAGAGGGTGTTATGGACTAAATGTCTGTGTCCCCCCCAAATTCATCTATTGTAGCCCCAAATGGTATGTGGAGGTAGGGGCTTTGGGAGGTAATTAGGTATTGGTGAGGTCATGAGCATGGGACCCCAGTGATGGGACTCATTTCCTTATAAAAAGAAGAGAGATGAGAGCTTTTTCTCTCTCCATCATGTGAGGACACAGCAAGAAGGTGGACTTCTGCAAGCCAGGAAGAAGGCTCTTACCAGGAATCTTATCTCCTGGCACCTTGGACTTCCCAGCCTAACAACTGTGAGTAATAAATGTCTGTTGTTTAGACTACCCACTCTATTAGAAGGGACTAAGAGAGGAAGTGGCATTGTACCAGTTCTAAGCCTAGATCCAACCAACAGGCCTGGTATACTCGTGTCTGCTCTCTTGGACTCCCCTCCCCTTCCCTAGGAGAATGACCTCAAACTAGTCTGCCATTGGTTGGGAGGCTTCATGGAAGAACTGGCCCAGTCATCCCACACATGACAGCAAGCAAGCCTCACTGACAACAGCCAAGACGGGCCCAGATCAGAACTGCCCAGCAGAGCCCACCTCCTGGCCAAAAGAACTGTGAGCTGAATAAATATAGTCTTAAGCCACTAAGTTTTGAGTGGTTTGTTATGCAGGAAGCCTAAATGATTAATATGTGTTTTATAGAGCTTCTACAATGAAAAGCATAGCATACATTTAAAAACAAAACAAGGGGCGCCTGGGTGGTTCAGTCAGTTAAGCGTCCAACTTCAGCTCACGTAATGATTTGGCGGTTCATGAGTTCGAGTCCCACGTTGGGCTCTGTGCTGTGCTGACATCTCAGAGCCTGAAGCCTGCTTCGGATCCTGTGTCTCCCTCTCTCTCTGCCCCTCCCCTGCTCGTGCTCTGTCTCTCTCTTAAAAATAAACATTAAAAAAAAATAAAAAACAAAACAGAACAATACAATCCTCATCATAAACAAGAAAGGGAGGGAGAGAGGAAAGGAAAAAGACAAAACACAGATCTAGGTTCAAATCCTAGATTCCACCATCCAGTAGCTGTGTTAGCCAAATTATTCAAAACATGTTGAACATTTCTAATATTACCTACATCAAAGAGTTGCTTTTTTAAATTAAGGGTGATATTTATAGCACCTAGAAGAGTAGTTTAATGGGCACTAAGTACATCCTAGATCCTTTCCTAACCCTCTCCTTCCTTATAGTCCCAGCAATGCCTTTATTTTATGAAAATAGCTCAGCTTTATCCCACTCAAAGTGGCAATACTTGAATTCACATTTATTCTTAATACATTTTCATCTCCTTTCTAAGAGAACAAAGTCAATTACTTAAAATCCACTTAACTATGTCCTTATGTACTTTTAGCTTTGGGGAAAAAATGTTAAATAATAGAATGCTACAACTTTTTTTTTGAGAGAGAGACAGAGAGTGAGAGAGAGAGAGAGCATGAGCAGGAGAGAGGGGTAGAGGGAGGAGAAAGAGAGAGAATCTTAAGCAGGCTCTATGCTCAACACACAGGCCAACATGAGGCTCAATCCCATGACCCTGGGATCATGACCTGAGCCAAAATCAAGAGTCAGATGTTCAACTGACTGAGCCACCCAGGCACCCCTGCCATAACTTCACTAATAACTAACTTTTTCCCTGATCATTTTATTATGAAATTTTCACACATACTACAAAGTTGAAAGAATTTCACAATACCCACATATCTAATACCTAGATTCAACAACTGAAAACATTTTACCAGTTTGCTTTATCTAGATATTTGAGGGTTTTTTCTTTTTGTTGAAATTACTGCAAATGAATTGAGACATCATATTACTTTATCTCTCAATTCTTCATCATGCATCTCTGAATAAGGACATTCTCCTACACAACCACAAAATTAGTAATAATTCCCCCATGTATCTAATACCTAATATTTATTCAAATGTCCTAAATTGTCCCCAAAATGTCTCTTATAACAGCTGAATTTTTGTTAATACTTTACATATAGATGTATACATATACATGTGATGCTCACAACAGTACTTTTAGGTAGATACTATTAATCCCATTTATAGTTGAGGATAAGTTCAGAATGCTAATCTACCTTGCCACAGATCATACAGGTAGGGAGTTTGTGGCAAAGTCATTATCTAAATTTATTTAATGCTTTTTAAACATCATCTATTTAGTGATTTTAATAGATCAGGCTGACATACGAACAAATGAATTTTAAAAGTTTTTAGATAAAAACACTCTAAAATAATAAAGCCTCTAGAAAAAAGCATAAAACAATATCTTTATGATGTTAAGACAAGCAAAGATTTATTTTTTATTTTTTTTTTAATGTTTATTTATTTTTGAGACAGAGAGAGACAGAGTATGAACGGGGGAGGGTCAGAGAGAGGGAGACAAAGAATCCGAAACAGGCTCCAGGCTCTGAGCTGTCAGCACAGAGCCCGACGCGGGGCTTGAACTCACTGACTGTGAGATCATGACCTGAGCCAAAGTTGGCCGCTTAACCGACTGAGCCACCCAGGCGCCCCGACAAGCAAAGATTTCTTAAACAAGACCCCAAAAGTATTAACTATAGCAAAAATTAATAAAGTATACATTAAAGAATTTGTTTGTCAAAAGACATTATTAATTTATCCAAGGATACAGGTGTGCTGTTTCAAAGGGACACATGCACCCCCATGTTTATAGCAGCACTATCAACAATAGTCTAAGTATGGAAAGAGCCCAAATGTCCCTTGAGGGATAAATGGATAAAGAAGATGTGGTGTATACACACACACACACACACACACACACACACACACACACACACACACTGGAGTATTACTCGGCAATCAAAAAGAATGAAATCTTGCCATTTGCAACTATGTGGATGGAACTGGAAGGTATTATGCTAAGTGAAATTAGTCAGTCAGAGAAAGACAAAAATCATATGACTTCACTCATATGAGGACTTTAAGAGACAAAACAGATGAACATAAGGGAAGAGAAACAAAAAGAATATAAAAACAGGGAGGGGGACAAAACAGAAGAGACTCATAAATATGGAGAACAAACTAAGAGTTACGGGAGGGGTTGTGGGGGGGGGGATGGGCTAAATGGGTAAGGGGCATTAAGTAATCTACTCCTGAAATCATTGTTGCACTATATGCTAACTAATTTGGATATAAATTTTAAAAAATAAAAAAGAAAATTAAAAAAAAAGACATTATTAAGAGAGAGAAAAGGCAAGCCACATGTGCAAGAAACTTTTGCAACACATATATCCAAAGGATTCACTTCCAGAATATGTAAATCAATAAGAAATTTTCAAATCAATAAGAAAATGGCAGACAACCCAGCAGAAAATTTGGCAAAAGTCATAATCAGGCCTTTCACAAAAAACTATACACAAATGTCCAATCAACTACTGGAAAGATATTTAATCTCAGATTCATCATGGAAATTCCAATTAAAATCACAGTGATAGGGCGCCTGGGTGGCGCAGTCGGTTAGGCGTCTGACTTCAGCCAGGTCACGATCTCGCGGTCCGTGAGTTCGAGCCCCGCGTCAGGCTCTGGGCTGATGGCTCGGAGCCTGGAGCCTGTTTCCGATTCTGTGTCTCCCTTTCTCTCTGCCCCTCCCCTGTTCATGCTCTGTCTCTCTCTGTCCCAAAAATAAATTAAAAACGTTGAAAAAAAAAATTTTAAATCACAGTGATAGACCACTACACACCCACCAGAATCACTAAAATAAAACTAAAAATAAAACAAGTAATATCAAATGTTGGGAAGATGTTGAGCAACTAGAAATCTCATACACTGATGATGGAAGTAAAACTTGGTGCAATCACTTTGTAAAACTGTTTGGTGGTATTTACCAAAGCTTAATGTACATGTCCATTATGATCTAGCAATTTCACTCTTAGCACACAGCCAGCAGAAATAAGTGCACCAAAGGACACAAAGAGAAAGTTCATAGCAGTACTTTTTGTACTATGCCAAAACCACAAATTACCTAAATTTCTGTCTGTCAAAATTAAAATGAAAAAAGTAAAGTGGTGTATTTACTCTCTGGAATACTGTATAGTAATGCGAATGTACTACAATCACCACACAGCACGGATGATCTCACAAATACAACACTGGGGAAAAAGAAGCCAGAACAAAAGATTCGGTACTGAATGATTCCATCCGCATAAAATTCAAAAACAAGCAAAAGTAATCTATAGTGGTAGACCTCACATTAGTAGTTACTCTTCGAAATGGGTCTTCAAAAGGAGTAGATCCCTGGGCACCTGGGTGGCTCAGTTGGTTAAGCGACTGACTTCAGCTCAGGTCATGATCTCACTGCTTGTGGGTTTGAGGCCCATGTCAGGGCTGTGTGCTGACAGCTTGGAGCCTGGAGCCTGCTTCAAATTCTTGGTCTCTCTCTCTCTCTCTCTCTCTCTGCCCCTACCCCACTAATGCTCTATCTCTCTCTCTCTCAAAAATAAACAAAATTTTTAAAAATTCAGAAAGAGTACATTTAATTGACCAACTGAATTGGAAAGAATCACTTCATACATTCTCAGCAATAAAAGACTCCCCCAGACCCAGAGAAGGAAAACAAAACTGACCAATCAGTATATCTATTTCGTGGCTTTAAGGAGTGTTGGGGTGGGGACGGGGGGGGGGGGGGGGGGGGGGGAGTGGAGAGCTGAAATGGTTTTTCACATGCACTAAATAGAGCCTTCTACTTAAAAGCCTGAAATACTGAAATTGGTTTACCTCTCAACAAACAGTACAGATAAAGAAATCTACTATTATGGGACTTCCTCTAGTAGTCGGATCAACTTTTCTTCCAAGCCTGGGGGAAAAAAAAATTCCTAAAATGCTTGACCAGAAAGGAATGAAGTACTTATCCATATGAATAAGCCTTGAAAATACTATATACCAAGTGAAAGAAGCCAGACACAAAAGACCACATGTTGTATTATTCCATTTATATGAGAAGTCAAAGAAAGGCAAATCCATAGAGACAGAAAGTGAACTAGCAGTGGCCAGGGATTGCAGAAAAGGGGAAAAGAGGGAAGAGCATGAATGGGTACCAGGTTTCTTTGCAGGCAATGAAAATGTTATGGAATTAGCAGTGATTGGTTGCACAACTTTGGGAATATACTAAAAAACCTCTTTATTGTATAGTACTGTAAAAAGGCAAATTTTAGGGTATGTGAATTATATCGCAGTAAAAAAAGAAAAAAGAAAAGAGCTCATTGGAATTTTATTAGAAATGTTCAACTTAAGTTTTTTGGTGTTTATTTCTTTGTTTGTTTTAAGCCGTGCAATTCTTTCCTCAGAGGAAATCTTACCCCATATGAAAAAAAAATCTCCACAGAACTCTAGCACTCGAGAAAGCCCAGTTTGAAAATCTCTATATCAAAACCCACTCTCTCATTTACGTAGATGGGGAAAACAAGACCCAAATGTGAAGTCACTGAGTCAAGCTGCGTTGGGAACTGGACTGTAAGTAGGAAAAAATTCAGGCCTCTGAACCTCCAGGTCAATGGAGTTTTCATTCTCCCTGGCCTCCTCATTTATTGAAACATCTCAAAAAATCCTCCAATTCACCAAAATAAATAAGAAAGGTTATGTAAACAAATATATATATATATATATATATATATATATATATATATATATATATATATATATATAAATTTGTACCCTATCCCATATATGATTTGTCTACCCTGCCATTTGGATTATTCTCCTAAATTAAACATGGTTCTGTTAAAAGGAGAGTCTGAAAGGTGAAAGTGCCAGTTTCTACATATTCTTTTTTTTCTTTTGTTTTTAAAGTTTATTTGTTTATTTTTGAGAGAGAGAGCAAGCAGGGGAGAGGCAGAGAGAGAGGGAGAGAGAGAGAATCCCATACAGGCTCTGCACGGCCACAGCAGAGCCTGATACAGAGCTCGAACTCACAGACTCATGAGATCATGACCTGAGCTGAAATCAGGAGTTGGATGCTTAACCAACTGAGCCACCCAGGCGCCCCCTAAATCTTCTTATAACAACTGAAGGCCTATTTATTATTGTGAAATATTTTGAATGTTGCAGTATTTTGCAGATACTAAAAAGTGGAAGATGTATGAGCAGTCATGTAGGAAAAAAGTAAATATGACCTCAACAAGATAAAGCACATATATGGAAATATAAAGATATGCACAGAAAAGGGATACATTCAAATTTTTATAGTGGTCTCTAAAGTATGGATTAATAGATGGTTTTACAGCTTTCTCTGTGCTTTTCTGAATTTTCATACTTTCTTTTGAGAACATATATACATTTTAATTACACTGAATGGAGTCAGTCCTGTGTCCGACTATGTGTCAGGCACAGTCCTAGGTGCTTTTTATGTATTATTTCTAATTTCACAACAACCCTATAAGTTGGGTATTACTATTTCAGTTTTAAAATGAGGTAACTAAGGCTCAGAAGTTAAGGAACTTGCCCACTTTGTTAGTCTAAGAGCAGGGACAAAACATGGCTTTCTTTTTTCTTTTGTTTTGTTTTCCTGCCCCTCTCTCCCTCCCTCCTTCCCTTCTTCCCTTTTCTTTCCTTCCTTCCATTTTACAGTATGTGCGGAGGGCTGATGGTGTGCCAGAACTTAATCTAGTAACTAAAACTATGAGAAGTGACAAGAAAGGGAAAACACAGGATGCTCTGGAAGTATGCTATAAGGCAGGGCATGTGGAGGGGATGTGGAGTTAAAGAAAGCCTCACAGAGTAAGCTATTATCTGAAAGAGTAGAGCTAAGCCTGGAAAGAGGAGGGTAAATACATTCCAGACAGAAGGAACAGCATGCTGGGAACTGAAAACTCTAGTCTTTGAGAAAGTAAAATGAATCCAGGATGATTTAATGATCCACTATCAATTCCAAGGGCTATGTGTCTATGTATGTGTGTGTGCCTGTGCGTGTGTGTGTGTGTGTGTGTGTGTGTGTAAATAAAACGTCCTCACCACATCTTCAGTAGGCCAAATCTTGCAAGAGTAGGAAGGAAAGAGGAGATACTAACCACTGTTCCTTCCCCTCCTTTATCCCAATTAAGGCAATTTCCCTCCCTTGCAGCCCCTTCTTTTGAAATCCTCTCCTTTTAACACTGGTTCCCATATTTTCCCATTTATTCCAAGCAGCAAGAGTCACAGCTGGGTTCAATCTCTGCACCCCCACCCCCAGTTTGGAAGAAGTATTCTAAATTTAAACCACACGCACCAAACTAAAAATGGCTTAAAAGGGAAACAAAGTACCTTGTGCTGGGATCCTGTTAGATTTCACAGACACAAATTACCTTTTTCTAAGCATATGTAATCAAGTGATTCTTAGGTAATAACCATCTTCAAGGTCACATGAAATAAAAGTGTCTGTTTTTTAATGACCAGGGAAGAGGTTGAAGAGGGCAGGAAAAGGGTGGGGAGTTAAGTGTTGACTCATGTGAGGTACATTTGGGGTTCTGAGAATGTCATCCAGCTCCAGTGCAGGCTGGATCTTTCCTTGTCCTCTTTCTGAATCAACCCCCTAGAAAAGCAAGACAGAACCAGGAGTGAGAAACCTAGCTGACAGTCCCTGCACACCCCCAAGCAGCTTCCCCTTTCCAAGCTTTGGTTCCCTCCTTCCTAATCATTTTAGGGATTTGGAGGACAACCTTGATCAGTGATTCTTAAGCTCTTCTGTCCTTAACACTTCCTTTTTTGTTATTTAACATGAAAACGTTAATTCTTTCAAAAATTTTTATTCAAGTACAGCAGACATACTGAAAAGTGATCCAATCATGTTCAGCTTTATGAATTTTCACAAACTGAATGGACCTAAAAAAACAGTAGCCAAAATAAGGAATAGAACATTACCAGTACTGGAGTAGGGAAACACATCTGAAAAGACTGAAAAATGTGTGCTATGTGCTAGCTTGTTTGATTTTAACAGGAAATTTGAGGAAACATGAAAAACATTTCCACAAATGGGTAATGCACCAATCACTCAGTCACCCTTCAGTTTTATGCCACATTTGAGGAGAGCTATTTATTGCCCTGACCTATTTCCTAGAACTATAAAAATGTGTATTTGAGAAGGAAGGAGTCTAGTGCACAAGTGTTCAAAAAATATGAGCGAGTGAATGAACTGAACTTGAATTCGAGAAACTGAGGACACGGGCAGCAAGATGAAGCTCATGGGTGTGGCCAGCATTGTGCATGACCCTGCATCTGGACAAGGACTTTGAAAAAAACACCTACTCAGCTATAGTAAAATATTTGAATCAGGTTTTCTAAAACTTATGGTAATGTAAGCATTCAAATTATTTTGTGAATTTTAGAATCACAGAGAACTTGGGAGGTAAGAGTTAACAATTCCAAATCATAAAATCACAAAAATATTAAACATTTGGATGGAGGACCAGACTCGGGAAAATGAAAAAGTCTTTTAGTTACACATATTCTCTGGAACAAGGCACACAAATGTATATACATTTCAGAGAAAATATGGGGAAAGAAGATACTGACACGCTTTTAAAAAGCAAGAAACTGTAACTATCAATTGCACCCACCCTTTATTATTTACAGATGTTTAGAATATCATTGATATCTTGGGGGTTTTTTGCTCCATTGTTTTTAGTTTTTAATAGAGCCCACATTAAAATTAAACAGAACATCACCTCACGCCAGAGTGGCCAAAATGAACAAATCAGGAGACTATAGATGCTGGAGAGGATGTGGAGAAACGGGAACCCTCTTGCACTGTTGGTGGGAATGCAAACTGGTACAGCCACTCTGGAAAACAGTGTGGAGGTTCCTCAGAAAATTAAAAATAGACCTACCCTATGACCCAGCAATAGCACTGCTAGGAATTTACCCAAGGGATACGGGAGTGCTGATGCATAGGGGCATTTGTACCCCAATGTTTATAGCAGCACTCTCAACAATAGCCAAATTATGGAAAGAGCCTAAATGTCCATCAACCGATGAATGGATAAAGAAATTGTGGTTTATATATACAATGGAGTACTACGTGGCAATGAGAAAGAATGAAATATGGCCCTTTGTAGCAACGTGGATGGAACTGGAGAGTGTGATGCTAAGTGAAATAAGCCATACAGAGAAAGGCAGATACCATATGTTTTCACTCTTATGTGGATCCTGAGAAACTTAACAGAAACCCATGGGGGAGGGGAAGGGAAAAAAAAAGAGGTTAGAGTGGGAGAGAGAGCCAAAGCATAAGAGACTCTTAAAAACTGAGAACAAACTGAGGGTTGATGGGGGGTGGGAGGGAGGCGAGGGTGGGTGATGGGTATTGAGGAGGGCACCTTTTGGGATGAGCACTGGGTGTTGTATGGAAACCAATTTGACAATAAATTTCATATATTGAAAAAAAATTAAAAAATTAAAAAAATTAAAAATTAAAAAAATAAAATAAAATAAAATAAAACAGAACAGGGGCACCTGGGTGGCTCAGTTGGTTAGGCATCCAACTTCAGCTCAGGTCATGATCTCACAGTTAATGGATTTGAGCCCCGAGTCGGGCTCTGTGCTAACTGTTCGGAGCCTGGAGTCTGCTTCAGATTCTGTGTGTGTGTCTCTCTCTCTGACCCTCCCTGGTTCATGCTCTCTCTCTGTCTCAAAAATAAATAAACATTTTTTTTTAAATAATAAATAAATAAAAAATAAATGAAACAGAACAAATGGTCTGGTTCAACTTTCAGCTATAACAGAGTGGAATATAGCAGACCAACAGTTCTGTTGAGGGCAATTAGAAAGCCAGATAAAATCCAAAAACATCTGTTTGAAGCAAAGGTAGAGCTACTGATCAGTCAAGATTTGAGGATCCAGATCCTGGGGAGACATGAGGCACACTGAGGTAAGCCCAGCTTTCTGAAAGCCCATTTTTCTCTGTAGGGTATTTGCCAGTTCTTGGCATGGGGCAAGAAGTTGAGAAGCCAGGCAGAGGGCAGCTGCTAAAAGGCAGAGAAGCCTGCAGAACTTTTGACATTCTTATGGGGCTGCAGCAACAAAAAAGCGGAGTTCAGGACTGAAAAGGCATATCCTCGAGAGGCTCAAAGAAGTGAACCTGACATGAGCTTTCTCCTTGAAGTATTGTTAACTGAGCTGCACAGGATAAGAGGCTCAGAAGCCAAGGAAATCAAAGGCAGAACGAGCACTTTGGGTCGTGGAGAGTATTCGGTGGACTCACAGTATCAGGAAGACAAAAAATTGAGTTTAGGACCTGCTGAGGGAAATATCTCAGGCTCTCAATCAGTACTCCCGGGGGCCTAGGAAACCCAGAAGTAGATCAAATCTTAAAAGTCTGCAAAACACACTTAGACTGAGTGCTTGATTAGATTGAGGTGATCTTTCTACTGTGGGCAAAGAATAGGGTAAACGCTCTCATAAAGGAGATGACATCATCCAGAACATCTTCATACACAATATTAGACATTTAACAAAAAATTGCAGGGGCGCCTGGGTGTCTTACTCGGCTAAGCGTCTGACCTCAGCTCTGGTCATGATCTCACAGTTCACAGGTTCCTCACAGTTTGTGGGTTCGTGACCCACGTCAAACTCCGTGCTGACAGCTCAGAGCCTGGAGCCTGCTTCGGATTCTGTGTCTCCTTTTTTTGTCCCTTCTCTACTCTCACTCTGTCTCCCCCTCTCTCTCTCTCTCAAAATGAATAAATTTTTTTTTTTAAATTGCCAGGCATATGAAGAAAGAAAACCAAGAAAAAAACCCAGAAAACATAAACAGACTCACAAGTGACCCAAATATAGGAGTTAATAAGCATGGTCTTTACAGGGCACCTGTGTGGCTCAGTTGGTTAAGCGTCCACCTCTTGATTTTGGCTCAGGTCATGATCTCACAGTCGTGGGATAGAGCCCCAAAATAGAACAAAGAAATGAAGAATAGGAGTATAGGTAATAGAATCGGACACATATGGAAGAGAGTAAAAAGTTCTAGCATAAAAGTAATTAGAGTCCCAAAATGGGAGAAGAGAACAAAGCAGAAACAATATTTGAAAAGATAATGGCAGAGAATCATGAGAATTACAAAAAACATCAAGCACATAGATTCAAGAAGGGCTGAAGGCCCCAAGCAGGATAAACAGAAGGAAAATCATACCTAGGACAACTGCTGAAAACCAAATATATGAAGAAAAGTCTTTAAAAATTGCCAAGGAAAAATGATGCAACATCAACAGCAACAATAAAACTAATATCCAGGGCTCCCTGGGTGGCTCAGTTGGTTAAGCGTCCAAATCCTGATTTCACCTCAGGTCATGATCTTGCAGTTTCATGAGTTGGGGCTCTGCTCAATGACCATGTAGAACCTGCTTGGGATGCTCCCTCTCCCTCTCCCTCTCTCTCTCTGCCCTTTCCCCACTTGTGAGCGTGCTCTGTCTCTCAAAATAAATAAACTTAAAAAAAAAAAAAAAAGCTAATTTTCCAATAAAGAAAGCCAGCAACAATGGAATGGCATCTTTAAAAAATTTTTCTTTAACGTTTTTTTTTTTTCATTTTTGAGAGACAGAGAGAGACAGAGTATGAATGGGGGAAGGGCAGAGAGACAGGCAGACAGAATCTGAAGCAGGCTCCAGGCTCCGAGCTGTCAGCCCGATGTGGGGCTCGAACTCACAAATTGCGAGACCATGACCTGAAGTTGGACACTTAACGGACTGAGCCACCCAGGCGCCCTGGAATGGAATCTTTAAAGTGCTGGGGATGAAGGGGAGGATCTTTTTCCCCAGAATTCTATACATCCATTGAAATTATCTTCAAAAGTAAAGGCAAAACTAATCATTTCCAGACCAAAAAACTAAGAATATTCTTTTATTCCAGATATGCATTACAAGGAATACTAAAAGAAATGTTTTTTATTTGTTTGTTTGTTTGTTATACAGAGGAAAAAGATACCAGAGGAAAAATACTGCACTAATGAAAAGCAATGGCTAGGGTAAATATGTGAGTAAATCTCAATGGAGAGTGACTAAAAAACAATATGCCTCATGGAGGATTAAATATATATATGTATATATGTATATATATACATATATATAATAAATATACATACATAAATATATATAATTAAAATTAATTATAATAAAGACACAAGAGGCAGAAGGGGAGGGGGTATTGAGAAGGGAAGACAGGGTAAATAGAGTTAAAGTATCCTCAGAGCCTACCTTTGTCTGGAATGTGATTAAGTAAAAGTGGGATTGGACTAATCACATATACACAAAAAGTAAAATAGAAATAAATGGGTAACATGCTAGCAGAGGGGAAAAAGGGAAAGTTAAAATAAGGCTTGATCAATCCAAAAGAAAGCAAAAGGAAAAAAAATGGTACATAAAACAGATGGGACACAAATAGAAACAAATAGTGACACAGTAGCCATATAAACCTTAATATATCAATAATTACATTAGATGGTTTAAATAATTGAACTAAACTGTCAGACTGGAGTTTTAAAAATTCATTTATATGCTGCTTACAAAAGATGCAGATTAAACACAAATGCAAATAAATTGAAGTGTAAAGATGAAAAAAGATCTACAAAGTCGCCTGGGTGGCTCAGTCGGTTAAGCATTTGACTCTTGATTTCTGCTCAGGTCATGATCACAGGGACATGGGATCAAGCCTCACATTGGGCTCCACGCTGAGCATGGAGTCTGCTTAAGATTCTCTCTCTCTCCCTCTCTCTCTGTCCCTCCCCTGTGTATGCATGTGCGCACATGTGCGCATGCTCTTTCTCTCAAAAGAAAGAAAAAAAGAAAACAAAAAACATATACCATATTATATATATATGTATATATAGCCCAAAAAAACTGGATGGCTCCATTAATATTAGAAAGATACACTTTAACATAGGAAGCATTACTAGATATGAGAGACATTTCACAATAAATATACAATTCTAAATGTATATGGTACACACTTAAAATCACAGCCTCAAAGTTACATAAAGCAAAAGTGAGCAAATATAAAAAGAGAAACAGGCAAATCCAAAGTCATAATGGGACAGTTTAATCTCTCTCAACAAACAGAATGAGAGAAAAAAAAAGGATACATAAGATCTGTGCTATAAGATTTTAAAAATTGACACAATTGACATATACAGAACATGGAACCAAATAACCTCAATGTGCACATTTTTTTAAAGTAGACATGTAACATACATATATAAAGTTGACAATATACAGGGCCCAAAGCAAGTTGCAACAGATTTCAAAGGACTAACATCATCCAAAGTATGTTCTCTGACCACAGGTAAACTAAGGTAGAAACAAATAGCAAAGAAAAAAAAAAAAACAAAAAAACTAGAAACTCCACAAGTGCTTGGTAATGAAGAAGTACATTTCTAGGTGGGTGGGGGATGCATGAAATAGGTGACGGGGATTAAGGAAGGCACTTCTGATGAGCACTGGGTGATGTATAGAATTGTTGAATCACTATATTGTACACCTGAAACCAATATAGCACTGTATGTTAACTAACTGGAATTAAGATAAATAAATAATTTTTTAAAAAAAGAAGTACATTTATACATGACCCTGTGTGTCAAAAAAAAAAACCACAATGGAAATTAGAAAATATTTTAAACTTAAACAATATAAATTTAAATAATACAAAAATTATAAAATATTTTAAACTAAATGACAATAAAAACATGATATAACAAAACTAACAGCATGCAGCTAAAGCTATTTAGAGAAAAAAACAAAACACTTAAATGAAAATATTTTTTAGAAGAAAACTGATAATCAGAGATGTAAAACTCTATCTTAAGAAACTGGAAAAAATTTCAGAAAATTGGAATCAAAGAGTGTAAAAGTAAATAATAATGGTACAAGTAAGAAATGAGATAGAAAACAAATGTATAATATAAAAGAACAACCAAATTAAAAATACTAGCTTTTTGCCAAGATAAATAAAATTCACAAAACGTTGGCCATATGCATCAAAAAAAATGAGAACTACAAGTATAAAGAACAGAGAGATGGGAATGCAAGCTGGTGCAGCCACTCTGGAAAACAGTATGGAGGTTCCTCAAAAAACTAGAATAGAACTACCCTACGACCCAGAAATTGCACTACTAGGCATTTATCCAAGGGATACAGGTGTGCTGTTTCGAAGGGACACAAGCACCTCCATGTTTACAGCAGCACTATCAACAACAGCCTAAGTATGGAAAGAGCCCATTACTCGGCAATCAAAAAGAATGAGATCTTGCCATTTGCAACTACGTGGATGGAACTGGAGGGTATTATCCTAAGTGAAATTAGTCAGAGAAAGACAAAAATCATATGACTTCACTCATATGAGGACTTTAAGACACAAAACAGATGAACATAAGGGAGGGGAAACAAAAAGAATATAAAAACAGGGAGGGGGACAAAACAGAAGAGACTCATAAATATGGAGAACAAACTGAGGGTTACAGGAGGGGTTGTGAGGGGGGGGTGGGATAAATGGGTAAGGGACACTAAGGAATCTACTCCTGAAATCATTGTTCCACTATATGCTAACTAATTTGGATGTAAATTTAAAAAAATAAAAAATAAAAATAAAAAAGAACAGAGAGAAATACTGACATCAACCAAAAAATAGGAATAAACCACATAACCTACAAATATTAAGATCTTAAGAGGATATAAAGAAAGCCTTTTACCAATAAATTTGAAAATTCAGATAAAATGGACAAATTCCTAGAAAAACACAACTTACACAAAAAGAAATAGAAAATCTGAATAAATATATATCTATTAAAATAAATGAATCCATATTTTAAAACCTTCCTACAACAAAATTTCCAGCCCCATATGGTTTCACCAGTAAATTCTTCCAGACATGTAAATAATAATGCCATCTTACAAAACCATTCCAGACAACAGAATAAAGAGGAAACATCTCCCAACTTGTTTTATAAGGTCAGCAAAATCTTGATGTCCAAACCTGGCAAGGGGCCACAACAATAGAAAACTGCAGATTAATCTCTCTTGTGAACAAAAATATTCCTCAATAAAATATTAGCAAGTCAAATCCAGCAATATGAACAAAGGATAACATATCACAACTAAGCTGAGCAAAGTCAATTTAATACTCAAAAAAGAAATCAACATAGGGGCACCTGGGTGGCTCAGTCCATGAGCATTAACTCTTGATTTTGGCTCAGGTCATGATCTCGAGGTTTGTGAGATAGAGCCCCAAGTCAGGCTCTGTGCTGATATCCTAGAGCCTGCTTGGGATTCTCTCTCTCCCTCTTTCTCTCTGCCCCTCCCCCATTCATGCTCGCTCTCTCACTCTCTCTCTCTCTTCCTCTCTCTTTCTCTCTCTCTCTCTCAAAATAAATAAACAAAAAACAGGTAATTCATACTAACAAAATAGTACAATCATATGATATCACAACACAAAAAACTTTTGATAAAATTCATGATAAAAATTTAGCATACTAAGAATAGAAGATAACTTTCCTAATCTGAATTTTAAAAATGCCCAAGTGGGACACCTGGGTGGCTCAGTCAGTTAAGCATCTGCCTTTGGCTCAAGTCACGATCTCGCAGTTGGTGAGTTCGAGCCCCGCATTGGGCTCTGTGCTGACAGCTCAGAGCCTGGAGCCTGCTTTGGAATCTGTGTCTCCCTCTCTCTCTCTGCCACCACCCTCCCCCAAAAATAAACAAACAGAAAAAAAAAGTTCCTAGGTAAATCCTGCATCAAATATTGTATTTAAGTAATGGTCAAATATTGATAGCTTTTCCTCTGAGATGAGGAACAAAATAAGGATAATCACCATCACCACTTCTATTCAATATAGTGAGAGAGACCCTAGCTAGTGCAATAATGCAAGTGATGAAAAGTCTAACGATTGGAAAGGAAGAAATGAAATTGTCATTATTCACAGAAATACAACTGCCTGTAAAAATCTAAAAACTATTAAAATTAATACGTGAATTAGGCAAGGCCACTGAAATAAGGCCAACAAATAAAAATCAGCTATATTTCTCAACAACAAGCAATAGAGAATAAAATTTTAAAATACCAGTTACAGTAGCATAAATAAAAGCAATTACCAGTGACATCATTTCTAAGAAGACTTATGACATCTATATCCCAGTATTTCTGCCATAAAGAGGGAAGTTTATGCTCAGCTCAATCCCATTGTGGTAGATTGTTCTAATTTTTTTAAGGAACCAGAAATATAGAATTGAATATATAATCGTCAAAAGTTGTAATGTTGGCTCAAATTCTTTAAAATCATTGAGGTCAAAATAAAGTCATTTTATATAGTCTGAATAACACAAATATATGTAGATATAAAAATATTTTGTATTTCCCTGTGTAGTATCTCAAAATGAAACTGAAATTAAACAAAATTAAACAAAAATATATATAATACACAAAATTAAAAATATATATAATATGCCAACTATAATGTAAGAGAAGTAAAAGAAACGTTATTTATAATAAAACAGGGGCGCCTGGGTGGCTCAGTCGGTTAAGCGTCCAACTCTTAGTTCCAGCTCTGGTCATGTGAGCCCCACATCGGACTCTGCGCTGATAGTGCGGAGCCTGCTTGGGAGTCTCTCAGTCTCTCTCTGTCTCTCTCTGTCTGTCCCTTGCTCTCTGCCCCTCTGCCCCTCCCCCACTTGTGCACTCTCTCAAAAATAAATAAACTCAAAAAAAAAACGCCAAATGGATTTCAATATGCAAATGCTCAAGCAGTACTATATTAGAATATATAATAACGTAGTCACATACGTGTACTTCTATGTAGACTGAACGAGACAGGTGCGTTCTACTGGTTTCTCAAATACAAGCAGCATTGCTTTGGGTAAGTAGTTTTTCTGAACAAAATTAAGCATAATCTCTCCTCAATTTACACAGCATTTGTAATCCTGGAAATTTCAGTGTATATATATTTCAGAGTAAAACCAGTGCATGTTCTAGGCTTAGAAAAGTATAGAGGGTTTTCACTTACCTGTTCAGCAAAACATTCGAAAGTGGCACAGGACACAGGATAATTGGTCACTGAATGCAACAGTCCGGAGCATTGCAGGACATCTACCACATTTCTGGTTTCTTCCCAATGAATGCTTCTAGAGCCCCTATTTACTTCCAGTGTGTCCCCCAGAAAGCAGTACTGTGCCCATTTGAAAACCACTGGTAGAGACCAGCCTTAAAACCCAGTTTTATCACATGCTAGCCCTGAAAACCAAGAAATCAGTCAACCATTTACAGATCATCCCAGCCAACGTATCATTTCTCCAACCTACCCAAGTCACAAGCAGCAATGACAAAAATCCCTGAAGGAATCTGAGTTTCCTCTAAAAGTATCAACAGAGTCATAGTGGTTAAGAAAAGTCACAACATTTTTTGATTTCCTTACACTTACTGTATTTGGATTATAGACTGAGGGGATGTACACCACAGTCTTCTTAATATTTAGCACCCAGAAGTCTAGGTCTGTCCATATTCAAACACTCAATCAGATTTTATAATAACTTTCACTGAAAAATCAGATTCTTTCAAGAACTGCCCGCATAGACAATGCTCTAGACAATGCTCTACACCTGGTTTTACCACATTAAAATGTTATATATAACTTCATTTGCTCCAAAAATGCCATGCTTGTTATTCTGAGATAAAATATGGAAAAATAACAAAGTTTAAAAGAACTTTTTGCCCTAAACTCTTGGAGAAAAAAAATTTTTCCCAACCAAATTTTCAAACTCTCCCCTCCTATTCGTTCATATCACTACTTTTAAAACCTTGTTGCATAAAATACTCAGAGAACTGACTAAAAATAAAAGGGAAATTTCAAGCTGACTTGGAACGCCTATTTTCCAAATAAACACAATCCAGAAAATTAGTCAAAAGCCATCATTTTTCACAGCTCTCCTATGCCTTTTTATAGTAAGTTAATTCTAATAATAGACGACGTTGAAAATTTTATTAGTAAGTATGCAATTTCACCATGTGACTTATGCTCAAGCCCTTGACTACCACGTGAATGATTTGGGAGGTAAAATTATCTGGGTTTGAATCCTAAGTCTGCTACTATGTGTCCCTCTACAAAATTCTTAATCCATTTCTTTACATGTACAATACCCCCTGCCTTACAGTGTTGTGACAATAAAGCACCTCACAGAGAGCTTTTCACATACTAGTTGTTCATCAAATAGCAGCTATGGTTATTATTATTAACTGTCAAGTTTGCCAATATCTACTTATTAATGCATTCAACTATTTTCTTCTTAGGTGCCTCGTACATAATATTTTCTTTTGGCTTACAAACCATTTTGAGATATGCAGGGCAAATGTTATACAATACCTTTTGTATTTAAAAGCCTCACTGAACCGTCTTAAGACAAGATGTCCCAAAAGGAGAAGAAAGAAAGGCATTTGTTAAATCCCAACTCCGCATTTACTGAACATTAGTCATGTGAGGATAGCTTATAAAAATTCAGTTTCTGCCTACCAATATCTGGATAATTTATTTTCCCCTGACAATCTCTTCAGATTTTATCTGATTCTTTGTTTTCAGTCTTCCGAAACAATTCACAACATTGTAATAGTTTTTCTGCGGTATTTTCAGCATAAACACTAATTTTTAGATATTTACGTTTCATATTCAGGTCACCAACTGGTACTCTGGAACCTACAAATAGCTCTCATGGTCTGGTTACCATGGTCACACCTTTTCCTCACGACCCGGCACAGATGCCACGCACACGCACACACACGCACGCACACGCACACGCGCGCATGCGCATGGCCACCTCACGCTGTATACTCAGCTGGTGTCTGTCAACACACACCTATTTCCCGGCCCTGGAAAGATTCTATGATCATTAATAAATTGGCTTGGGTCTTGGGAGACCTTAAAAAAACAATCATTCTGAACCTGTTGGACTTTCTGAAAATCTGAGGAGAACTCTTGACGTTCTCCTCAAACATAAACAAAATGGGCATGCATATAAGACTGCATTTCACAGACTCCCGGAAAACCACGTTAATACGCTGTGCTGTATTTCAGCGTTTCTCAAACTCTCGGCTGGGATTCACAGTAAGAAACAGACCTGATATCAAGGCAGCCCATACCTACATACATAAACAAGCACAGAATCTAAAACAAGTTTCAGAAAACAGTGTTTACCCTCACTGGGTGCAGTGGTGTCTGATACCTTCTGTGCTACGTCATCTTTCTAAAATGCTGCTGGAGACTCACTAGATTCTTTTCTTACCACCCACAATCGTAAGAGCAGTGATCCAGTCTAACATTTCTTCATTTTAGAAATAAGGAAACTAAGATCCAAAGAAACAAAGGGTCTTGTTTTGGTCACTAATGTGTTTGGTCACTAGTGTTTGGTCACTAATAAGTTAGGTGGTACAAGCCCGAACCTAACTATCCTCAAAGCTCTTTCCAAAACAAAGGGAAACAAAAATTCTAAATACCACCTCCCCTCAAAAAGCAGCGAGAGACGTGAACCTTAAAACACGTTGACACGCTGAGAAACTGAGTGTTAAAATTCCAAACCATGCTGAATATTAGCCTCATCCTGAGCGTCCAATTGAGGCAGTCTTAACTTTTCTAAAACATGAGCATGGCCTAGCATGACATGGCATATAAGCAATTTTTTTTTTCTTTCCAAAAACCCTTTCTCTGGCCACTGACTGAAATCAACACAGGGGAAGCCAACACTCTCAAGTTCATTTGAAATACTTTAATTACATAGGCACAGGTTTTATTTGTTCACCAGAGGCTGGCTTAGGAAACGGCAGTGGAGAGGCCCTCTTTCCACTGGCCAGGCCCATGCTTACATAGCTCTTTTCCCTCACCTACAGCTGCTTAATTAAAATTTGAACATCAAAACCACACAGATCAATACATGGATGTAAATGATCCAGAGCCTATTAGATGTTGATAACTACCAACACCAGCTACCCCTGGCTCTTTTAAAGCTTCACTACAGAAAGTAGCATTGCTTGGAGACTTCATTACAGTTTAGTGGATTAAAATGCCAGTCTCCTCACTGGCCTCAGGCTGTTTATGGCTTTTTTTTTTTTTCCTTTTCATTTTTTGGTGTGTAATAAACATCACTGGCCACCACACGGTAAGAATCTTGTAACAAGCCAGAGAGCAGCTGGGAACTGGTCTGGGGAAGCCCAAGCCGGGCGGCCCTGCGTACAGGAAGGAAAAGGCTGGGGGCATGTGTCGTCTCCCCCGTCACCCAAACAACTTCGCGTGGGAGAGAGACCCAGTGGAAGCAAGTAACCTCCCCGGGGCGCGGCATGCCAGACTCCACCTGCGCACCCCAGCCCGGGTGCCCAAGGGCAAAATGCTGGGGCCTCCTTAACGCAGAGCGCACAGGGAAAACAGAGTAGGGTGCTAACTGCTGCGCAGTGGCTCCGGTGCGAAAAAACCGACAGCCCGCGGGGGGGGGGGGGGGGGGGGTGGCAAAGGGAGGACGGCAAACCCTAAAATTAGCGCTCGGGAAGCAGGGGTTGGGTACGGTGGCGCGGAGATGGCGTCCTCTGCTGCGGCGGCTTCCCAGGAGCTTTCCTGGAAGGGAGGCGGGGGGAAGGGGGGTGTGCTTCCCCAGGAGCCTGGCCCCTCTGCGCCTTCCACCGGCACCCGGACAAGGAGCAGGAGCAACGCAGCATGAAGGAAGGGCTCCCTCCGGGAACAGGGTCTGGGAACACGTGGAGCCTCCGGAGACCTTGGGGTCTATCGCTCCTCCCCCAACTGCGGCAGAAAATTTAAGGAGCCTCGGAATTTAAAACATCAGAATCCTCCAGAATCCCTGTTGTTGAACTAAAAAATTGGTTGGCTCATTTTAGTGAGCCCTGCCCTTCCCTGAGTTTTCATTTAAATCCTTTTCTCTCTCCCTCCATGGCTCAGACAGAATTAGAGTGAAGGGCTGGAGGGTAGGGGGTAAGGTACCAGGGACGTCTCTAGGCTGGAGGCTGGAGGGGTGGGGGTAGTTTGCATCCGAATATCTCTGCAAGATAAACAGTTCTGAAGGTCAATGATGGCTCTCCGTTGGGTCCTCCCTAAAGGATTGACGTTAAGGAATTATCTGTCAACGTTTTTCTTGTGAACCCAAACTGCAGAAGTCCGAAGTATTTCAGATATTCCAATTGCAATAATGCATCGAAAGCCTACATATTAATTAACTATTGTGAACTCTCCCAAAATAAAATTGTCAAAATCCTGGGAGCTATTATAAGAAAATCTGTGAAATGGAAGTATCTGTAACTCAGCCAGGATTAAATGAAGAATGCAAAAATATTGTTCTATTTGGTAGCACAAATATGGAAAACTGAATGACACAATATTTGGAAACTAAAAGCCAGTCATTAAAAAAAAAAAAAGTCATGTTTATTATATAACTAGAATTTTAAACTAACATATACACAGTAATTTATAGTCAGCCATTAATACAAACTAAATATATCTGTGGAGTGACATCTCATCCCTAGCATCTTTTAGCCTCCCCTCTGCAGTTGACCCCTTACCTTTATTTTCAGAATCTTTCATTCTCTCTTTCCTCCCTCTGCTGCAAATGAGCAGGAAAGTCGGGCTGGTTCTCCAAACCTGACTTTTGATTTGTCATTCACAGAAAGTCAGCGATCTCAGGGGCGAAGTCCCTCAACGGAAGAGCACCCGAGCTCTGATAATTGCATGCAAGTCAGTGTGCAGGGTGATAATTTTGCTTATGCTGGAGCTGAAAGGATGGGGATGAAGGCCGACGTAAACACAAATTCCAAAACATGGCATGGAACTGGATCTGGAGTCTAGGCTTGCCTTTCCTTCTCTAAGGTTAGGGAACCAACTGCTTAGTGCCTCCTCGGCTCTCTAGAGACTTGGTTCCGGTTGAAAGGTGAATGTCTGTGCCATGTGCCATGTGCCCAGAGTATTCTCAAACAGAGACCTTAATTTTGGAGGGAAGTAAGAGACCTGTGCTTTCTCTTTCATATTTGTTCATTCAACAAATATTTCTTTCACCTCTCTGTGGACCAGGCCTTATGCTAGGTAGTGAGGATACAACAGTGAAGGGGACCAGTCCCTGTCCTCAAGCTGCCCACAGGCTGTTACAGTACAGAGACCTACAGTGTGGTATGGTGACCTGTGTCTGCTAAATGGACACATATTATTGAACCCAGTTTATCCAGGTGTAAGTTGATTCTTAAAGCTGAGCCAGAAATGGGGATGAGACCATAAAAGCCCTCTCTTAGAGACCAAGGAAGATTCAAGCAAATCTTTCAATCATCCAATTCAAACATTACGTAGCTAGGATTCATTCCTTCATTTCTTCGTTCAACAAATGTTTATTTGTGCCAGATAGAATTCCATCTGTTAGGGATTCAAGAGCACAGAAAACAGACCAAATCCTGCTCATAGCTGTTACATTTTGGTGGGGGTATTCAAACAGACACTAAACAAACAAATATAAACATATAATAAATAAAAATAAATGCCATGAGGAAAAATGAAGCATGGTAATGAAGTAACACACATGCCATTTTAGATAGGGTGGCTAGAGGAGGTATTTATTTTATGAAACATGGGTCAGTGTCATCATAGTCCCTTTGGAACATCTTCATTCAGACATTGTCCTTTTTTTTTCTTTAACGTTTATTTCTTTTTGAGAGAGAGAGAGAGGGACAGAGTGTGAGCAGGGGAGGGGCAGAGAGAGAGGTAGACACAGAATCTGAAGCAGGCTCAGACCTGCTTCAGTGGGACCGTGAGATAATGACCTGAGCTGACCTCCTCTGCCGTAGTTGCTCTGTAGGTGATGGGTAGTGGTTATTCCCCACTATAGATCAGTCAGCTGATCTCCAAAAACATTAACTGACCCAATTCAGGACCTCACTAAGTTGTGAGTAGAGCAATAACAAGAAATACACCTACCTGTTGCTCTCATCCCCAGAAATTGCTGGGTGAAACACAATATTGACATGGAAAATTTGCTGGAGCAGGAGTCAAGATAAGAGAGTTGAAGACCTGTCTCCACACTATTAACTGAGTGGTGTAGGGTAGGTGACAACCTGTCTGGCACCAGTTTCCTCATCTGTAAAGTAGGGCTAATCATATGTGTCCTGTGTGTGTGCAAGGCTTTTCAGAAGATCAAAAGGGAGAACAGATGTGGTACTTGGTACACTAAGTCCTATATAAAAGCAAGGTATAATTAGCAACATACTTGGGCTAAGAGAACTAATTGCTAGTGTTCATCTGGTCATTGTAGCCAAAGAGTCAAATATAGCTGCAGAGTAAAAACCTGTCCTGGCCACTAGGGGTCCTGGAGTTGATTTCTAGCTACCACACTGTAAAGACTCCTTGAAAGTTTGGGGACATTTTTAGTATTTGGTTTTTGTTCCCATCTTTCCTTGGCAGTGAATAATACCTTTATGCTCCTCTTTGACAGGTTAAGACCGGAGAGGAAAATCTACCTTCACTGGAACTCCTTGCTGGCCACCAAATGAACCATGTTGGTGCACTGACCACATCAAAGAAACAGGCAACTCCATTGCCAAGGACCAAGTCCAGGACAGCCAAAATGTGCCCAGTTAGGAGCACTTTAGGGCCAGAGAGGGGAGACAAAAAGTAGGTGGTGAGAGGCCACCATTTGTGCACTCTTTCATTCAATAAATAGTCATTGTGCCAGGCACTGCCCTGAACACTGGGAATGAATGACACAGCTGCTGAGCAAAGCATTCTGTCCTCAAGAAGCTTGTGGCTTCAGGGCAAGAGGTTTCTACAAGGTATGCTGATTTAGTGATTAAGCAGAGGAATGCCAACACCTGCCTGCCTGGGTTTCAATAGAAGGGCAGGGGCCATAATGCAGGAGAGATGGTTCAAACATGGGCTCTGTCATTTACTGGCCCCTAAAGTAAGCCAGGACACTTTCCTACACCTCTCTCTGTCTACATTTCCTGATCTGTAAGATGCAGATAATAATGGAACCTATCTCCTAGGGTTGGGTGAGGCTGAAAAGAGTTTATATATATATATATATATATATATATATATATATATATATATATACACACACACACATATATGTGTATATATATATATACACACACATATATGTGTATGTATATATATATATACACATATATGTGTGTGTGTATATATATATATATATATATATATATACACACACACACACACACACACACATATATATAAAGTACATGGCACAGAGCCTGACACATAAAGTGAGGGCTCCATAAATCCCATTAGACTAATATTACTACCTTGTGACCTGGGTCAAATTTACCCCTCTGCGCCTGATGCAGAAAATAATAACTAGCTTGTAGGGCTACTGTGAGAGCTACACATCAGAAAGAATATAAAGGCCTTGGCATAAAGGCCTTTGTTCCCTCCAGGGGGTGAGCTTTAATCAAGTAGGCTTCCCAGGAAAAAACACAAGGAAGTGAGAAAAGGGCTGCCATTTATATTAAAAAGGAAGCAATGTTTTCCAAGAGTGTGGTCATTTCTAACATTTGGGTACCTAACATTTTACCCAATATTGTATTTTGAAAAGTTTCAGGGACACCTGGGTGCCTCAGTCAGTTAAGCGTCTGACTTGGGCTCAGGTCATGATCTCACGGTTTGTGGGTTCAAGCCCTGCATCCAGCTCTGTGCTGACAGCTGGGAGCCTGGAGCCTGCTTCAGATTCTGTGTCTCCGTCTCTCTCTGCCCCTCTCTCACTCACACTCTGTCTCTCTCTGTCTCAAAAATAAATAAACATAGGGGCGCCTGGGTGGCGCAGTCGGTTAAGCGTCCGACTTCAGCCAGGTCACGATCTCGCGGTCCGTGAGTTCGAGCCCCGCGTCAGGCTCTGGGCTGATGGCTCGGAGCCTGGAGCCTGTTTCCGATTCTGTGTCTCCCTCTCTCTCTGCCCCTCCCCTGTTCATGCTCTGTCTCTCTCTGTCCCAAAAATAAATAAAAAACGTTGAAAAAAAATAAATAAATAAAATAAATAAATAAATAAACATTAAAAAAATTTTTTTAAAGTTTCAAACATACAAAAAAGTTGGAAGCATTGCATGGTGCATTTTGTTCTATTTGCTTTATCACGTATCTGTTCATCTCTCTATCCATCCTTAATTGAATTAAAAGAAAATTAAGTGGAAAGAGGTTCAAAGTCCTTTTCAAAGGCTCTTTTTGAGCCTTTATTTTCCCCTCCTGCTACAATATTTATAGAAGCCTTAAACCTCTGATTCTGGGGCCAGTCCAAGCAGGGTCAGGCGAATTCTCAGAAGCCTTGTCCTACCCCACAGTAAACCCCAAGGTCCCACCCAGACAAGAATGGGCTCAAGCCTTGGAGCTTTCCAAAATAAAGCAATGTCTCTGACAGACCCCACACTTTAAATAAGCTGGTACCAAGGAGCACTGTAAACAACCATTAATGGAAACGATCCCCTATCTCAATAACTGGATTTAGCGAAAGCTCAGACAGGCTCCACTGGCCACCAAGTCCTTTCACAGCTCTGCACAGGCCTTGTCTTGGTTGATGCCACTTCTGAGTCACCAGACCAGTGACTCATGCCCAGTAAGGGAGGCCATCTTGAGAGCAAGACCAAATGGAATTTTCAAGAACAATGAGTGAAACCCTGAACTGAACAAGAGTAAGGCTTTTTATTGTCCCTTTCAAACAAAAGCGAAAGAGAAAATGTGGCTGTTAATATTGTGGGTTCAACTTCCTAGCTGTAAATTTTACTCTGACGAAAAACTGAGCAAAAAAGATCTTTTACGTTCTCTTGGAAATTTGAGAGCAAAAGAGACTTGAAGCTTATGTTCCAAATTAGGCAGACCTAATGACCTTTCAATGACTTGCCCCGACCCTCTTCTAGCTTAGTCATCCATTCCCAAAACATGCTGAGGTGGTGATGGCAGGCACTGCCACATTCAATCTTCCTCCATCCAGCCAAGCCCCTGTATGGTTTGCTCGGAGCATCTGTCTGGCCATAAAGGAGGTGAAACAGAGAGAGAAAAATTGCTGACTGGGGGTGGAGGAAGGTCTGTGATGAGGGTCACCACAGAGGAGGGCAGCATGACTGTAAGAAAAGCTAGGTAGGCTCGCATGAAGCCAAGCTACAAGACAACGAAGAAGGAATTGCTACTTGGAACACCAGCTCTGTCCCAAGCACTCTTCTTAACATCACCTTCATACATTTATTGGGAATTTATTTGCCAAGCATTGTGTTTAAAGCAAAGACTTTCACAGAACACTGCCTGGCTTTGCATCCCAGTGCATAACTTTGGAAACGTTACTTAACCTCTCTGCGCTTCAATTTTCTCATCTGTAAAACAGAGGTGGTTAAAACAAGGTTATCATCAAAATTAAATAACATAAAAATATGCACAGGTTTTGAACAGTGGCTGGCACAGAGCAAGCAGTGCAGTTGTGTTAACACTTGCCGTTCCATCTTTTTTAGAGGAGAAAAAAGTGAGGCAGAAATGAAGAGTGACTTGCCAAAGGATACATAACTAAAAAGAAGTGCAGCTAGGATACTTTTTTCTCAAAACAACATTGTGAGGGAGGTGATACCATCTTCCTTTTATGGATGAGAGTTTGCAAGCCCAAGAGAGGCCCAGTAACTTGCTCATGCTGGAAGTTACTCATGGCAAATGGGAGAGTTAACATTTAGAACCCATATTTGCTGACTTTAAAGCCTTTGCAGATCCCACTGGGCCAGAGTTTCTCAAACTTTAGCATAAATCAAAATTACTGCAAGCCTTGTTAAAACAGATCTCTAGGGGCGCCTGGGTGGCTCAGTTGGTTGAGCGTCCCACTTCAGCTCAGGTCATGATCTCACAGCTCGTGAGTTCAAGCCCCAGGTCAGGCTCTGTGCTCACAGCTCAGAGCCTGGAGCCTGCTTCAGATTTTGTGTTTCTGTCTCTCTCCAACCCACCTCCCGCTTGCACTCTGTCTCTCAAAAATGAATAAACTTTAAAAAAAAACAACTTTAAAACATATTGCTAGACCCTACTTCTGGTTTCTCATTTGGTAGCTCTGAGGTGGGAGCCAACAATTTGCATTTTTAACAAGTTCCAGGAGATGTTGATGCTGCTACTCTGGAGACCACGCTTGGATAACCACTGTTCAACAATCATGCACCTGTATGCAGAACAGATGCTAGGGGGAGAAAGAGAGCCTAAAGATCACAGGTCAGTGAGTCTTTTCCACTCTGTCACAGTGTTGATTACTTCACAGAGCCTAGCAAATATCCTCATATTTACATAGACCTTTCATATTTATGATCCCATTTGATCTTTCCAATATCCCTAGGTAGTAATCATTATCTCCACTCAGTGTGACCTTTTTAGGGGCATATGGCTAGAAAATGGCAGTGAGGAATTTAACTGAAGATCACCTGTCCTCCTCTCCAAGTAACTTGTCCTGGAAAGCACATATGCTGACAGAGACTGGCTATAGTTCCAATCTCTGTCTTTCCTGGGGAAGACTACAGCTCAGGAAAGGGCTCTTTGCCCCACCAAGGCTTGGCGGGAGGTAATTTCTGGTGGGAGAAACTCAGAGCCAGTTTTCTTCCATTATTTCAAGGTCTACTTCTTAAAAAATACTTTCACCAACTATTCACTTCCTTCTCTGTAACCTAAAAGTTTTGATATTTGCCTAAAATGTAGTTCTTTTAGAAAGGCTGGAAGCATTTGGAGGGTTAATTTCCATTGGAAACAGCTTCTTCATATTCCCATTAGGAAAAGCTTGAATGCTTAGGTATATTTTTTAAAGTTGTTTGGACATATAAGCCAACAAATGATTAATATCCAGAGTATTTACTTATTTTTTAATGTTTATTTATTTATTTTGAGAGACAGTGTGGGAAGTGGGGAGGAGAGAAAGAGGGAGAATCCCAAGCAGGTTCTGTACTATCAGCACAGAGCCTGACCTGGGGCTCGAACTCACAAACCATAAGATTGTGATCTGAGCTGAAACCGAGAGTCAGATGCCTAACCGACTGAGCCACCCAGGTGCACCAGTATCCAGAGTATTTAAAGAACTGTAAGTGAATAAGAAAAAGACAAACCATCAAGTTAAAAAAAAAAAATGGGAGGGGTGCCTGGGTGTCTCAGTCTGTTAAGCATCTGACTTCGGCTCAGGTCATGATCTCAAAGTCCATGAGTTCGAGCCCTGCGTTGGGCTCTGTGCTGACAGCTCAGAGCCTGGAGCCTGCTTCAGATTCTGTGTCTCCCTCTCTTTGCCCCTTCCCTGCTCATGCTTGGTGTGTCTCTCTCTCAAAAATAAATAAACATTAAAAAAAACTTTTTAATAAAAAAAATGGGAAAAGAGATGAATAGGCCTTATTCACACATAGCCAATATTCATGTGAAAAGATCTTCCCTTCATTATTTGTCAAGGAAATTTAATATAAAACAACAGTGCAGTACCATTTCACATTCATGAAATGGGCAAGCATTAAAAAGTCTGACAGGATGTAAGGAATCAAGAATTGTACACACTCCTGGTAGGAACGAGATTAGCACATGTATGGAGATGAGCTATCTTTCCAAATTAAAAAAGCATATACTTCTAACCCAGTAATTGTCCTTCTGGGTATTTATCCTACTTACAGTCACAAATGATCATATGGTAAATTTCAGGTGCATTCTCTTTGGATATACCTCCATATCCGAAAGGATCTTTTCATTAAAAACACAATTTATTGAATATCTGCTGCATTCAGGACACAGTGTTAGGCTGAAAAGATGCCAAGAGTCCCCCAAAGCTAAACTACTTCTCACTTGCAACCCTGGTGGAATAAAAAAGGGTGGTGTGGAAGACCTCCTGGTTAGTACAGAAGGAACAGCTGCCCCTAACGAGCTTCCGGCTATGTTTTATTCCCACAGGTTACCGAGCTCTCCAGCCTCGTGACTAACCATCATTGGGATGTGATTGTATGGTAGACTATCTGAACTAATATTAATAAAAATAATAACTACCACCTTGTGAGCTGTGTCCCAGGCACTTCATATACATTAACTCATTTGATCATCACTGTAACTTATGACATAGGAATTACCATCTCTCTTTTGTTTATGTTTATATCATCTCTATTTTATTTACATATGTGATACATGACTGAGTTTTGGAAAGATTTAGCACCTTGCCCAAGATCATACGGCTTATTACTGTGCCACTTACTGATGGCAGATTCAAATCAGAGTCTGGCACCAAAGTATATGATTCTAGATGCCCAAATTGGTGGCTATCAATTATGAAATGATGCCCCATCATTATGAGAAATTCAGACCACCTTTATTTATTTATTTTTTTTTTTTTTTTAATTTTTTTTTTCAACGTTTTTTATTTATTTTTGGGACAGAGAGAGACAGAGCATGAACGGGGGAGGGTCAGAGAGAGAGGGAGACACAGAATCGGAAACAGGCTCCAGGCTCCGAGCCATCAGCCCAGAGCCTGACGCGGGGCTCGAACTCACGGACCGCGAGATCGTGACCTGGCTGAAGTCGGACACTTAACCGACTGCGCCACCCAGGCGCCCCCAGACCACCTTTAAAAAAGATATCAAATAAAATTGGGATATGGATTTCTTTCATTGTAAGATATTTATTGATTTTACTTCTCTGCATTTTCGTGGAGGGAGATGTGGCAGAAAGAATGTATGGGCAGTCAGGCCTGACTCTGCCACTCACCAGCCATATGGCCTCCCGCAAGTCACTGTCTCTTGGTTCACCTTCTCATCTATAAAATGGGGGAAATAAACACCATCTGCCCTCCCTCCTTCCAGGGTGCTGTCAAAATGAAACAAGATCTTATAGTTGACCTATTCTATAAGCTGTAAAGTACATAACGTAAGACATTACAATGGTTGTAGAGGAGAGGGGGAAATAGAGAAATATAGTGATTGACCAAGATCTTACTTAAGAAAAAAGAGGTATGGCATGGCAATGAGCCCCAAGAAGCCATGGGTGAACTCTAGGACAGAAACAGAGAAGAGAGAACAGGATAGCTATGTACACAGTATAGACCTGGCTTTAAAAACCATAGAACTAGAGTGGCGCCTGGGTGGCTCAGTGGGTTGAGCACCGACTTGGGCTCAGGTCATGATCTCACAGTTGGGTTAGTGAGCTTGAGCCCTGCAGGGATTCTCTGCTGTCAGTGTGGAGCCCACCTGGGATCCTCTGTCCTGCTCTCTCTCTGCCCCTCCCCTGCTGGTGCTCTCTATCTCAGAAAAATAAACATTAAAAAAAAAAAAAAAACTATAGAACTAGAAAACTTATTCTAATCCATTTTACTACAGTGGGAATGTCCATTTAGTCCTCTTTTGTAAACGTTCACACAACACCTGGAATTACACTCTGCATATAATTATCACTCAAGGAATACTTGTTGCAATAACCCTTCTCTTTGACTCCTCAGGCAAACTAAAGAAAAGGGGTGGTCAGCCTTCAGGCCTATGAAGTTTCAACAACAGTTCAATGGCAGTGGGGAAGGAATTTAATTGTGCATTGACTAAAAGTAATAACCCATTCTTTGAAAGCCAGAAAGATGACCATACCACGCCAGTGTTGCTCTAATGACCGACAATAGAAAAGCTTGTTTTCTAATGCAATAAATAAATATTTAAAAGACAATTCTTGCTCTTCATCCAATTTAGTTTTAGAATGTTTACTGTGTGCCAGCACTTTACAATGATTAACACATTCAGCTCATCAATTCATTTAATCTTCAAAACAATCCTGCAGTGGAGGTGGGTGGGGTGACCACTGTATCTATGACAGGGCCCTGGTGCAATGTAGTTTCTGCCCTGGGTCAGGTCGGCCATTTTAGAAATCAAGACATGTCAGTCTCTCAGAAAAAGAATCCTCAGATGATGGAAACAGAAAGAACAAGACAGAACCTACCCCACCCCCACCTCCTCCCACACACACTCACACACACACACACACACACACACACACACACACACACACTCACACACATACTAGCAAACAGGTATCTAGAAGGTACCAAGCCCGGACTTAGCCTGGTAGGGGATATAAAGAAGAAGTATATGAGAGCCTGCCCACGTGGAATCTAAAATACCAGATGAACAGTGACAGATGCCGTAGAGGTGAGGACATACTAAAAGAAGAGGTTACAGGTGGCAGAAACCTGAGGAAGGCCTTCACAGAGAAAATGGCATTTGTGCACCCCTGATGGACAGGCAGGCTGAGAGAATAAGGCATGGATGGCCATTACAAATACGCACAAGGCAGTGAGCTAGCAGATCAGGTCATGTCCCGGCTTAGAACACTTCAGTAGCTTCCCGGCTCACTTTAGAAAGAAAAACCAAGCTCCTCCTCATGTCCTACCCAGACCCTGATCCAGGTCCTGCCTCCCTCACCTTCCCCTTGCTAGGCTCAGGCACACTGGGAATGTTCCCACTTGTATTTCTCTCTGGCAGGAACGCTCTCCCCAGGCTCCATGCTGGAGTAACTCCTACTCAGTCTTCAGGTCTCCGCTTAAATCATGTTGCCTCAGAGAGGTCCTCCCTGTCCATCCATCGGCCGTGTAAGCCAAGGCGCCTCTGCCTTTTTCCCTCTCCCAGCAGACTGTGGGATTCCTTCCCAGCACACACAACAATTGGTAATGGGGATGTTAAGCCGTTTTATGTGTGTAATGTCCGTTTCCCCCTCTAGAAGTAGTGCCAAGAGCTGGGCCTTGCCTACCTTGTTCATTCCAGGCCCTGGCACACGGCAAGAGCGCAATAAAAACCGTGGCCACAATGAATGGAGTGGATCGGTGACTGAATAAATGTGAGTTAAGGCCCTGGTGGGGACAGGGTGGAATGCGTTTGGGAAGTAGTTTCTTAGGAGTAGAGCTCAGGCGGTAACAGGGAATCACCGCAGACAGGTTGGAAAGGGGGTGGGTCTAGATGGAGAAGACCTTGAAGGTAGCCTTGGGTCCGGATTCATTCCCCCAACAGGCTACTGCATTGCAGGCACCCGGCCAGGTGTCGGGCGAGACACAAACCTGAGTAAACCGTGTCCCCAAGGCACCCTGAATTCCTTCTGTCCAGGGTCAAAGGTACACACAGGGGCTTCTGCGGGAAACAAGCTGCAACCACCCGGCCCAACAACAGATGCCTAAGGGGCCAAGGGGTGGAGGGAGAGAGGGGACAGTGCCAGACCGGCCCCCGCACTTCGGCGAGCAGCCCCGGGAAAGCTGGGGGCGGGGGGTGGTCTTGTCACAGGGGCCGAGGGTCATCCTGGCCGCGCCGCCCCGGTCCTCAGGTCCAAGGGGCGGAGAGGTGGGCGCGAGCCGCCGCCTACGGCTGCGGGAGCCACCGCGGCCCCCCTGCAGTCGAGGCCGCGCCGGCCGCGCGCGGTAACAGGTCCCCCGGCAGGACCACACTCACCCTGCGCCGCCTTGGGAGCCGAGCGCGTCCTCCACAGCCGCCGGGTCGCCTTCCACGGCCGCAGCGAAGAAAACAGCCTCCGGCTCTTCTTGCCGCCCTTCTCAGTTGCTCCCATCTGTGCGCCCGCGCCCCTCCCCCGCTGCCGCCGCCGCCGCCCAAGGGTGGCCTAGCGCTGCCCCCGCCGCCGCGCTTCTGCAGGTGCCGGGCGGTCGCCGGAGTGGACGCGGCCGCCGGGGGAGGAGCTTGCGGCCGGGGTGGGGATGGGGGGGGGGGGGGGGCGGCGCCTTGCGCCCAGCCTGCGGGGTGCGGCGGCCCGACGCGCGGACGCTGCTTCGAGACGCCCCCCAGGGAAGCACCGAGTGCCCGGCGGCTTTGCAGGTGAACGCTTTAGTTCCCCCGTCCTTCATTCAAGAGACGTCGATGGAGTGCCAGGTCCCGCGAGGCATCATTGCCTAACACCGGAACCCCCGGGGAGGTGCACTGATTTTATCCCCAAATTGCAAATGATCAAATTGAAGCTCGCGGAGGTTGTAAGTCGTCTGCCCAGAGGTAAATGGTGACGTTTCCCAAGTTCTGGGCTCTAGGTGCATTTTTTCATACCTTCCTGTTGCCTCAGAATGATCCCACATTATATTTAAAAAATACATATTTTTTTAAATCTAACAGATGTTCCTACTTTCGTCTTACAACAGCTCATGATTTTTTGAGAACCCATTCTATGTCACTTTGGCACTTTTACATATATGCTATTAAGCCTGACAGCATCCTGTGGGGTGGGAGGCATTTTCCCATTTTACAATTGAGGAACCCAAAATGGCAGAGCAGAGACCCCCTGCCCCACACCACTTTGTCTCTGTCTCTATTTTACTTGTAATTGGAAGTGTCTGGGAGGAAGCTCCAAATCAAGATCTCTTAACGCTTGCCTGGCTGCAGTAAGAATAATATTTATGGGGTGGTTTTTATGTGCCAGATTTTACATACATTACCTTATTTAACTCTCCCAAAGATACTCAAGGGGAGAGAAATTATTAATATCCACACTTTACAGATAAAACAAACAGCATCAGAGAGGACAGGTTACACTTATAAAGCCTTAATAAAAGTTGTATGCCGGTTGAGTCATGAAACTGCCATTTTTCAAGGCCCAAATATCATACACAGCTTCACCAGGTGATCAAAATTAAAATCACCAAAGGAGGCAGATAAAATGCAAATGCCTCCAGATGTGTTACACTAGAGAAAGGCACATCAGCTTTGTAATATTTTGGCCACAAATGCGCAACCTGAATCTAATCATAGGGAAATCTAAGGTAAACTCCAAATGAGGACTGCACTTTAAAAGTGGGAACGGTAGGGGCCCCCGGATGGCTCAGTTCATTTGTTCCTTCAGCCTCCGACTTTGGCTCAGGTCATGATCTCAGGGTTCATGAGCTAGAGCCCCACATCCATTCTCTGCTGTCAGTGCAGAGCCCGCTTCATATCCTGTGCCCCCCCCGCCCCTCCCCTATTCACTCTCTCTCAAAAATAAATAAACATTAAAATAAAAAGTGGGAGCGGGGATGGTACAGTATTCTTCCAACATCTTAAAAGATGAAGAAAGGCTGTGGACATGTTCTAGGTTAAAAGAGGCTAAGGAGACCTGGCAACAAAAATACCTGGCCCTAGACCACACCAAGTACTGGAGGCTTTTATCATCTGGGCCAACTTTCAAAAAAATCGAAATATTGATAGCAGAGTAGATAAAGTGTTTATCAATGAGAAATTGATTGGAGTTGATAAGTATACTGTGGTTATGTGAGAAAATATCCCTAAATACACATTAAGGTATTTAGGAATAAAGGGTCATGATGCATTCAACTTAGTTTTAAATGGTTTAGGGGAAAAAAGTATCATATATATATACATATATATATATACATGTATATATATATATATATATGCATATATATATATATACATGTATATATATATATGTATATATATATGTGTATATATATGTATATATATATACACACACACACATATATATATATACCTATATACACGCGCACACGCACATTTGTGTGTGTTTGTAGGGGGGCAAGTAATAAGGAAATGCGGCAAAATGTAAATAATAGGTGAATCTGGAAAGATACGTGGGTATATTTTGTAAGTTCCACAGAAAAAGAAAATAAAGTGGTAAGAATTACTCTACCTGATATTAAGGCCTACAATAAAACTATAATTATCAAAACAGTGCGGTGTTGTCAGAGGGACAGACACATAAATCAATGAAACAGAATAAAGAACCCAGAAATGGACCCATAGACATAAATATGCCCAAGTGATTTTTGACATTGTGTGAAAGCAACCCAATAGAGGAAAGATAGCTTTTTCTACAAGTGATGCTAGAACAACTGGACATCCATTGGCAAAAAATGAACCTCAAAACTAAACCTCAAACTTCATACAAAAATCAAGTCAAATGAGTTGGAGGCTTAAATGTGATATGTAAAACTATAAAAATTCTGGGAAAACAAAGTAGGATAAAATCTTCTAGTATCTAGAGCTAAACAAAGAGTTCTTAGACTTGTTGCTAAAAGCGTGATCCATAAGAGGAAAAATCAATAAATTGGGCCTTATCAAAATTAAGTACTTTTGGTCTGTGAATGACTTTGTTAAGAGGAAGAGAAGACAGGCTACAGACTGGGCAAAAATACTTGCAAACTACATATCCAACAAAGGACTCGTATTTATAATAAATAAAGAATTCTCAAAACTCAACATTAAAAAAATCCAATTAGAAAATGCGCAAAAGACATGAACAGATATGTCACTAAAGAGGATACACAGATGGCAAATAAGCACATGAAAAGATACACAGCATCATTAACCATTAAGGAAATACAAATTAAAACCATAACGAGATATCACTACACACCTATTGGAAGGCTCAAAGGAAATATAGTGACAACACCAAATGCTGGCAAGGATGTAAAGGGAGAAACTGGATTAGTCATACGTTGCTAGTAGGAATGTAAAATGGTACAGACACTCTGGAAAAGTTTAGCAGCTTCTTATAAAACTAAACAAACAACTACTGTAAGACCAGCAATTGTACTCCTTGGGTACCCATCTCAGAAATTAAGAAAACTTATGTTCACTCAAAACCCTATACACAAATGTACATACAAGTTCTGTTCGTAATAGCCAAAAACTGGAAACAAGTCAGATGTCCTTAAATGGGTGAATGGTTAAACATGTGGTGGTACCTGCAGACCACAAAATGATACTGAGAAATAAAAAGTAACAAACTACTGATACAGGCAGCAAACTATATAAATCTCCAGAGAATTTTCTGGACTTAAAAAAACCAATGCCAAAAGCTTGCATACTGTGTGATTCCATTTATAGAACATTCTTGAAATGGAGAAATTATAGAAATAGAGAATATATAGTGGATGCAAGGAATGAGGGAGGTAGTTGTGGCTATAAAAGGGCAGCACAGGGAATTCTGTGGTGATGGAACTGTTACTGTAACCTTGACTGTGTCAGTGTCAACATACTGGTTGTGATTTTAGATTAGAGTTTTGCACAATGTTACCATTATATTAAAAACAAGTGATTGTGGGATCTCTGTTTTAGTTTTTACAACTGCATGTGAACCTATAATCATTTTTAAAATAAAATTTTAATTTTTTAAAAAAGTTACATATCTACAATTTAGTATAGTTTGCTCCAATATCGAAAAAAAGGTTGAGCCAGGATTCAACCTAGATTGCCTTCATGGCTACACTCAACTGTATCATGAGCCCTGGCTCACTGTGGGAAGCCAGGGACCATCTGCTAGGTCTCCAGGAGGACTTCGAAAGGTCACAGGAGCACAGCGACTCAGGTCGGTCAAGAAAGGCTAGATTAACATTTCGGTTTGGTATGAGGCCCTTAGTGGTCTAGATAAATGACACTCAAAAAGTACTAATGTGACAGTCCTATATTATTCTTTTTCTAATCCAGAAGAATAGGAAGATACACAATAAGGAAGGGAAAGTGGAAGAGACCGGGAAGAGCATGGAAACTGCAAGTATCTTCTCTATCAGCAACAAGCTGACTTTTCTTCTGCACCAACCTTCACTCCCCATGGCATCCAGACTAAAGTCTAAAGAAACAGGCCCCGGAAGAAGTGATCTAATTAACAGTGCTACTCAGGAATAGTGGCCACATGCCACCAACTCATAGCCTAGACTAGGATCGCCCTTTGCTCTTGGGTCCTCTTACCTGGCCCTGGGGTTAGGACACCTGGAACCTAGTCTTGATTACCCCAATAATCTGTAAAATATTGGTCCCTTCTCCTAGCTTATACTTCTTTAATCACCACTACCACCCTCGCTCCCTTTAGTGGAGGGGACTTAATCAGATAATCTAAAAATTTCCTTCTGGGATCTGCCACCATCCTTCCCTGTATGTCCTGACTCTTACTCACTGGTTTTGGAATTGTGCCAAGTGACAGGAGCCCCAGTGGGCCTGTCTTAGAGACTCATCTTTTCTTCCATTGTGCTGGCCTGTCCAGTGGACCGAAGCAGCAACTTGGGGCCCACTTGCTCACTGCTTGGATTTCACTGGCCAGGGCAGGATGAGAAAGACATTCTTTGGCTTGCCCTTTTAGTCCAAACATCATGTGATTTCATGGCACTCCTCCAGCTCAGAGCTGAAACAAGGCCAAAAGCCTCTGGCTCCCACAGTCACAGCTTGCTCCAGGCAGATCCAGTGGGGAGCCTTCTCCCCAGTCCCTGGAGTCCATGGGAAAAGAATGCAGCCTGAAGGAAGATCTAAGTAGAAACACCCAAGTGCCCTCAGGCACGTTAATGAGCACTAGCAACATGGAATTTCTTTCCAAATGTCAAAAATGCAAAACAAGCCCACTTATTTGTACAACTGGATCACTGGGTGTAGGAACAAAAACAAAAAGAAAAGAAACCTTGAATTCCATTCCTGTCATTGTGTTTACAAAGCTAAGCCCAGAAACATGAAAATGACAGTCCTCAAAGTCAATGGAATACAAGATTCTCCTGTGTGTGTGTGTGTGTGTGTGTGCGTGTGTGCGCGCGTTTGCGTGTGTGTGTGTGTGTGTGTGTGTGTGTGTGTGTGTGAGAGAGAGAGAGAGAGAGAGAGAAGGGGGAAAGGGGCTGGTAGAAAGAACCTAGGCTTTCCAGCTAGGCAGAGTTGTGTGAATTCTAGCTCTGCCACTTACCAACTTGCCCAGCTTCTCTAAGGCTCAGTTTCCCCATCTGTAAAATGGAGGCAGTAAATAGCACCTAACTCAGAGGTTTGCAGTGTTTTACTATTACATGTAATGAACCCAACAGGCAAAATATATGGTAGCTTATTATAATACTGTGTCCATTTAGAGAGTCAATGACAAATTTTAACAGAATGGCATCTTCTTTTTCAATGAAGAGGTGTGTGTGTGGGTGTGTGTGTGTGTGTGTGTGTGTGTAAAGAGAGAGGGATGAGAAGGTCTTGATTTTTAGTGAAAGTCACATCTTTTAACCTTCATGATTTAATTCTATGTCTCTCTTCTCTTATGCCTGAGGGGTCCTGTTGTCAGTCCTCCCTTACAGAAGGCTCCAGAATATAAATGAAACTGTCTAGCCTAACGGCATCTCAGGTATCTTTGGAACCAGTAGAATTAATGGTGTTGTATCTAGTTACCCTAGTGGCAATTCTAAGAGGACTATTGTTAGTATAGGAAACAATTAAGGGCAGTCCCCACTTAAACTTATTTTTCAGTCCACAGTTCTCCAAGTTTATGGCATTATGATGTAGTCAAGATTTAAAGAGTAATACCTACATAAAGCTTCCCAACCATGACATTTTCAGCAGTGGGACCTTGTATGAGAGGAGAAACTGCTCATGTAAAATGTTTTCAGGACTTCTAAGAGATTTCAGTTATCTTTTGCTGCATAATAAACCACCCCAAAACTTAATGGCTTAACACAACAACAATCATTTATTTTGCAATTTGGGCAGGGCTCAAAAGGGACAGCTCACTTCTGCTCCACATGACGTCATCTGGGTTTGTTCGGGGCTTGCAGGTCGACGTCTCAGGTGGCTCACCCACGCAGCTAACAAATGGTGCTGGCTGTCAGCTAGGTGCTTAGCCAAGAGCCTCGATTCTTCTCCACATGGTTGCTCGGACCTCCTCACAGGACAATGGCTGGGTTCTAAATGGGAGAAGGCTGAAACTGCTAGGCTTCTCAAGGACTTGGCTGAAAAATCTCCAGATGCCTTGGCTCAAATGTTCCCAAAAAGTACTTCCTGCTTAATATTCTATTAATCAAATCAGTCGCAGGCTCAGCTGTTCTAGAGAGGTGTCATAAGCTCTGCCTCTTAATAGGAGGACTGGTGAGCCCACACAAGGAAGACAGAATTATTTGAGGTCATCTTCAGGGACGAGCTAGCCCAGGCTCTCACCAGCCAAAAAATAACCCCAACCAGCAAGTGAATGCCCAGGATCTCCCAATTAGTGATTAGCTTACTCTCAGGAAATTGGGGTTCTGCAAGAGGCTCATGAAATGGCAAAATGGGCACAGAAAGGGGTAATCATTCAAGGAAAAAACCATAATATCACATATCAAAACCATAAGAAACCTTTTTTAAAGTACCTTCAATGCTCAAACTAAACCTTGTGTTTCTCTCTCCCATTAATATGAAAAGAGGACCATGCTTGGCCTCAAAGACCTGGACTGAGTCTAGTTTATTTGGCAATTTAATGTTCTTGCACAGGGCACCTGGGTGGCTCAGTTGGTTAAGTGTCTGACTCTTGATGTCAGCTCAGGTCATGATCTTGCAGTTTGTGGGATTGAACCCTACATCGGGCTCTGTGCTGACAGCATGGAGCCTGCTTGCGATTCTCTCTCTCTGTCTCTCTCTCTCTCTGCCCCTCCCTGCTTGTGCTCTCTCAAAAATAAATTAACTTAAAAAAATTTTATGCTGATTCACTTTTAAATTGATCTAAAAATATAAATGATGTCTATTGAGAGAGATGTATGGCATAGCTATTAAAAGGCCTGACTCTGGTGCCACACTATCCTGCCTCAACAATTTACTGGCAGAGTGATGTTAGAAAGTTGCATTAACATCTCTGTGCCTCATTTTCTCACTGAAATGGAGATAATAGAGCCCACCTCCTAGGTCTGTCTTGAGGACTGAATGAATTATTATATGTAAACACTCAATGGCAATGAATAAGTGTGAACTCTTGTTTTGTTACTACTCCATACTGGGCACAGTGATAAGAATTTTACAAACATGACTTATTTATTTATAGCACTCTATAAGCATCAGCTACTGTATGTCAGATACTATCCTAGGCTCTTCAGATTCATAAGGAATGAATCAGATAATGATTCCTGTTCTGTGGAGCTTACATTCTATTGGAAGATGTGGGAGACAGATAATAAACAGTAGGCAAAATAAGTAAGTAAGCTTTGAAGTTTGGTAGAAGATGTAAGTGTATGGATAAAAGAAAAAATAGAGCAGGGTGGGGGGACCAGGAATGTTGGTTGGGGAAGGAGGAGCAGGGATAGGTTGCAGTTTAAATAGGGTAGTCATGGGGCGCCTGGGTGGCTCAGTCAGTTGACCATCTGACTTTGGCTCAGGTCATGATCTCACAGTTCGTGGGTTCAAGCCCTACATCAGGCTCTGTGCTGACAGCTTGGAGTCTGAAACCTTCTTCAGACTCTGTGTGTCCCTCTCTCTCTGCCCCTTCCCTGCTTATGCTGTCTCCCAAAAATACATAAATAAAAAGAAAAAAATAGAAAAAAAATTATAAATAGGGTAGTCATGGTAGACCTGGTTAAGAGAGAAAATTTGAGCAAAGACCTAAAGGGAGAGAAGTCAACTAAGTAGGTACCTGAAGGACGATCATTATAGGCAGAAGGAACAGAGAGTGAAGGGGGTTTGGAGGAACCCCCAAATCACCTTCCCTCAGCTCCTGAACTGTGAGATCATGACCTGAGCCAAGATCAAGATCAACATTCAATCGACTGACCACCCAGGTGCCCATGGATGTCATAGTTACAGAATTTCTATTGCAGAAACTTCTATTGGACTGACAAAACAGAAACATGCTTCACGCCCATTAGGCTCATCGCAAGTTCTCTAACCATGGCAGAACGCTGTGTGTATTTTATTCCAAAGCCTATTCTTTTTTTTTTTCAAAGCCTATTCTTATTACACTATATTTCATGCCCATTTATGATGATTCTTTTTTATTCAACTCATGTACACTGAACATTTACTGTTGTTAAACTGTATGCTGGATATTCAAACAAGCTGAACTATTATTTTGCTAAGAAATTTTAATGATTAGAGCAAAAAGTGTTTGAAATATAGACATACTGGATTGTCCCTTCTTTTGTGGATTTGTGGGGTGGGCACCAAAAATTTGGGCAATTTACTTACTTCTCTGAGCCTCATAGCAGTGTTGGAAGACTACATGAGATGATGTGTGAAAAACAGTAAATAATAAATAGTAACCATTATTGTTCACATGACCATCATCATCCCAGCTGGCAGGGAACACAGTGGAGAGGGAACTCAGCCCTATCCATAATGGGATAGTTGTAACCGTTACAGGCCTGCCTTGTTTAGATTTCTCTTCTTTATAGCATTTAGTCCCATGCCTTAGTTCTTTCTGCCTTGGGCTGCTCATTACAGCTCTTTAATATCTAAGGAATCTGCACTCTTGTCCCCTTTGGACACCCAGCCCCAGGTCCTTCACCTTCACACCCTCCTTTTGCTCTTTCTCTGCCCTTTTCACCATCCTCTGGTGATGATCACCTTCACCATTTTCTTCTTTCATAACATCTTTATAAAAAGTAGAACCTGGAATCTTCCAAAATATTTCATATACTGCCTAAATATGGATATTCAATGTCTACAAAGATACATGGCCATGAGGAGGGAGTCATTAAAATTTTCAAAATTATTTTAAAAATTCATTAAAAATGAATGAAATTCAATGAAATGAATGGATAATGAAGATGTGGTATATATATATATACACAATAGAATATTACTCAGTGATCATAAAGAATGAAATCTTGCCATTTGCAACAATGTGGCTGGAACTACAATGTATTATGCTAAGCAAAATAAGTCAGAGAAAGACGAATATATTATTTCACTCATATGTGGAATTTAAGAAACAAAACAGACGAACATAGGGAAAAGGAGGAAAAATAAGAGAAAAACAAAGAGGGAGACATCATAAGAGACTCTTAAATACAGAGAACAAACTGAGGGTTGCTGGAGGGGTTGTGGGTGGGAGGATGGGCTAAATGGGCGATGGCCATTAAGGAAGGCACTTGTTGGGATGAACACTGGGTGTTATATGTAAGTGATGAATCACTAAATTCTGTTCCTGAAATCATTATAACACTATATGTTAACTAACTTGGATTTAAATTAAAAGCAAAAACACATATGAAGATTTTACTTCTGCAACTAAATTTTGATACGTAAATGTAAGACTAAGTTCATGTGTACCACACACACACATTTTTAACCTAAATGGTATTATAATCTACATATTATTCATATTTTTTATTAATGTTATATCTGGAAGCATGTCCAGTGCCGAGAACAATGATATGATGATCTCCATTAATCTGAACACAATACTACATTTCTATTATAGGAGCTAAGCCCATTTCACTTGTTTTGCAGGGAGTAAGATTTTTTTAACATTAGGATAGTGTAGAGTCTGGTGTACAGTCATCTAAAATCTCAGAATTTTTTTTATAACAATTGCAACTAAGCCAAGTTCCTCTTGTTCTATACTTCTGCAAATGAATTTTTTAAGCTTAAATGTGGAAGTTGGCATTCATTTCCATTAAAGTGCATTTTGTTGTTTTGACCTAGACTCAAGGTCTTTTGAAATCTTGATTCTTTTATCCAGACAGTGCTTCTCTCCTAGTTGTAAATGTAATCAATATGATTTTACTTCCAAGTCACTGAAGCATCCAAGGCCAAGAACAGAGTCCTGTGTATGATGAAAGCAGTGTGACCTCGCTCCACATACATGGATCTGCTTCCCCTTCCACCAATGTCTGTAGGAGCCTTGATCTGGGACTACATGTTCTACTGGATCCTGACCCTTTGCTTTCCCCCTTCCTTCATTTTAGGTTTAGACTTCAACCAACAGACAGTCACACATGGTAAAAGAGAATGTATCAATGGACTTTACTACTCCCTAACAGCTTTGGTGACAAAATTCAACACAGGACAAGTTTGAAACAATAGAGATAAAATAGGGTTTGGGGGTCCACTGAAGAATACTGAAAATTAGATATAGATCAGAAACTCATTCGATGAACCCATGACTTATTAATCATATCCTTGGTCTGAAGGACATGAAAGAGACGTGATACCTACTCTCTTTATAAAGAATCAGCAAACAAGGAAGAAAAGGAGGAGTCTCTTTTGTACATGTCACTTGCTTCAAACCTCTAGTTTGTGGTTGTGTGGAGTCATTAACAGGATTCCCAAATGTCAGGCTCTCTCCTTGCAGGCATATGGCAGGGTTGAAGCTTCCCACATTTCACAGCCCTCCCCACAGAAAGCCACTGTTAACTATTTAACAGATACCTTTCCAGACCTTTCTTCTACATTTCCACATATGAATAAATACAAGCAAAAAATATCACAAGAGGGGCACCTGGTGACTCAGTCAGTTGAACATCCAACTCTTGATTTTGGCTCAGGTCACGAACTCATGGTTCGTGGGTTCGAGCCCCGCATGGGGCTTTGCGCTGGCAGTACAGAGCCTGCTTGGGATTCTTTCTCTCCTGTCTCTCTCTGCCTTTCCCCTGCTGGCTCTCTCTCTCTCTCTCTCTCTTTCTCTCTCTCTCTCCCTCAAAATAAACAAACAAATAATAACTTTTAAAAATTATCACAAGAAAACATTTAGAAATATTAACCAAATTCCTTCCTTGTCATAACTCTCCAATTCAAACACTTTGGCTTTTTTTGTGCTCATTGCCATGGTGACAGAAGGAAGACAAAAAACAAGTATACGGGTTATAAGGGTCTTCCCCTGGCTTTGCTTTTCAAAGGTTTAGAACCCTTGGAATGAGGATGAATCCCAGTATATGCAAAGCCTTTAGAAAAACATAATAAGTAAAGTAGAAGATTTGAGGACACAGGAATGGCCCACGTGTCACTCTCCCACCTTGGAGGTCATTCCCTGGTAAGTGGGGAATAGGGAGACTGAAAGAAAATGGTAAGACTATAGATTTTGGAGGGTCCTGAAATGAAGGGCTCGGTGACCTGTCTCTGAGGCAGCATCCTGAGCAGCTGCCTGTAGACAGTTTCTCAGGTACTCCAGTGCCCTGACAGACAGCAAATGCAACAAAACAAGTCCTGGGCCTGAAGAATGATATCGTGCCCATGGGCAGGGTGGAGCAGACAACAGAACCTCTGGGGCTGACAGGACAGGTACACTCATGTGAACTGGATGAACAAGCATCAGACAGGGAGATGAATAGCTCACTAGATGACTGCATTGACAGATGGGCTGACTGCTGTCCCTTTGGCTATATCCTTGGAAGTCAGATGCAGACCTGCAGAAAAGGAACAAGACACTTCAGATTCACTGAGAGTGTAGCTACAAAGTCAATGTGGTGGGGATTCAAAACAGAAATTAGACTGAAGTATAGACGAATAAGAGAAGTTCTATGTCTTCTACACCTGAGTTACGGACTTACTATCCACCACATGGACATACAGTATTGTTTACATAAATGGCATCATAATCTACATATTGTTCCTATTTTTCATTAATAATATATCTGAAAATTTTTCTGATGCATAGCATTCCATAAAAGTGTAGATTATGATTTATTATTATTACTTAATCATATCCTTACTGTAAGATATGTAGGTCATTTCCAATTTTTGCTCCTTCAATAAAGATTTCAGTGGATATCATTTGTATATAACTTTATGCATATATGTATTCTAGAGGATAGATTCCTTGAAATGAAATAATAGGATCAAAGGAATGTGAATTTTTAATTTTAATATGTACTGGCAATTTACCCTGCAAAATGATTCTATCAATTTGTGTGTCATGTGACAGCATATGAGTTTGCTTTTACATCATAACCTCACAATCCTAAATATTATTAATATTTTTAATTTTGAGAGTTTGATAGCTAAAAATGGTTTACATTGTTCTCTTTGTTTTTAAGTTTCTACTTGAGGGCTTTATTTTTTTATATGAAATTTATTGTCAAATTGGTTTCCATACAACACCCAGTGCTCATCCCAACAGGTGACCTCCTCAATGCCCATCACCCACTTTCCCCTCCCTTCCACCCCGTCAACCCTCAGTTTATTCTCAGTTTTTAAGAGTCTCTTAAGGTTTCACTCCCTCCCTAACTTTTTTTTTCCTTCCCCTCCCCCACAGTCTTCTGTTAAGTTTCTCAGGATCCACATAAGAGTGAAAACATATGGTATCTGTCTTTCTCTGTATGACTTATTTCACTTAGCATAATACCCTCCAGTTCCATCCACGTTGCTACAAAAGGCCATATTTCATTCTTTTTCATTGCCAAGTAGTATTCCATTGTATATATAAACCACAACTTCTGTATCCATTCTGGACAGCAACATGCAGAAGAATGAAACTAGACCACTTTCTTACACCATTCACAAAAATAAACTCAAAATGGATAAGGACCTGAACGTGAGACGGGAAACCATCAAAACCCTAGAGGAGAAAGCAGGAAAAAACCTCTCTGACCTCAGCCGCAGCAATTTCTTACTCGACACATCTCCAAAGGCAAGGGGATTAAAAGCAAAAATGAACTATTGGGACCTCATGAAGATAAAAAGCTTCTGCACTGCAAAGGAAACAATCAACAAAAGTAAAAGGCAACTGATGGAATGGGAAAAGATATTTGCAAATGACATGTCAGACAAAGGTCTAGTATCCAAAATCTATAAAGAACCCACCAAACTCCACACCCGAAAAACAAATAATCCAGTGAAGAAATGGGCAGAAAACATGAATAAGCACTTCTCTAAAGAAGACATCCAGATGGCCAACAGGCACATGAAAAGATGCTTTACTTGAGAGGTTTAAATGACTTTCGTGTTTATTTACCATTTATGTTTCTTTTGTGTATTATCTGTTCATATCTTTCACTCACTGTTCTATTGGCTTTCTCTCTTACTGATTTGTAGGAGCTCTTTATGGATATCATTATGGATATCAATATAAATACTGTGAGATTTTCCTCCACATTAGTCACTTTTCTTTTAATTCTTTAGAGTATTTTCCTGTAATTGAAATTTAACTCTTTATTGTAGTCAGGGCTCTTGATCTTTTATTTTATAAATGTCTTAATTATGAATGGCTTTACACTTCAGTATTATAAAACTAAATCTTTTATATTTTCTTTTAATACCATTATAGATTTAAATGGTTAAGTCAACTTAAAGCACACTTTTCAAAATTTCCAATGGACGCTGTTTACCAAGTTTTTTCCTCATATCAGGCCCTGTGGCAGGCTGGCCCCCACCCTGCTTGAGTACTTGCTCAGAATGTGCAGTGTGATAAGGCAAAAGCAGAAGTAGTACAAAGTGGTACAGGAATATTCATAGGAGGACTTTAGAGAAGCCTGCATGGATAAGGTGATGTGAACTGGACCATGAAAGATAAAGAAAGGTTTGACAAACAGAGAAGAGAAGAAACCTTTCAGGAAAATGGAATAGCATATACAAAGACACAGAAGCCCCACAGAGCAAGGCATGTTTGAAGAATGATGTGGCCACATCTTAGTTTGAAATAACTTAGGTATCAGGCTCATGGGAATGTGGCAAAAGATGCAGTGGGAAAGTTAGACCAGATTACAAAGGGTCTCAAAAACTGTGCACGACTTCACGAAGTTCTGAGTCATCATCAAGCCTGGGATTCAATTAATAAGCACAGATAATCTGAGAGTGGGGAAATGGGTGAGGATATAAAGGAAATAGGATTGGCCAAGAGTTGGTAAGTGTTGAAGATGGATGGTGGTTACATGGAATGCATTGAACTGTTCTCTGTCTCTACCAATACCAATGTTTGGAAATTTTCATATTACAAATTTGAAACAAAAAAATTATCATCTTATACAAGGTCATTCTTTGGTGCAAAATAATACTGGAAGGGTTTTGTTGTTATTGTTAACAGCACTGTTGAGTTTTTTTTTTTTTTTTTTTAAGGCTATAGGGGCATCTGGCTGGCTCAGTCGGTCAAGCGTCCGACTGCAGATCAGGTCATGATCTTGCAGTCCATGAGTTCCAGCCCCGCATGGGGCTCTGTGCTAACAGCTCAGAGCCTGGAGCCTGCTTCAGATTCTGTGTCTGCCTCTCTCTCTGCCCCTCTCACACTCTGTCTCTCTCTCTCAAAAATAAACATTAAAAAAAATTTTTTAAGGCTATAGGTTAGTAAACTGTGATCGCATTTATGGTAAGTAGGGAGATACAGGAAATTGGGTATGAAGATATTAGCAGAGTTCACCCTCTAGGTGAAAGAATTAAGGGCATAATTTTATATTTTTCTGTACTGTGTGAATGTTATATAGCAATTTGTATTGTTCATGAATTGGAAGAACAGATTTTCACTTGGCAAAAGTGTTAAAAATCCAATCATAGAATAGATATGTCCACATGTGAAGGTACTAAAAACAGTATTTAGGAAAATAATATGTTAATATATGGAAATACTTTCCCTATAATGTCAGTAAGAAAAAAGGATATAAATTCATAATAATTATTATTATAACTATATGTGAGGAAAATGTATACACAGATGAAAAGAAATTGGAATACCAAACTGTCAACAATGGCTATACTTGGGCAATGGGACTATTATTAATTTATACCCCACCCCATTTTTCTTTACTAAACACATATCATTTCTGTAATTTTTAAAATGTAAGAACAAAGACAAAAATGAAACTTCACATCACTCTTTGAACTGTCTTTTTGACTCCAGAAAAAAAATACAACAAAGGAATAAATGGTAGAGCATAAAAAAGAACATTTCAGGATAATTTTAAAATATGAAATTTTCTTCCTTTTTCTAGTTTTGGCCAACTGGCACATCCCATCTTCTTAGGACTTTGAGAAGAACAGACTTCTAACAGACAAAAGTAATCAGCCAAACTAGAGTTCTAATATATCTAAAAATTAGATAATGTTAATATATTGCAGTATAATCCTGAATAATACTCTCATTTTTCTCAGATATAACACTTAAATATAATAATTGAACTTTTTAAAGCTTTCCTTAAATGAAGATGTTCAATAATAGAAAACACACCTTCTTTTCAAGTATTCATGAAAAGAAAATGTTCATATAATTCATATAAAGAAAAAATGTTACATTTCAGAATTTGTGATACATCAGTATAATAATTGCACAACAATTTATAGCCTTAAATTCATGTAAAAATGATACAATTAATATAAATGAATTAAATTCTCAACTCAAAAGGCTAGAAAAAGCCAAGCTGACCCAAAAGAAAGTACAAAGAAAGAAATAAGATAAAAACAGAAATCAATGGAATATAATATAGTCATGTAATTATAACTCCTTAGGAAAAAAATCAATGGAAGAGACATACACAACTTTTGAAGCAGAGGAAATTTAAAATTTAAAATTCCTATTTAATGGAGAAACACAAGAGGCATTCCTTCTAAGGTCAGGAACAAGGTAAGGATGTCATTGTCTCCACTACTATTTAACTGCATTGAAAATATTTGCCAATTCAATCAGGCAAGAGAAGACAATTAGAATTAAGAAGTGGAGGGGTTCCTGGGTGGCTCAGTTGGTTAAGCGTCTGACTTTGGCTCAGGTCATGATCTCACAGTTCCTCAGTTCGAGCTCTGCATCTGACTCTCTGCTGTCAGTGCAGAGCCTACTTCTGATCCTCTGTCTCCTGCTCTCTCTGCCCCTCTCCTACTCTGTTTCTCTCTCTCTCAAAAATAACAAACATTAAAAAAAGAAGTAGAAAATGAGTAAAACTATACAGATATCATATGCATAAGGCCAAGAGAATCAATGTTTGTGGGCTCAAGCCCCACATTGGGATCTCTGCTGTCAGCATGGAGCCCACTTTGGATCCTCTGTCACCACTCTCTCCTTGCTCCTCCCCATGCAAGCTCTCTCTCAAAAATAAATATTTTTTAAAAATGCTTAAGAAAAAAGAAAATACTGTATGAATGAACTTGTAACTTAAATAAATATATATATTTCTTAACTCTGCCGAATGTCACCACAATAACCACGAGCATACCTGGTGCCAAGATCTTAGTGGTTTTGCAAAAGAGTGAAACGGGACAACTTTCTAACACCATACACAAAAACAAACTCAAAATGGATTAAAGACTTAAAACTCCTAGAGGAAAACACAGGCAGTAATTTCTTTTCATTGGACATAGAAACATTTTTCTAGATAGGTCTCCTGAGGCAAGGGAAACAAAAGCAAAATCAAATTATTTGGGACTACAGCAAAATAAAAATCTTCTGAACAGTAAAGTAAACCATCAACAAAACAAAAAGGCAACCTATTGAATGGGAGAAGATATTTTCAAATGATATATCTAATAAGGGGTTAATATCCAAAATATATAAAAAATTTATACAACTTAATACCAGAAGAACCCCAAAACCCCAATTAAAAAATAGGCAGAGGTCCTGAATAAACATTTTCCCCAAGGAAACATAGAAGTGGCCAATAGACACACGAAAAGGTGCTCAACATAACTTATCATTAGGGAAATGCAAATCAAAACCATAATGAGGTATTACCTCACACATGTCAGAATGGCTAAAATCAAAAACAGAAGAAATAACAAGTGTTGGAGAGGATGTGGAGAAAAGGAGCTCTCATGCACTATAAGTAAGCAAACTGGTGTAACCACTATGGAAACAGTTTGGAGGTTCCTCAAAAAAAAAAAAAAAAAAAAAAGGAATTGCCATATAATCCAGTAATTCCACTACTGGATATTTACGTAAAGAAAACAAACATTAATTTGAAAAGATATATGCACCCCTATGTTTATTGCAGCATTATTTACAATAGCAAGATATGGAAGCAACCCAAGTGCCCATGATAGGTGAATGATAAAGAAGAGTGGCACACACACACACACACACACACACACACACACACACACACAGGAATATTACTCAGCCATAAAAAAGAACGAGATCTTCCCATTTAACAAAGTGGATGGAACTAGAGGGTATAATGCTAATGAAATAAGTCAGATGGAGAAAGATACCATATGATTTCACTCATATGTGGAACTTAAGAACCAAAACAAATGAACAAAGAGAAAAAAAACAAGAACAAAAAAAACAGACTCTTAAATACAGAGAAAGACTGGTGGTTGCCAGGCAAAAGGTGGCTGGTGGCATGGGTGAGATAGATAAAGGGAATTAAGAGTACACTTAATTATGATGAGCACTGAGTAATGTATACAACCATTGAATCATTATATTGTACACCTAAACTAATATAACATTTTATGTTAATTACACTGCAATATAAAAATAACAAAAAGTAAAAAACAGAAAAAGTATATATACAGTAAAACCTTGATTTGCAAGGATAGTTCGTTCTGGAAACATGCTGGTTAATGCAAAGCACTTGCATATCAAAGTGAATTTCCCCATAAGAAATAATGGAAACTCAGATGATTTGTTCTACAACCCAAAAATATTCATATAAAAATGATTACAGGGGCACCTGGGTGTCTTAGTCAGTTGAGCTTAGTCAGACTTCAGCTCAGATCCTGATCTCACAGTTCGTGAGTTCGAGCCCCACATTGGGCTCTGTGCTGACAGCTCAGAGCCTGGAGCCTGCTTTGGATTCTGTGTCTCCCTCTCTCTCTGCCCCTCCCCCACTCATGTTCTGTCTGTCTCCAAAATAAACATCAAAAACATTTTTTAAATGATTATAATACTGTAATGTAATACAAAATAATAAATAAAATACAAAATATATGAAAAATAAACAAATCAACCTGCACTTACCTTTGAAAACCTTTGTGACTGGTTTGAGAGAGACGAGAGAGGAGGATTATTGTGTAGGATGACTTTCACTATCACTAACGGAATCACTGCTATCTATTGGCTCAATGGAATCTTTTTCTGCAAGGGGGCCATTATATATGCTCATACGGATGTTGACTACAGTACATTATTAATAAACTCTTGTCATATATTGTATTTAATGTAACTGGCAATAAGGCAGCAGACCTGACCTAGAATGAAGCAAAGCATTCCTAAGCTTACTCTTGTATGGAAAAGCAAAGGACTGTCCATAGATGCTTTGAAGTGACAAAAAATACACTAGTACCAGTTGTGGGCACCTTACAATATTCTGAAAAATCACTGATTTATGCCAAACACGGAGACCAAGCATCTGAGCATCACCCACAATCCTGCCATTGGCTCAGTTGTGATCATGTGATATTCAGTGTCATGTATTACTTGTATTGCAAGACATCACTCATTTATCAAGTTAAAGTTTATTAGAAATGTTTGTTTGTCGTGTGGAAAATTTGCAGAACCAGTTACTTACAATCCAGGGTTTTACTGTATTCTTAATTCTGTCTAATGTCACTACAATAACAACGAACACAGCTGGTACCAAGATCTTAGTGGTTTCTAAATATCATACCCCACTAAAAGAAACTAGAGCTCTGAGGAGAAATGGCTAATACCAGGTCTTAGAAGGGAAATGCAAGATATCTCTGAGATCTTATGCCAAAAATCAAGTAAGTGTTCAAACACGGATGGAGCTATATCAAAAAGAAATAACATCTTGAAAAGGATCCTACTTGCCAAGTTTGGGACAATTTGAACATGAAAGATAATAATTATTAGAGCTAAAAAAGAATTTCAGCAGTGTGTCAGGATACAAAATCAATATACAAAAATCAATTATATATCTATACACTAACAATGAACAATCTGAAAATATTAAGAAAACAATTTCATTTACAGTTGCATCAAAAGAACAAAATACTTAGGAATAAAAAATTTTAAAGTATGTAAGACTTATACAGTAAAAATCATAAAATATCACTGAAGGAAATTGAAGAATTAATAGAAAGACATCGCATGTTCATGGATTGGAAGACTATATTGTTAAAATGGCAATATTCCCCAAATGTATCTACAGACTAAACACAATCCCTATCAAAATCTCACCTGTCTTTTTTGCAGAAATTGGCAAGGACAAGCTGATTGTAAAATACATATGGAAATGCAAAGAACCCAGAAGAGCCAAACATTCTTGAAAGAGAACAAAGTTGGAGAACTCATGTTTTCTATTTCAAAATGTACAACAAAGCTACAGTAATCAAGACTGTGTGTATTGGCATAAGGACAGACACATAGATCAATGGGATAGAATTAAGAGTCCAGAAATAAAATCATATATCTATGGTCAGTGGATTTTCAACCAAGTTATGAAGACAACCCCATGGAGAAAAAATAGTAATTCCAGCAAGTGGTGTTTGGATATCTGCACATCATGAAAAAAATTGTTAGACCTCCTGCCTCAAACCATATGCAAAATTAATTCAAATTAGATCAAAGACCTAAATGTAAGAACTATGAAATTCTTATAAGACAGCATAGATGTAAAATCTTTGTGACTACGGATTGTTTCTTAAATATGACACCAAAAACACAAAAAAAGAAAAAGTATGTAAATTGGACTTCATCAAAATTAAAAGCTTTGGTGTTTCAAAGTACACTATCACAAAAGTGATAAACAACCCATACATATATGGGAGAAAATATTGCAAATGTTACATCTGAAAAGTCTAGTATGCAATATATATAAAGAACTCTTAAAACACAACAATAAGAAACAACCCAGTTTTTAAATGGACAAATAGTTTTTTAGTGTTTATTTATTTTAAGAGAGAGAGAGCATGTGAGAACCAGTAGGGGAGGGTGGGGGGTGGGGTGGAGAGAGAGAAAGAGAGAGAGAGAGAGAGAGAGAGAGAGAGAGAGAGAGAGAGAGAGAATCCCAAGCAGGCTCCACACCGTCAGTGCAGAGCCCAATGCAGGGCTTGATCCCATGACCATGAGATCATGACCTGAGCTGAAATCAAGAAGCAGTCCCTTAACCAACTGAGCCACCCAGGCACCCCTGGGCTAAATATTTAAATAGATATTTCTCCAAAAGAGATATACAAATGGCCAATAACAAAATATGAAAAGATGCTAGACATCACTAGGAAAATATAAATCAAAACCACAATGGGATAACACTTCACATCCACAAGGATGGCTATAATCAAAAAGACTCAATAACAAGTGTTGAGGGGCACCTGGGTGGCTCAGTCAGTTAAGTGTTCAACTCTTGATTTCAGCTTAGATCATGACCTCGTAGTCGTGGGATCAAGCCCCACATCGGGCTCTGTGCTGAGAGTGGAGTGTGCTTAAGATTCTCTCTCCTTCTCCCACTGCCTCTCCCCAGCTCATGTGCACTTGCTCTCTCTCTCTCTCTCTCTCTCTGTCTCTCTCTCTCAAAAAGCAAGTGAGAAGAATGTGCAAAAAAATGAAACATTCATTGCTGGTGGGAATGTAAAATAGTGCAACCACTTTAGAAAATAATTTGGCTGTTCCTCAAAAAGCTAAACATAGGTTTACCATGTGACCCCAGTAAGTTTACTCTTAAATAGTTACTCAAGAGCATTAAGAACATATGTGTACACAAAAACTTGTACACAAATGTCTATAGCATCATTCATGATAGCCAAAATGTGGGAAAACCCAAAGTGTCACCAGTTGATGAATTTAAAAAATGTGGTATATTCGCACAATAGAGTATTATTCAGCCATAAAAAGGGATGAATTATTGATCCATGCTACAACATGGATGAACCTTGAAAACATTACACTAAGTGAAAAAGCCAATCACAAAAGGCCACTAATATGACTCCATTTATATGAAATTGTCCAGAATTGGCAAATCCATGGATAGAAGTATATTAGGGGTTGCCAGAGGCTGGGGAGAGGAATTAAGAGAGCAATAAATAGGCAATACTTCTTTAAACTTAAGACATTTTCCCCAACTTAATATTTAGAAAAGTATCTATCTACAGAAAAGTTAAAAGAATACTATCCTTGGTACCCTTTACTCAGAGTCAGCAACTATAAACATTTTTTTTGCCACATTTGTTTGATAACTGAAAGTCAGCTTGGCTGTACATAAAATCCTTAGTACACTTTCTTTCCTTGACAATGTTGCCCCATTGTGGTTTTAATTTGTGTTTGAGTCACTTAGTCTCTTTGCCTGGGAGCCCAGATATGTTTTCCTAGGTATGGTAGAATATGTCTTAAAATTGACTCTTCTAAGTTCCCACAGTTCCACAGTGGACAATTTTAATATGTAGATTCGGGATTTCTTTCATTTATTTATCTTTTGATATGTTTTTATTAGACTATAGCTTTAAACATTGGTTTTGACTTATTGCTGTTTTTCTTTCTTAGAAAATTCAATTATAGGTGTGTTAGATCTTCTTTGTCTTCTATAGCTATTATTTTTTTTCTGAGTTTTTACTTTTTCTTAGCTTAATTCTCTTGGAAAATTTCATTTCATGTTCCGATGTATGCTTTATTGAATCTTTTCTTCTTCGTGCAGCTTGCAGTTTGGTCCTAATTTGGAAGACCATTGTCTTTTTCTTCACTCCCTTTTCTGTAGTCAGGCAATTCTTGTTTCACAAATTTTTTGTTCTGTGCCCACTTTTCTTCTGCATTTGTGAATTTCTGATTTGTGGTGTTTTTTTTCAAATGTTATTGATTGTCTAACTGTATTTGACTCATATTGGAGAGCTGTGATACAGTTTCTTCTTGCCTCAGGGTTGGGGCTTGAGTATTTGCATCAGCTGAAGAATTTTGATTCTAATTAATTTCCTTTTCAAAGTAACTTTGTGTGGATGTTGGCTGCCTTTTCCTCTTCATTTTTAAGACTTCTGGATTTTTCTGAATCAGGTGTATTTACAGATGGAGTTGAAGGATCTGAGTGACTTACTAGTTTCTTAGTTCAAGAGTGCCCTCTTCAGTTGGTACAGTGAAACTCAATTTCTTTAATGAAAAGCATCTCTTATTTGGGGTGTGCAGGGGTGTTAGGGAGAGTTTAGTATGTCAGATTTCATGAAGCTCTTATTTCTGTAGAACCCTGAATTTCCACCAACTTCTTTATTCTTCCCTCTTAATCACCAGATCTCTTAAGAGATAGCTACTCCTTTCAAGTTCCTTTGTTGTCTCCCAGAAGCTGTGCCCTCTCAATACTTTCCCCAAATAATTCCTACCTCTCCACTTCCACACAGGTCCATAGCTGGTGCTGATTTCAGATATGTATTTTCCTACTCAAATGAAAAGGGGGTTTGCAGTCTTCTATTTCCTGCTATGTGCAGTAGATATAATTGTGTTGTGTGGTGAGTTAACTGCGATTTTATTTGCCGTCCTTGGTCTATGTGGTTTTTGGAAGATGTGCAGAAAGATTAAGGTTTAGACATCTGCCATCTATGTTCAAAGAGTCCTAGCTAACTAACCTCAGTTGATAAATGCCAACATTTGTAAATTTTTAGGTGAGGCTTTCATGTGAGCATTAGACAATTAGGCTGGGTTTTTTGTTTTGTTTGTTTTGTTTCAAATGGAAGAAATGCAACGGAGGGTCTTATACAGATAAAATACAGAAGATGGTTCATTCAAGTCTCTTAAGCAATTTTAGCCTGCACCCCTTCTCTCTGACCCTGTCACACTGATACATTGTTTCCATATTGCAGTGGGTGTATATGATATGTCCAGGGCAGTTGTTATGTCTGGTGGCCAACATGTCCGTAGTAGTCTGATATGGTCAGTGCACCCAGGATGGTTGATGCATATGACATAGTGGATCTAGAGTGGTCAGTGTATGTGGGCCATTACTGTGACAAGAGTGGCTGATCTGTTCCGACTGATCTAGATATGTAGCATTCATTTTGGTATCACTGATTTTTCCTTGTCAGGAAACCTTATTCTTTTCTCCAGGTACATGACTCTAAATGGGGGAATGCAAAGTGTCAGCTCCTGATGTAATATATCTAATCTTCCATGGGAGGGAAGAGACTTATTAAAGGGACTGGCCACAGGATTCTGGCTAGGAGAAAAGCTGGCCACTAGAGAGACTCAACACTGCTCAAGTCTAGTTACCTCCAAGTGGAGGTGTACCCTGACTCCTGGAATTCCTGCCCAAGGCCACAGGTCCCTTGATTGCACAGCGCTTAACTGTGGTCCCTTTGGGCAACAACAGTCAGAATGAGTAAGAACAACTGAGTAATCATAAGTGAGCACTTGGAGTGAAGACTTCATTCTACCACTTACTGGGTGAGTGATCTTGAATAACTTAATTTCTCTGAACCTCAGGTTCATTACTTCTAGCTGTACATAAGGCTTGGCTTATTGCCTGGCACCACAGAGCAAACCCTCAACAAATTTTAGCTACCTCCTATTACATATGCATATATACACAGATATAATTGTTTTACACACATGCGTTATATATACATATATATATATATACATACATACACATATTTAAAATACACATACACAGTTTAAGGAGGTTTCCTTAAGTATGGGTATGGTTTTCATTTAATTATTGGATGCTTACATATTCACTGGCTGAAAAGGATTAAGGGGAAAAATCACACTCAGTTTAACTCTAGGGTAAAAAACTCAAGTGATTTATTTGAATAGGTGGTATCCTCTGACAAACCACAATTCTATACAACTACACAACTTTTTTTTTGTTCCTCAAAGTTAGACAATCCTCACCTTCATACTTGTTTGCCTTCACATATCCTACCTTCTTACTTCATAGACATCTATCGAGCCACTATGACCCTCATTCCTAACCTCCAGTGTGTCTCTGTCTAAACCATTAGTCCCAAATTGGCTTAATATAGTTTAGCCTGTGCAATGTATTTGTTGTTGTCATTGTTTTAATTAAATTGAATGACCGGGTAGCGTTGCCAGCATCCCCAGGAACAATTGGCTGGAGCTGAGCAGTGACTCTCCCTTGAGAAAAAGCAGTGCACTGCTGTCTCCACAGCTTCTGTCACTTCCTACGGCCTTATACTCACCCCCCGTTTCATTGTTGTTTCCAATCTCTCCCTGGAGACATTTTTTTTTAAGTTTATTTATTTAGAGAGAGTGCATGTGCACATACGTATATGAGTGGAAGAAGGGCAGAGATAATCTCAAGGTGGCTCTGCACTGCCAGCGTGGAGCCTGGCACAGGGCTCGAACATGTGAACCATGAGATCATGACCTGAGCGGAATGCTTAAGAGCTGAGCCAATCAGGCACCCCTCCCCTGGAGACATTTAACCCTTCTTTACTCCTGTTATTATTATTTTTTTTTAACGTTTATTTTTGAGAGAGAGAGAGACAGAGCATGAATGGGGGAGGGTTAGAGAGAGAGGGAGACACAGAATCCGAAACAGGCTCCAGGCTCTGAGCTGTCAGCACAGAGCCCGATGCGGGGCTCGAACTCACGGACCGCGAGATCATGACCTGAGCCGAAGTCGGAGGCTCCCCCGACTGAGCCATCCAGGCACCCCATACTCGTTATAATCCAACCATCCCTTTCTGTTAAACTCAGTCACACCTTACTTCACATCTGTAGTACAATTTTATCATGTAAATCTGATGAGTCACTTTCTGGCATAGACTCTGTACTGTCTACTACAAACAAAGTTAAGACCAGGTCAGTACAACTTCCCCATACAACTCAATCTTACCTTTATCTCCCCAGTCCTGCTCCATACCTGTCTGACCTCCACCTGGCCTATGTGCTCATACTTCTGCCCACATACCATTCCCTCTGCTTGGGTTCCCTCTTTCCTCCATCACTCAGCTCAAATATTAGCTCTTCCTTGGTCTAGTTGGCTGGCTGAAAAAGTTACTACATCTGTATATTCCCAATTATAATCCAGTGAATAATCCCAACAGTTATGTATAATTATCTAAATATATTTCCATCTCCTCCAGGAGACTAAGGAAGTCAAGGGCAAAAACTGGGTCTTATTCATCTTTGCATCCCCAGAGCCTAATAGTGCTTGATAAGAGAATCAAAGTTATAACTAGATGACATGATATACTAGTCTTGGGCCCTTTTTCTATCAGTCAGCTTGAACTAAATTATGCTGTTGTACCAAATCCACCCAAATCCCAGGGGATGAGAAAAACAAAGGCTTATTTCTCATGCACAGTACTAATCCATCATGGACTAATCTTGCTCCACGTCCATTTTAGGATCCCAGTTGAAAGAAGAGCCCTAGGAGACTGACAGCCTCAGTGGAGAAGGAAAGAGATTGGTGACCATGCTCTGGCTCCTGAGGCTTCCGCTCAGAAGTGGCAGACTTCATTTTTGCTCGTATTTCATTGGCTAAAGCAAGTCAGTATGCCCAAACATAAAGCCAATGGGGCAGAAAAGTAAAATTCTCCTAAAGAGTGAATGGCTTTAACTTTGATACAATCTACCACATAGCCACCATATCCGGTTCACCTTCTAGGGGCATGGAGGCCTGTGGGACATTTCCTCAGGCTTCTAGGTCAGTGAGCTTTGGAACCCAGCTAAGGGGAAGCCCCTGCAGGAGACAGGAGAATGTGAGGTTGGGAGAAGCCAGGGCATCCCCCATCTCCCCCCACCCCCCCCAGTTGCAGGAAGGCTTCTGCAGAGGCTGGCTGTATTTCCTCCATGACTCTAGCATCCAGCAGCCAGGTCTCCTGAGTTTCCTGCTTCTGCTGAGTTGGCCCTTGACACTATGATCTTAGACTCACATCCTCTGATCTAGTCTCCTAATCTGCAAGGTAGGGAGAGAATCTACTCACATCATCCAGTTGTTTCAAGAACAAAACTAAAGAATGTTTATGAAAATATGCAAAGAATGAAGTGCTAGATAAAAAAAAGTGCTTGAAGGTATACAAAGTGAGGCAACATGGTGTTGCAGAAAAGGAGACTGGGGATCACAATGCTTACGTTCATGATCTTGCTCTGCCACCAACTGTCACCTCATCCAGGCAACACTGTGTTCACTATTTTCCTCATCTGCAAATTGGAGATAACAATGTTGATAATGAAGCGGTCACAGAATAGCATAAATGTGAAGAGCTATGAAGATGTATACTCTCAAGTGTAAAAAGCAATACAAATGTTAAATTAATTCACTAGTTATAAGCAGGAAAAAAAACTTTATTTCTATCAAATTAAAAAGTAGGAATCAATCTTCAAGCAAGATAATCAAAATAGTCAATAACAATTAACAGTTAGGAGAGCATGTACAGATTAGACTACAGGTTTAGATACTCTGAATTAAGCACATACACCCAAATCAAGAGGGCTGACAACTTTCACTGAAGAAAAGCACTGACTCATCGTAAACACACAACTTCTGGGAAACTGGAGCTGACTTTTCACAGGACAGTAAACCGAAGTGACAAGTTGTCATTGGCTTAAGAGAACAGATTTGAGCTTGAGAGGGGTCACAGTGAAACGCCATTGTAATGCAACAATTTCCCCAGAGATCTGTTCATCTCAAAAACAGGAATATATAAAAATCAGTAGTACAAATTCTCATAAAACTAGAAAAACCCTCTAAGCCCTAACACCTTGGAGCTTACATAAAGACTGAGTTTTTTTTTCTTCCCTTTACCCTTCACTAAATTAAATACAAAACAGTTTGTTTTTATTTAGCACATTTCTGACTTCACAGCCAAAGCTTTAAAATGAAGAAAGGTTTTATGAAATGGAATTAGACACACACCAACCCCAGGGAGAATCACAAGGTGCACTTGGTGTAACCTGCAAAAGTTACAGACAGGAAATCTTTATTTCCAGGAAGACACATGCTGTTTCCTGGAATAGCATAATTATTACCCGGAAGGAATGCACATCCATGCCATCCAAGGGCTCTTGTCCCCTTGGAAATGTTTCACCATCTCTCCCTCCCTCTCCCTACACACACACACACACACACACACACACACACACACACACATGCTCACTGATCAAATTGGGGGAATTTCCCTGAAGCATACAGAATAATGGCATTTATTTTGGCAAGAATTGTGCAATTTGTTAAAAGAAAGATAAGGTATGGCATTTATGAACAACTGTAATTATAGTATATCTCAACAGATGCAGGAAGTATATTTTTCTTCATAGTTGAAATACGGCTTCATGGGTTTCCCAACATCTGGCTCTTGCACACTTTTCATCTAGAAACCAGACTGGATCAGTTATATGTGGAAAGGGATGATAACTTATGACTAGACCACACTCCCGTATTAAAAAAAAAAAAAAACGAAACAAAAAAAAAAACAAACAGGCTGCATTGCTAGGTTCTCCTTTTGAGACACCAAATAGACCAGGGAGTTACTAAAAATGCAGGGGAATTAAAAAGAAAGCAATTCATACTAAGAACACAACTTGGCCTTATGAATTGCCTCTCTGGCAAAATTAAATGCAGCAAAAAAAGATACTGTGTTTTAAATGAAAGGTAATAAATGAAATTCATCAGGTAGATATGAATGTCTCCCGAGATCCTGTAACTCAGCAGAGTGCAGATGAGATATATGCTCTCTGTATATACAGTGTGCAACTACCACCAAGACCCACTGAGTGCCCACTTCTTGCCTCAGCACCAGAGTGCCAAAAGCAAAGATTCCAGGTACAATCAAATAACACTGCTTTACCTATTAATTAGAATGGGGAACTCAAAGGAGGAAAAGGTACAAAAAAAGGCCCTTTTGGATTTCTTGATTAATCCCTATAGATAGATGAAAATACAAACTTAAGTGAACAGAATGATTGCAGTTTTTACACAGAGGCAAGATAACTAAAACATCTATTACATTAGGGTAACTACTGCAGATTTAATTAGACAATGCACATAATGCACTTAGCATTAAGTACCAATAAACAGGAACTACTAAGAATGCCTATGCCTTAACATATTTGAAATTTGTGGTCTTTATGACCTAAGCAGGACCCCAGCAGGCTGGTAAGCTGTTTAAACTGCTAAACAGCTAAAGTCAAATACTGAAATCAGTTTAGTGAACTAAATTTTCTAACAGTCCTATTTATGGTTTTGCACAGGCACCCATCTATCTAAAACCATCCTGTCTCAACAACATTTTTAAGTGGTAGGTAGGCGAAGCCACAGCAGTAGCTCTTTCCAAGAATCCCCCTTATCCATTGGCGGTTATTACCTTTTTTCCTTCCCTACCAAAGGGAGGGGTACACCCTGGGTAAAGCTGGAGCTCATCTGAGCTTGGCTGCTGAAAGGTGGTGGGGAGTGACCCTGGGCAGGGCGGATAACACAGGAAGCCAATCTCCCCTGGTTTCCGCCAGAATTGTGCATGACAAGCAGTGAGTGCCACATCAGATGGCAGGCAAAGGTGTGAATGTAGCATTCAGGATCATGTTAATATGCAATGTGACATAGGCAAGATGGTATGCTGGGGGCTCCATCACCTGCCAGCACTTCAGGAAGGATGTTTATCATCAGGGCCTTATTTGGGGGTGGAAGTGAGGGAGTGATTTCTCCTGCTATCAGGGAAGAAAAGTGAGTAGCATCTAACTCCCAGAAGCCCAGATCTACAGGGAGCACTATAGTTGAAGGCGGATGAAGTGTTAAGGTCCCTTAGGGGTACAATACCATGGATACCAAAAGCATAGGTAGGTGAGGAACATGAAGGAAACTGACCCCTCCACAGATTAGCCTGGACCCAAGCCCAGCCTATTTCAACAGCCTTTCATTTTATAAGTGAGAAGTTAGGAAAGAAGATCAAAGGCTCAGATCTTCCTCTAGCAACTCCCTTTGCTTAAGCAAAGCGGGGAGGGGGAGAACAGTCCCATATAGAGCTGAATGTCACTTCTGCTACTTTTGACGAGGCCACTTGGAAATACGAGCAAAATCAAGCAGGCTCAGCACCCTAGGTTGGTTGGGACAGGACACAGATAGTTAACATCCAGGAGCAAACTCAGGCTGCAGAATCAGGAAAACCTGGGTGTGAGTCCTGGCTGGACTGTCTGTTGGCAGCAAGAGCCTGGGCAAGATGCTTCACATCTCTGACCCTTGTCTTCCTTGTTCATAAACATGGCCTCATGCCTATCTCAAAGGATGCTTGGAAGATTAAATGAGTGTTTGCTAAGGTCCTACAACTTTACCTATCGCCCAAAGGCCTTCAGTAAATGATACTTATTTTATGTCTGCCTTAGTGTTAAAGGATATTAAACACAGCAATGTCTCCAAGTTCTAAGTAAGTGGGAAGCCTGTTCAGACAATGAAAAGCAAAATTAATTCACAACTGGCTAAATCACAGAATATGTGGACCGGTAGGAATCTTATAGACACCCAAATTACTCTCTTTGCAGAACTGTGAAGGAACCGTATCTGTGGCAGTAGAAGAAAAACCAAGAAAAGATGTCCCTTTAGCTTTTATCAAAATATTTTCAAGAGAATTTTAATTTTTTACAAAATTACTGGAGAAAATGCTAGAGAGCTTGTTGAAGAAAATCTGAAATAGACTTTTTAGGCCACTGAACATGAAATAAGTATCATCTTTCAAAGACGCATGGAAAAGGTGTTTGTCTTTTTTATTGGTCACACCAAGCACAGGGCCCTCACCAAGCACAGAAACAGCAAATGCCGTTGAGACACTGAGAGGCTCCCACACTGACTATAACTATCTATTCTGCTGGAGGAGAAGAGGGAAGGATTGAGAACTAGAGTATGGCATCAGGGACCAGCCATTTCTCATAACTCTCTCAAAAACTCCAAAGGGAGTCTGTTAAACACAAAGAGAAGTAAAGAAAGAGTCATGTAGATTTTTCTACTTCCAAAAGGACACAAACTTTCCTCTCTTGAATTACCCATAAAACAACCTTAACTCTCTAGTTTTCCTAGTTTTTAGAAATTGTCTCCATGGCAGTGCTAGTCTAAATTGTGCAACTTTCTTCATATCAGGTTTGTTTTCTCCGTACCTGGTTCCCCAGGAAACCTGAGCTTTACCTACAGGTCTGATTTTCACCCTGTCCCCACCAACCGGCATTCAAACATGGCTCTTCTAGAGCACTAGAAGTCCGTATCATGCACTGATGTTTCACAGACCTGAACTGGGCATCTCCATTGCATACACCCAAAAAGTAACATGGTGATTCAGAGAATGAGGAGACCAGTCTATGTTTCCACTAAGGTAGTCAAAGAACATTCGCATGAAGGTATAGAGGAGAGGAACTGTGAAGAGCGGGGCAGTATTTGTAAGGAAGATGCAATCATTACCATACAGAACACATCTGCCAGGGAATTGACTGGAGATTCTCCAGGACATCTTCAGAAAATAAACAATGCATTGCAACACCAGAGGCGTGCTGAAATAGGCTCCCCGCCCCCCTTCTCTTCAGTATGAGGAGTTAGAAGTCACTCTCAGGAATAGCAAAGAACCCTCCTTAGGGACAATCACGATGCATGAAGAGGGGTATTTATTTTTAAGGCAACAGGAATAAATTTCATTGTCCTTCCCAGAGGAGAGCCAGAATTACATTAGGTGGCCACCAAGTCTGGAAACCAGGCAAATCTTTAATAAATGGTTTATTGATATTACATTACAAAGAATGACAAAATTGTATCATCTATATTTCTAGACTTAATGGCCACCCCACAGAAAGCATCTTTGGAATAGAAAGAAAAAAAAAAATTAAGAATTTGTTTTCCCATAATCACAAAGCTGTCATACTCAGTCTGGGCACAGCTAGTGCAACATTTTCCTCAACCCACAGGCTCCATTCCCTTTACCAACTATTTATAATATGTTTGGGTCACTCACAGGAGAAAAACACTGTCAGCATCAACATTTAGCAGCATTTCAAAATACATTTTTTTTGTCTTGAATAAAAAGCTAAACTATTCTTTTAGTGCAGTAATTCCATATGGTCTTATTACTTCTATACACAAGATAATGATTCTTTAACGTGTATGTAGTATCTCCCATTTTTCTGAAGACTCCCAAAGACTTTGAGGATTTTATTTTTTCATGATAAAAGAAAAGAGCAGTGTCAACCCATGAGGGTCAGCCCAGCAGCGTAAGTAGACCCTCTGCAGAGCTCAGTTCCTGCTGCAAGAAGCATCTGGACACCCTCCCCTCACTCTCGGCTCTTAGAAAGGAATCTGAGAGAGATAAAAGCAGTAACTATCTATTACTTCATAGTCTAGGAAGGGAGAAAACAGATGTACCAAAATACAGTCTAATAAAAATACTAGAAGCCAAATCCTTTCATTCCAGGATGTCTGAAAAAGGAGAGACTCTACAGAGCATGGAGGCAGAAAAAGGTAGCACTCCGAACAGAAAAGCTAATTGTGGACAGTCACTCAAGGCCAGAGAAGTGACCACAGAGCAACTGGCTTCAATCGCACGGTCACCAGGAAGGGCACATACCAGAGAACTTGGGACAAGGCCGGGGCTACTGCCCTTGGCATTCTCAGGCCACCTGGTGCTGTGGTTCAACAGCCTTTGGGGGGCAGGGAGAACCAGAGGCCAACACCATCACGTGTTAAAAGGCTACTATGGCAACAATGTGATGGTCAGAAATCAGCTAGAGTTTGGGTTATACACCCTTTGAAATCCAGCCTGTACTTGCTTTCTTGTGAAGGGCTTGAGACGTGCAGAGACATCCTAGACACGTGTGGGTGACCCTTCATCAGAAAGGCAGAGAAGAGCCTCTTCATTAACTCTTTCTCCTCATTTGTTTTCATTTCAGTTCACCATTTGGACTAGAAAAGACGCTGCAAGCTATCACCGCTAGCTTCTAATTTGGACACGGCACCAATACTACACATACAACTGAATGAATGACATCTTCCTGGTTCTTCATTGGGCGGGCTCAGTATGCTTCTTTGGACTGAATAGGTGTGATCTTGTTTGAGAAAAGCATGTAAACATAGGGCCAGATTTTATTAGTCTCCGTCCCAGAAAATTGGTGAAGCACTCCTCGGCTCCTGAAAAATAAAATCCAACACATAAACGCATTTTAGGTTCACTTTTTTTTTTAAATGTTTATTTTTGAGACAGAGAGAGAGAGAGAGAGAAAGAGAGAAATAATGCACAGGGGAGGGGCAGAGAGAGGGGAGACAGAGGACCCAAAGTAGACTCTGCACTGACAACAGGAAGCCCAAGCTCGAACTGACAAACTGTGAGATCATGACCTGAGCCGAAGTCAAAGTCAGATGCTTAACCAACTGAGCCACCCAGGCGACCCTTAGGTTTCTTTTTAACATGATATTAGGGCAGGTGAAGATCCAGGGTATAAAGCAAGCATGATCTCATGGTCTATCACACACACTGCTAAGTGCCAAAGCAGCCCCCGCAAATGTATCAACACCTGCACTTGGGGATACTTAAATAAGGCCACAGCTTTTACAATTCTGGCATGCCTAGCATGATACCACCTCTTCTTCTCCTATTTAAAACATATCAAAGAGGGGCGCCTGGGTGGCTCAGTCAGTTGAGTGTCTGACTCTTGATTTCAACTCAGGTCACAATCCCAGGATCGTGGGACTGAGCCGCGTTGACAGGCTCTGCACTGAACATGCAGCCTGCTTAACTTTCTCTCTTTCTCTCTCTCCTGCCCCTCTCTGTGGCTCGCATGTTCTTAAAAAAACAAAAAAAGAGGGGCGCCTGGGTGGCTCAGTCGGTTAAGCATCCGACTTCAGCTCAGGTCATGATCTCACGGTCCGTGAGTTCGAGCCCCACGTCGGGCTCTGTGCTGACAGCTCAGAGCCTGGAGCCCTTTTCAAATTCTGTGTCTCCCTCTCTCTCTGCCCCTCCCCTGTTCATGCTCTGTCTCTCTCTGTCTCAAAAATAAATAAACGTTAAAAAAAAATTTTTTTTAAAAAGAAGAAAAAAAGAAAAACATATCCAAGAATAACATTATATGGACAATACCAAATTTGCCTCAGTACACACTTTCAAAAAACAGATCACTGGGGCACCTGGGTGGCTCAGTCAGTTAAGCATCTGACTTCGGGTCAGGTCATGATCTCAAGGTTCGTGAGTTTGAGCCCCGTGTCCAGCTCTGTGCTGACAGCTTGGAGCCTGGAGCCTGCTTCGGATTCTGTGTCTCCCTCTCTCTCTACCCCTCCCCTCACTCTGTCTCTCTCTCCCTCAAAAATAAACATTAAAAATTTTAAAACAAAACAGATCATTGACAAACTTTGGTACTATAAAACCCTTGTTACTTACAACAGATCACAAAACACAGGATAGATCATAGTAACATGATCAGGAACTTCTAATCTAAAGGCCTGCTAAATTATTTGGGAGCTGAAGGGTCAGAAATTGATATATAGCGGAGGCTGTAGACAGCTGTCCTGCATGCAGTCTGCAAATGGGTTTTGTTTGGTTTGCATGCTGTTAAAAATGTTATCTGTTGCTAATAGTTTTAAAAATTGGGATTTACACACACACACACACACACACACCACCCCCACATACACACAAAGCCAGATTTCTGCTTCTCCTGAGAAATAGGTATCACTAGCCACTCTGGGTCTGAGTGCCCCTGTGGTAATAATTGGCTGAACATCATACAGCAGCTGTACAGTTCAACTGTCACTCACCTGCCCAGATTAACACAGCCCATTACCAGGTTTGACACTCATTTCCAATACCTGCCTGGCCCCCGGAACCATATGAATCTGCCATCCGTAGCTTATAGTTTTAGCTTTTTTTTTTTTTTCCTTTGGTTAAATTCCCTCCTCGACATAGCTAGTCAAAAGGTCCCTTCTAATCCTCCATCCAAATGACATATGTGGGAGTGTCAAAATATAAGCCATTATTTCAGCTCCTTAAAAAGAAAGATGAATATAATTCTACACGTAATTTTACAACCAGACAGAGAGGATCAGGTTTCGGTCCTTGTATTACAAGAATTTCAGCATAAAAGAACTGGACTATATCTCCCATGTACAACCCCCAACATTTCACCTGACCTGCAGGGAGGAACTGGGCCTTTAGGATTTATCTAGCTTAAAGAAACACCACCCTACCTCAGTCCAGTGTCCTTCCCACTGGGCACCATACTGTTTTAATTGGCCCTCCGCCATGAAAATGTTGAAGCACACTCACTTGTATAATTCAATGACTGGCTTTGCCACATCCTTGTACTGTCTTAGCCGGGCAGCAACTGCTTCAGGTTTATCATCCTCCTGCTGGACTAATGGTTCACCAGTAATGTCATCAATCCCCTACAGATACCAGAGAAACCAGTTAATACGGCCAATAGCTGGGCCATTCCATAGATGAAAAACTTTCCTATGCAAAACCCATGTATTCACCTTTGACCCCTCCCACATGATGAATTAGGCCTGATGACAATGGTAATAGTGAAAGTAGTTGAAAAAAAGAAATAACACTCTTAACAGTATGTTAACCTTATCCATTGAGAGCTGACATGAAATCGTTATTAACTTCTCAGATCTTTCTGAACATGTTACACTGCTACTGATAAATGATATTTTCAATTTATAGTTTAAAACTCCATGCTGCCTCCCCCAACAATAAACGACCTTTAGACACTATCACTCTGGCCCTCTAAATATTCCTAAAACTGCCTTGCTTTCTAAAGTTTGAGCTGTTAATAAGGAAAATAAATCATCTCAAAGAACCAAGTGGTTTACTTAGGAGAACACTGATCTAGGAGAAGGTATCTCTCTCCTACCTCTGCTAGCTTTCAAATCCTTTTCTGAGATTAATCTTACTCAGGCTATTTTACTAGATCACATAATGACTTGCCTAAAGGTAGATTAAATAGGCATGAATCATATACCTATGATAAACAAGAACAAACATTCCGAGAACTGAAAAGCTGCAATTCTAAGAACCTGATTTTTGACATATTTTAACCTTCTCAGGAAACATATCTACTTAAAAATGGCAACGTGCACATAAGAAGATCTTGCCTCCTGTGTCCACGCCTATTACCCACCAGGGGAGATAGTCACATGAAATAAATCTGTCAAAAGGCAGGCTAGAGCAGAACCAAAAGGTTCAGGCAACTCAACTGGATAATCAGAAACCAGCTATAAATTTGAAACACACTAAAATTCCATTACAGCTCAGGGCCATGGGTACATAATTTATGCTTATGATTTGTTGGTGAGCCCCATAATCATCACATGTGTATTCCATGGCTGTTACCCTGACACAACAGGAGAGATGGGGGTGGGGGAAAGCTGTACATCACCTCTACTTTCATCCCCTTTACTTATGGTTGCAAAGCTCAGAAGTCATTTCTAGGACCTCAGAGCACCAGTAAATACAACAACTACTTCTAGAACGAGCAGAATGATGCTGGGGTGACAGCATCCCTCCTTCCAGGACAGCCTGGCCACAGTGGCTACCAAGAGGTAGCCCAGACTAGCACTTCCACTGCTGACTTTGGGGGCAGCACTGTAATAACTGCAGGTGTTCTTTTAGTATACCCAGTCTTTGGAAAGCAACTTAATATTAAAGGTTCTCAAACTTTAAGAGAATCTTTGCTTCAGCAGGGCTAGGCGGAGCTAAAATGTGAAGCATCTGTGTTGGACTTCAGTGCGTATTCAGGACCCTCTTTTCCCCTCCATCATTTTTCCCCCTCTACTAGTTTCTTGAAAAAGAAAGGAGGAAGGGACCTAATACAGGAATTCCAGAAGTATTTACTATATTTTTAAAAAGATTTCTGGGGCACTGGGGTAGCTCAATTAGTTAAGCACCGACTTCAGCTCAGGTCATGATCTCATGGTTCGTGGGTTCGAGCCCCTCATCAGGCTCTGTGCTGACAGCTCCGAGCCTGGAGCCTGCTTTGGATTCTGTGTCTCCTCTCTCTGCCCCTCCCCAACTCATGCTCTTTCAAAAATAAACAAATGTGAAAAAAAAAAAAAGACTTCAAAAGGCAACTAGTTCATTTCGCCCAAATGAATAAGACTCACTGGAACTTTATCAATGGCACTCATGAGCTGGGAAGGCATCCTTACCCTCTTGAAGTTGGTTTTCTGTAGTAATTATTGACTCTATCGATATTCAGGTCTACCTATTCCATACACATTAATCCAATAAGATACAACTGTCACCTCTTTCACATTTGGAGGATTAAAAGTAATACTATCTGCCTCCCCATAATTGGAGTTAAGAATCATATTGAGGGGCGCCTGGGTGGCTCAGTCGGTTAAGCGTCTGACTTCGGCTCAGGTCATGATCTCGCAGTCCGCGAGTTCGAGCCCCGCGTCGGGCTCTGTGCTGACAGCTCAGAGCCTGGAGCCTGCTTCGGATTCTGTGTCTCCCTCTCTCTCTGACCCTCCCCCGTTCATGCTCTGTCTCTCTCTGTCTCAGAAATAAATAAAAAACGTTAAAAAAAATTAAAAAAAAAATCATATTGAACTAATTCCTATCATTACCAGAAAGAACAGTAATTCTTTAAATGAGTTCATTAACTTAAAAAGTTTCCTGGGGCACCTCGTAGCTCAGTCGGTTAAGCATCTGACTCTTGATTTTGGCTCAGGTCATGATCTCACAGTTCATGAAATCGAGCCCCACATTGGGCTCTATGCTGACAGCATGGAGCCAGCTTGGGATTCTCTCTCCCCCCCTCTCTCTGCCCCTTACCCACTGCACACACATACTCTCTCTCAAAAATAAAATAAACATTTAAAAAAATAAAGAAGTTTCTTTAAACATGTACCTTTATACATGCTTATTTTATGTAAACATGCTGTTTTTTTGAACTTGCTATTCCTCTAGTCTTCCCCCTTTACATCCTTACTCCCATCTCTCCCATGACCCCGCCCACTTTAACCCCAGTTCTTCATCCAGACCCAGTGTTAACCATTTATCCCTGGTCTTATGAAGCCAGAGAGCACTTATAAACACACACACAAACAGATATGTGTAAAGAAAGACAGTCACTGTTTTATAAAAATGGAATCATTGTGCTATTTGCTTTTCATATTCAGTAATACACCTGGAGGAAATGTTTCTTCAGGTCAAAGTATATAGCACAAAGTCTTTCTTTTTACTGACTACAAAACGTAGATATTCGCTAATTCATTTAATCATCCCCTGCAAATGAGCATTCATTTTTGTGTTCAGATTGTTTTGTTTTTCCCTAAAATCAACACTGGAATAAGCGACACTGTGTACATGATCTTACCTGCTAGTGCTTTCATCTCCATAACCTATACTGCCAGTGGTGGGTTGAATGAAATAAAAATTTTAATGTAGGGGTGCCTGGGTGGCTCAGTCGGTTGAGTGACGACTTCAGCTCAGGTCATGATCTCACAGCTTGTGAGTTCAAGCTCCACATCGGGCTCTGTACTGACAGCTCAGAGCCTGGAGCCTGCTTCGAATTCTGTGTCTCCCTCGCTCTCTGCCCCTCCCCCACTCACACTCTGTCTCTCTCTCTCTCTCTCTCTCTCTCAAAATAAACATTAAAAAAATTTTTTTAATGTACATTGCTAGATTCCTTTTTAAAAAGACTACAAATACTAGGTCTGATAAAGATGAGAGTATCATTTTTCTCAGATCCCCACCAGCAATAGATGTTATAAACTTGAATTTGCCTTCCTTGACCACTAGTGAATGAGAAATTTCAAATACATTTGGCCATGTAGATTTGTTCTTTTTTGAATCATCTATTCATATCCTTCCTATACTTTACAACCAAAATGCTGTGCCTCTTTCTTGTCAGTCTGTCAAAGGGCCCTGTATAGTCTTACATGCACATGAGGTGGATTGAAGTCCAGGTTATACACCCTTCCACTGGGAGGGTGAATCCAACGTCGGCTGAGACGGTCTTTGAGTGTTTCAAATGGAATGTTCAAAGTGATCACTAGATCCAGCTCGCAGATTCTGTCCAGGGCTTCAGCCTGTACTAATGTCCTAGGAAAACCTAAATGCCAAAAACAAAACATATCAAATGCAAGACCTTTCCCAATTCCAATGAGTCAATGAAATATTTTCAGTGACAGAATAATCAAATCTATACATATATCACCCAGAATTAAGTTTTTATCAGACATTTATGTCTACCTCCTTAAATTTAATGCTAGAAGAAAATAGGCTACTTTAAAATCCAGTTTTGGCATTTGGGACACTGAAAGATTAAGGGGTCACATGACACAAGCAGAGAGTATACTAAACGAAAAAAACACTAAACCAGTTCTAGCTTTGCTCTTAACTACTCACGTAACCCTAGGCAAGTTATATCACCTCCATTTCCTCTTCTGTTAAAGAAGTGAAGGGACAAAATTATATTTGTGTCCTTTTATAGCTTTAACAGCTGATAAGTATATTATTCATAGGCTATCCCCAAAATTATATATACATATACATGTATATATTTTTTTCTCCATTCCCCACTCTTACAAAACTCAACATGTGGTCTGCAATCTAGTACAGTAACCACAGAAATAAGAAAAAGCATTTAGGAATTTTATAGCAATTCCACAGTAATTTCAAGCCTAGTGAATCTAAAGTTTATGGTTGAATTTGTGGTTTTCTTTTAACTTTTCTAGTAATTTGCTCTTGTTGTATTTGATAAAAGGATTGCTCTGCAGTAGGCGGGGGGGGGGGGGGGGGTGGGGGGGTGGGGGGGGGGGTGGACTGGAAGCTCCAGGCTTCCCTTGGAGCTTATTTTCTAATTTCTCCAATAAGGAAAATTATCCAACGGTCCCCATAGTGTCTAACCTGTGATGTTGTTTATTACAGAAGATGAAGTTACATCTTTTCCAAAAAGACACAAGAATAGAGAGCACCAAACCTGGGGCATGTGTTCAACTCTATTGTTATGACAGGGAAAGAAAAGGCAAGTTCAAACAGAGGTGGGAAAAAGCTTATCTTGCAGGGCAGATCTCAGTTCATTAGCTATCACATGGCTAACACAAGGTAATCACAGGCTCCCAGAAGAAACTGCCTTCACATTCTTGTATGCTGTCCTCCCATGACCCATTAATGCATTTGGACTGGCTTCAACAGAGAAATAGGTTATTTCTAATTTTTTTAAATGCTTATTTATTTTTGAGAGAGAAAGAGACAAAGTGAATGTAGGAGGGTCAGAGAGAAAAGGGAGACACAGAGTCTGCAGCAGGCTCCAGGCTCCAAGGTGTCAGCACAGAGACTGACGTGGAGCTCAAACCCACGAGCCGTGAGATCATGACCTGAGCCAAAGTCAGATGCTTAACCAACTGAGCCACCCAGGCACCCCTAGAAATAGGTACTTCTAATCCTGCAGCCCAGGTGATGCCTGAGCCAATAGCCCAGCATTGTCTCCCTCCTCCCAGAGTGACTCTCTGGCTAAGCATCCTCTTCACAAAAAAGGCACCCACACACTGGGAAACTATACAAGAAGTACGTTCATGGTGGTTTTCTTTGCAGTGGGAAGATGGGGGATTCCTTTCTACTCTTCTAGTTTCTCATTTTTTTTTAATTGAGCATATAGTGCTTTCAGAATGGAAACAAAATTCTGCCCTTAAATAAAGAGCTAAGTGGATTTTTTTCAAATCTCAATATAATTTGTTAGACCAAGTTACGATTACTTAACATTTAGGGAAATGAAAGGTCAAACTGTATCTGCCTAAGGTCAAGCACACTGTGGAGACGTGGCCTTCACACTGGCACACAGTGGGCAAACATTTCCATGTAACACTAGGGTAGCTGTCTTCTAGTCTTCTGTTCAGTGGCCATACTTATTTGACCAGTTGCCTTACTTTAAAATCCCAATTCTGTGGGGGCGCCTGGGTGGCGCAGTCGGTTAAGCGTCCGACTTCAGCCAGGTCACGATCTCGCGGTCCGTGAGTTCGAGCCCCGCGTCAGGCTCTGGGCTGATGGCTCGGAGCCTGGAGCCTGTTTCCGATTCTGTGTCTCCCTCTCTCTCTGCCCCTCCCCCGTTCATGCTCTGTCTCTCTCTGTCCCAAAAATAAATAAAAAACGTTAAAAAAAAAAAAATAAATAAAAAATAAAAAATAAATAAATAAAATCCCAATTCTGTGAAATTATAGGACTCTGTCAAGCTCTGTAAACTCATTATGTAATTTTTTCTTTCTATTATGGAATGGCTTGACTGCTTACATCTGAACTTATTAAATGGCCTCTCTCTTGAATATTAAGTTCAAAAAGAAACTTAATTTTAGAATTGGGGCTTCACAGCAACTGGATGTATCCTGGAGCTTCAAATATATGATAACTACCAGGCAGATAACAATGTGATACTCTCTGGGTCACCAAGGAGCAAGATTTGGCCCCAAGTGGGCCCTCATGGCTCAATTCAATCTATGGCTACATAGGCTGGATGGTAGGCAAGGAGTCTCAGTAGAGTCCAGATAAAACCATGCCTCCTTTACTTTTCCACCAAATTCCTTATTGCATACTACACATACCCTCAACCAGGTCCTTTTTTCCATCTCCCTTTCTCCAACAGCTCACTCTAGGTCAGACTGGGGATGCTGCAGAGAGAACTTTGGTAGCAAACCTGGAGCCCCAGACTTAAGTCTATTAGTCAACTTTAGCCTAAGTTCCCCTACACTGTGCACCATAGTCTGCTTTAGAAGATGGGTTTCCTGAAATGGGATTTAAGATATGCTTTACTCCCTTTGTGATTCTCTGGCACTGTACCTGGGACATTCTAAACTGAAATTCCAGCAAAGTTGAGGGCAGTGAGCCTTCCCCAGAAGGGCACTCTTTCTCTGACTGCCATGTCCTAGCTTTCCCTGCAGAGCCCACTCTTCATGAAGGCTCCAAAGTGACAACTGGAGGGGCGCCTGGGTGGCTCAGTCAGTTAAGCATCCAACTTCTGCTCAGGTCATAATGTCATGGTTCGTGGGCTCGAGCCCCATGTCGGGCTCCGTGCTGACAGCTCAGGAGTCTGGAGCCTGCTTTGGATTCTGTGTCTCCCTCTCTCTCTGCCCATCCCCTGCTCATGCTCTCTCCTCTCTCTCAAAAATAAAAAAATTTTTTCAAATTGACAACTGGAGTTAGATTTAGAGGCCTGCAGCCAAAACAACCCCAAGATCAATCTCTATGCTTTCCCCAAATCCTTTTTCAAGGAAAAGTCATTTTCTAAATCAGTGGCTTCCAAAGGGACCCTTGCTAGAGTATGAAAAGAAAATAGAGCCTCTGTTGCATTGTTTTGTTCACTGTTTTTCAGATTCTAGTTTGGAGAGTGCATTTTATAAGGTATATGGTAGTAAAACTGTATATGCACATAATTCACACATATCCATATACTGAAGATATAAAGTAAACATTTTTACTGAAAACTGTGCACAAAGAATTTTAGAAATCACTCCTCTGAGGACCTGAGTTCTCAGCCTCAGTCCCTGTCCTGGGGTTCTCAGCATCACTAGCCACTATCCTGACAATAAAACATTGTTCTTTATCCTTTGCACAAAATATGGAAACTGAGTACAGTGGCAACAAAGAATAGGAAGCTCTGAAAGAGAATACAACAGTTCCTCCCACAAATAAAAGCTCAAATCTTATCGGCTAAAGTTTCTAGCCTAAAGGCCAGTCTGTTCAACTCCCCCACAACTGTTTCTGAACTCTGGTGCCCTCTGGAGGAATGGGTGGAAAATGCAACTGTGTACCAAATAAACTCGAAACAGATTTCAAAAATGTTAGGTATTGTCTACCTTCTAGGCTTTCACATTCAGACCCACTAATGACCAGAGAATCATTAATTCTTGTGACTTAGAGGTCTTCTGTTAGGACAGTGGCTCCTATCATAGCCTCCCATCCTCAAAATGTGTTAAAGTTGAAAGAACCATGGAAAATACAGAAGCCTACATAATGAAAGCTAAAATGTAAGAGTTCTATTTTAAGATGCTAATGTTGTTGGAATGCAACCATTTTTATGGTTCAGAAGTACCAACAAGAGAAATAAGTCATTCCACAACTTTAAGGGTTCTCCATCTGATGGGGCACATCAACATTATCAGGGAAGACTTACAAGGGGGGAAAAAGAGCTTATGGGTACTCAGATTCCATAACATTCTTCCCAGAATGGATCATCTGGGAGCAGGAGCAGGACTTAGGTATTTTTTTAAAGTTATCTAGGTGACTCGGACTGGTTAAGAACCACCAAACTTCTCAGTGACAGCAACAGTGTAAGTGCAAAACTAACTACTTGTATCTATCCCATTCGGGGGAAGTTTCAACACCTCTTTTAAACAGGTACAAAAACACTTTGCAGAGAATCCTCTTTACCTCAGTTTCATGGCAAGAGGAGAACTGGGAAGGAAATTCCCAGAGACAAATCTTTCCAGATTCACTAAGCCCCTAACTCAAGCCACCTGTTTATGCTATTCCTGTCCAGGATCTTACCTGTAAAAAAAGTGGTGTGGCAAGGGAAAGTACAGTATAACAGAACAGTGGGCAAAGATCTGGATGCCAGCTGTGGTTTCAAAAGTGAGGAGAAGCTGCAGTAAGCCAGAAACCTCAGGGCTCGGTGGGACGTGTCTGGAACCAGACACACCTGGACTTCATTCCCAGTTCTCCCTAGCCAGAACTGCAAGAACATCCACCAGCTTTGTGTAATCTCTCTGGTCCTTAGTTTTCTCAGATATACAACAAGGGCATATCAATTTGCTGGGGTCGCCATAACAAAGTACCACAGAACAGGTGGCTTGAACAACAGAGATTTAAGGTCTCATGGTCCTGGAGGCTAAAAGTCTGAGATCGAGGTGTCAGGGAGGGTTGGTTCTTTCTGAGGCCTCACTCGTTGGCTTGCAGATAGCTTCCTTCTCCCTGTGTCTCCCATAGAATTTTTCCTCTGTGTGTGCCTGTATCCTAACTTCCTCTTCTTATAAGGACACTACACTAGTCATTGCAGATTAGGGCCCACCCTATGACCTCATTTAACTTAATTACCTCTTCGGTGACCTTATCTCCAAAAAAGAGTCAAATTATAAGGTACTAGGAGTCAGGACTTCCAACAGATGAATTTAAGGCGGCGGGGGCAGGGGACACAACTCAGTCCATAACAAAAGGTAATGCCTACTGCATGGCTGATTTGAGGATTAAGAGAGACAATCTTTCTAGAATGTTTAAGATGTAAAGTGTTAGGCACAGAGTGAGCACTCAATAAATGGCCGCTGCTGCTCTAGGTAGAGCTCTCCTGGGGGCTCAACTGGTTTCCCAGTTCAGCGTGAAGGAAAGGTCCTCATCCCCCAGCTGGCTTCTATTTAATTCCTTTCCTGAGATTTGCTAGTTTGGGGAGTCACTGGTGCTCTGTGCTCTCTACCATAACTAGAGCCCAGCACCTCTAGTTATTAGCCTGAGCAGACTGCACATTCTGGAACCCACCCATCAAAAGGGAGCTCGTGCCAGGCAAGCTCTGAACCTGGCACACCACCTACCTCGTTTTTTGAATAGTAAAGCACCTTAAGTCTACTTTCCTGATCCAGTTCAATACGTAATCATGATGAGCTCTGATCTGGGTGAAAGTGAAACTGGTAAATTCAGTGCAAAGGTTCAGCCTTAAGCTGCTGACAATACACGTGTACCTTGACGTGACAACGGGACATTAAGTTCCAAGGAACTAATCCATTTGCAGCCTGCGTTAACTATAACACGGAATCCAAGTGAAGAAACGTGACGGCCTGGGGCGCCTGGGTGGCTCAGTCGGGTAAGCTCAGGTCAAGATCTTGTGGTTCGTGGGATCGAGCCCCGCGTTGGGCTCTGTGCTGACAGCGCAAAGCCTGCTTAGGATTCTCTCTCTCTCCCTCTCTCTCTGCCCCTCCCCTACTCCCATTCTCTTTCTCACACACACAAAAGTAAATAAATAAACGTGAAAAAGAAATGTGACAGCTGTGCAGTCTTTCTCGTTAAGTGAGTGCCTCATTTTGGGGAACATTCGCACAGACGAGGCAACTGTCAGTGGCTCCTGAGTCCATGTCCAATCAGCAAACACACCCTGTGTGCTTCCTATGTATTGTAGTCTGGTGTTCACAAAGCATTTATAGAAATTTACTTCTCTCTTACTCTGCACATTGGCCCTATGAGGTGGGCAGAGTGGGAACAATCACCCTCCGTGTAACAGATGAAGCTGACATTTAGTGAGGATCAGCAGCAGAACAGGATTGAGGATCAGGTCTCTGGTCTTGGAAGTGCCCCCTCTCTCTTACACTATGCTGTTCTTCCACAGGTATGAAGAATAATTGTTGAAAGAATCCTAAACGTCACCCCATCTATCTTACTTCCACCCCAAGAGCAGAGCATCCTGTAGCATCCTCATCATCACGGCCACTATTTGCTGTGTCAGATAGATTTTATGCAGAAGAAAATCTGAAACTGTGCAGGGGCCTACACGGCCTACTCTCGCTCCTGTTGTCTCTGACCTAGCATCCCTGTCCGTCACCCCACGTCACCTGACATCCTTGCTGTTCTCAAACCGGTAAGTCCATTCCCACCTTGGACAAGTAGCTTATGTCCCCTCGGCGTGACACGCTCTTGCTGTAGGTATCTACGTGTGCCCTCGGCTCCTACAAGTCTTGGCTCAAAACATGCCTTGTCAGTGAGGACTTTTCTAACCATCCTGTTCAACTAAACCTGCGCCCCACCCACGGCACCCCTATTCACACCCGCCCCTCTTTTTCGGTTTTCTCTTCATAGATTTCAACATCTTTTATAGCATATGATCTACTTTATTTTGTAAGTGTTTCTACTCTCACTAGGATGTTAGCTAAATGAGAGCAGAACCTTTAAAGCTGTTTACTGCTACATCCTTCATGCCTAGAACAGTGCCTGGCACATAATAGGTGCTGAATAAATATTTGTTGAATCAATGAATAAATATTATCTGAAAAGTCACAATTATTCTGCAAATGGGTATCATTCCCATTTTAAAGTTGTAAAAACTGAGGCTCAGAAAAGTTAAGTGACTTGCCCAAGACCACACATTTAAGAACCGAGTGCTGACTCCAGAATCACACATCACATACCACACGATGCTGTCTTCCTCTCACGGGGAAAAGTGCAGCCTGTGAGAAATACCTGCTCGTGACGGCTACAGTAGTCAATAGTCTACTATATAGTATACAGTATACAGCAGTCAGTATACAAAACGACTGGAGAAATCCAAATCCTGCGTGGCTTCGGGGTGCTGCAGGCACAGACATGTCAGATTCTCTCCACACATACACAAATGTTCTGCACCTTGCTTTTTTCTTTTCATAGATCTTGGAGATTCTTTTCTATACATACGCATTGCTCTCTTGCTATAATAACTGTGGAGTACTCCATGGTTTGGATGAACCACAATTTAACCAATTCCCAACTGACAGGCATTGAAGGTACACACTACATGAAGCACACTAGGGAAAAATAGCTTAGCAGACAGAAATACAGGCTCCAGAGACACACTGCCTTGGTCTGAGGTGCAATTATGCCACCTGCTCACGTTGTGACCCTGGTTACCCACCTCTCTGTACCCATAAAGTGAGCCTGGTAATGCCCAATCCAGAAAGTTGTGAGGAACAAACACATTTCTGTATGTAAATCCCAGCACAGCAGCCGGCACAGGGTGGGAGGAAGTGTGGCAAGTGGGGCAAAGAGCCAACACTGGGGGAAAATGAAGACCATGTGGGACCGGAGGTAAAAGGACAGACAGCAAGTCTGATAACAAGAAAGACATGACAGGTAAGTATGAACCTTTATAAAAGTATGAAAGGAGCAGTGGGGAGACAGGATAGTGCCATCACCATCACCAAACACAGTATGTTCATATAAGAGAACAAGTCTCCTCAATAACAGGAGGTGTGACAAGAAGGTCACACGTGAAGGGGAGACCCAGGTTTACTTTAAGGCAGAAGGTAGGGTATTCTGCGGAGTCAGAGTAGGTGTGAGGAGGAAGGTGGAGAAGGTTATAAGGAAAGAGAATCCCAGAGGGTACAGTGGAAAAGTAAAGACTTAGGGGGAGGAGGAAGAGGAGAATCAGTAATGGAGAAAGAGAAAAGGATAAAGAAGAAAAAAGGACACTGAGGGATGGCTTACCTTTCCCTTAATAACCAAGTATCACAGACATAAAAGACCCAGTTGGAAGTGACTAGCTTCAAATAGTGTAATTGTTAGGGCAGGTGTGGTGTCCTAATCTCTGAAGATGTCACAAAGGCCCTGGCAGTGGGCTGGGCTCTCACAGAAGTTTGGGGTGCAGAGTCAAAAACCTGGGGGATCACAGGTCCTAGAGAGGGGCTCTGTGTCACCCTGGTTAGGCAGAAGGCAAAGGCTCCATGAAGTAAGGAGAGGCGGTTATCTGTCTACAAGACTCTTAAGATATGAATATTCTTCAGCTTACACATCCTAATGTAAAGCTTCAGGGCACACAATATGAAATGGTGTCCTAAAAGGCAGCATCCTTTGAAGTGATTTATATCAGTGTCTCAAGTTGGGCTGAACAAATCAAAGATGTAATTCTCACATCAATCAGCTGCCAAGAACAGACTGTCGGATAAGGTACAACCTGACCAGGACATTTTAAACCATTTTTAGCAAAGAGTCATTATCCAACCACATACATATATTTTTTTAAATGAATATATTGTCAGAGGATCACAATATGAAGACTGTGAAAACTGTTTATCAACCAAGAGTGTCCCAGTATCAGGGCATGAGATGTTCACTTTAACTTTGGTGAGGAAACATGTGGGTATTTTGCTCTTTAGTTAACATCTGACATCCACTGATCCGTGTTCTCTTCCAAAGATCTACTCATGGTGTAAGATTTAATTCCTTGGTGTCTCAAATTGCAAGGATATTGGAATCTGAAAGGAAACAAATAATTAGCAGATGTATGGAATTTAAAGCATGATCCGTAAATCTTGTAATGGAAAATCTGCCTCTAAATAAGAATAGCCATTCTTGACATGAAAGTACTTAGATGCATGCATACATAAAGCATTCAAAAGTACATTCTAAGAGGTTATCTTCTGACTAAGAGATTCAGACTAGACAGGCTATGGTTACACAGGTGGGTACCAATTCTCTTGGGTTACACCAAGAGAATTTGCCACTCTAGCTGTGGGTGTGTATTCTTTAAACATGCTTGCTTGTAGCCCCTGTTCCATGTGGAACAGTCAGATTCCACAGAATAGTCAGATTTCATGTGGATTTGGTATTCTGGTAGGCAGGGATTACTGACCAAGTAGACTAGATGTACACTCTAATTCTGTCAACAGGTGGCAGCATGAATAATTCTTCAATTTAGAAAGAACTGCAATAAATTGTGGTATACTTTTATTTTCACGAAAAGTAATCCTGAAACACATATTTTCTAAATGACTAACAAGCAGAATCCCAGTCTCCCTAGATAACCTAATCCAAGTGAATATATTCCATTAATTGTTGAGGAAACCAGAAAATCCAACAGGCAAAGTAAAATAATGAACACATTTAAGCCCAGAGAGCTTGCTTTCCTCCCTGTAACGACACATACGAGACTGCTCACTCCATCATGTGGTTTCTCACCAGGAGTACAGAAAACCTACCTCATGCTTCCATACTAAGCTGTCCCCTCTCCCTCATAGCCTAGAAAAGCTACCATGTCCTGCTTAATCAAATAGCCAATCCATGTTGAAAGCTGAAATTTCATGCAGTTAAATTTCTCCCAAAATCCACCATGCTATATCACTAATTATGGTGCCTACAGGTTATTTTTTAGACAGCCTCCCTCCCAAAAAAGATTCACCATGTGCAGGAAGATGTCGCTAAATCCCTGACGTGCCAGCCACCGGGCCTTGGCATCTGCTCCTCTCAGCCATGCCAAGAGCCTGAAGGAGGGCCGGTGAAGCAGGAGGTGCCACAGCAACAAGCTGAGACAGTGGAGGGGAATGGGGAACTAGGACACTTCTGTTTTTCTAATTTGTTGTGCATTCATTCCAGAGGAAGGGCAGAGAGCCAGAGTCCACCACCACATTCCCAGGCAGAAAAGCAAGCCCTCTGCTTGATGGAAATAGAAGCGCAGTTTTAAAGGGCAACTTCTAACATCCGCCTGGGACTGGCAACGTATGAAAAGGCCACACAACACCAGGCCCCCTTCCTATGTGCATTAGGATCTGGGGCCAACACGGTTGCTTCTGACCAGCCATCTCTTCCCAGCTGTTGGGAAAGCAAGAACCAAGTTAAAAATATGTAAGCCATAATCCATCACAATTAATCACTGAATGATTAACTGAAGTTCAAAGCAGGTATTCTACCATAGTCTTCCCTAACACAGGGGCATTCAAACTATTCATACCACCAAGCAGAAGCCTCACTAGCAACTTAAAATTGATCACCGTCAAAACCTGCTCGATGAAGGCCTTTTCCGTCTTACATCTTATAACTACCTTATCTGTTTGCACAATATTTACTTGTATGTGTATCCAAGATCTCCATATTCCACTTCTTCCAGTTTTTATTAACAGATGGTGAAAAGACTAAGACACAGCTGTGCTCCAGATGTTGGCAAACAAGAGCTTAAGCTACATCATATCACTTTGTGAGCTCCACATTTCCCGCTGTGCTGAGAGCTTAGGACCTACTTCCTGCTCACTGAAATCTTCCAGGGACACTTGGAACTCTACTATTACGTATCTTAGAGTTGTAATAAATAGTTCCTGCTCTCAAGGAGCTCATAGGTTAGTAGTAAATGATTTAAAAACCTGGACATGCTACAATCACTACTTCGGGATCCACTGATAGAAGACATACTACAGAAAATTTGGGTTTAAACCCTAAGTTTGGATCTTCTAAGTGGCTTAGTTAAAAGATGAATTCCTATTAGGCAGGGATTCTTGGGGAAATCCCCAAATGGTGTTGAGGTCCTCTGGCATCAGTGCAATGATTTTTCCTGTTTAAGGATATAGATGAAACTCATAGCTTATAACCTGTGTTCTTAAACAGGTTAAAAATTATGGAGCCCTTTTGCCAGTAAAGGAATATGCATACTGCATTGAGGAAGGAGCTGTTAACTGTAAATCCTTTGCTTAAAGGCCCTTCTCTTTAAGAATTTTGTTTACCTGTTATATGGGGACCCAAGTCCCAATATAAACAAATTAAAGGAAAACTGGTCCCACTATATCTCACTTGAGACAAAAGAAACTTGTAAATGATTTCACCACAGGCCCGTATTTTTGCCCCAAATAAAAGAACAGAGGCTGAGTATGGCCCACCATGGGCTCAGCTCCCAGGTATATGGTGTACATATACATGGTAGGTGAGACCTACCATCAGACAAGTATTTATAAGCTTTTTCTACATGTCAAACATAATTGTAGGTACAGGAAGGTATAAAATATCAACATCCAGATCAATCTGTAAGTTACATGATTATAAGGTAAGAAGAAAGAATGAAATGGGTAGACAGGATAGTACCAGAAGGACTCGGCAAGGAGAGGATATCTGAGTAAAGATGTGAATGGAGCATCCTCATGACCATCTCAAGGCACAGTGCTGCAGGTAGAGGGCACAGGGAGTGCAAAGGCCTGGCAGCATTAGCACATACAGCACATAAACGTAAGGAAACTGTGACATCATTAGGGAATAAAAACAAAGTTTTGCCCTCCCTTGCCCTCAAGAAAAGAGGTCTGAACATAGATGAAGGCAAAAGGAAACACAAAAAACATGAAACTTTAAAATATGATAAAGACAAAGAGTATTCAATAATATCCACTGTAAGTGGATATATTTTCTTAAAATAGAAAAACTGAACAAAAGGACAAAAAAGATATAATACAGGAGAACTTTCCTGAAAGGAAAAGAACTGAATTGGAGATCAAAAGGACACAGTACCTATAGGAGGGAGGACAAGAAACAACACTGAGATGGTCTATTTACTTCAAGTATGAGGAAACAATTCTTCAGGAAGTCTATACAGGAAGAAAAAAAAAAAATCATAGTCAAAAGTCACACTGGCCTCAGGGCTTTGCAGAGCAATAATCCAGGTCGGAACAAGATGAAACAGAGGCTGCAGAGTGCCGAAGGACACAGGGGTCACTCAGGAATATCACAGCCAGCTGAACCTGCTGAATGATGAGGAGGCGTTCTCAAACGTGAAAACTCAGGGAAGAGGGCATCACATGAGCCCCTCTGTTACAATGGAGGGAAGGAAGGAGGGAAAGAACAGCAGGAGGAAATTATCCAGTAAGATCCAGCTGACCACGGTAATGATGAATGGAAAAGCTGTGGTAAAAAGTAGCACAGCTTTATTCAGACATAATTCATATGCCAAACAATTCACTTGTTTCAAGTGTATAATTTGATGGTTTCTAGTCTATTCACAGAAGTAACGAGAAGAATCGTCAAAACAAAAGAAACAGAGATGTGGTACTGTGTGAGAAAACCAGGCCACAGAATTCATTTAAATCTTTTAGATGTAAGACAAAAAAAAAAATTGGAAATTCAGGTTACAGAAGAAAACTTATAATAGATTTTAGCAACAAAAACCATTGAAAACTGAGACGGAGGGAGGGTAAAAGAGGTGGGAGGAAGCCTAAGTACATTAATCCTCTTACTGTTCACTGAAGAAAGACAATATCTCTCTGTCTCAATTTGAAGTATGAAATAAAAAAACAAATATGTCAACTCCTAATGGCTTTCATAATCTTAAAGAGCTCTCCCAAAAATATCCTGGGTGATGAAGAAAGATTTTATCTGAAATTCAGTAATAATTCCTTCAGGTTCACTTTAGCTCTGCTATTGTTAAACTTAAGTAAAATTAAATATTTTTAAAAGTACATCAAGTATGGGAGCCGCACTTACACACTTTCAAGCACCTATGTGCGTGAGGAGGGGTCTAGAATGACAGGTTCTCAACTGTTAACCCTGATTATTTCTGGCTACGGGGATTTTAGGTGACTAGCTCCTTTCCCTTATATTTTGCCATATGGCTTGAATGCTTTATAGTAATCATGTACCATTTTTATAAAGTCAGTGTCAAATGATAAAATTAAATTCTCTGCACTTTTCCCACATCTTACTCTCCTCTTAACCCTAATCAACTTGTTCACCTTCACAAAATCTGGGTTTTTCTTCCTAGTACTAGGGCAGTCATCAGAGTTTTATATTGTTTTGTTTTATATTAGTAGGTAAGGTTTAATGGAGGCTGGGGAATTTTGTTTAGTTATACTTTCCCCCGGTGTACTTAATGAGGGATGAATATGATGATCTTTGCTTATTAAAATGACATTTTTAAGTTTATCAGCCATTTATTAATGAAATGCTAAGTTCTAACATCTGTATCAGCATCAACATGTGGTGGTATGTATATACAACATCGGTACATAATAACACGTACTATCATGTGACCACCTACTACGTTTTAGGATTCCACTAAGAGCGTCATATTTGTTAGCTAATCCTCACGAACCTATGCCATACATACTGCTACTAATTCTATGGATGAGGAAAAAGAATCCAAGAAAAGTAAGTTTGCTTGCTCAAGACTACACAGCTAATAAATTACATAATGATATTCAGTTATAAGTCCGCGCTTTTTCCACCACATTACTGTTCTGATATAGTGCTGTGTATTTAGTAAATGCCCAGCAATTGTTTCATTAACAAACTAGAAAAAAGGGTGCCTGAGTGGCACAGTCAGTTAAGCATCTGACTCTTGACCTTGGCTTAGGTCATGATCTCACAGTTTGTGAGTCTGATCCCCACAGTGGGCTTTTGCACGGATGGAGCAGTGCTTGGGATTCTGTCTCTCCTTCTCTCTGTCCCTCCCACACTTGTGCTCTTGCTCTCCCTCAAAATAAATAAATAATTTTTTTTAATTTGAAAAAAAAAAAAAAAAAAAACCTAGCAAAGTATGCTTTAGATGCTTTGGATAAAGCTTTGCAATGAATGTTCTCAATCCATCCAATTCCCAAGATACCTGTTTCATAAATTAGGGAAGGAGGCTCTCCTTCCATCTAAAATTAGGATTTGAAGACAGCTTCATCCTATGCCTTACTTTATAGACTTCTAATTAAGTGGCAACAGCAAAGGGGCTAAGTGTATCTTAAAGTGTATGAGACATGCCCAAATAGAAATCACAGTTTAATATCTAAAGTAGATCTAAACATGTTAAAAATTAAGTTAATTTTAAAGTGTTGGTTAAAAAGTTAAAAAATAAGTTATTCTTTCAAACTCAAAGTTTTACATTTTAAGCTTCCTAACTCATTTCTTTTTTTTTTTTTTTTTTTTTTTTTTTTTCAACGTTTTTTATTTATTTTTGGGACAGAGAGAGACAGAGCATGAACGGGGGAGGGGCAGAGAGAGAGGGAGACACAGAATCGGAAACAGGCTCCAGGCTCCGAGCCATCAGCCCAGAGCCTGACGCGGGGCTCGAACTCACAGACCGCGAGATCGTGACCTGGCTGAAGTCGGACGCTTAACCGACTGCGCCACCCAGGCGCCCCCCTAACTCATTTCTAATATTAACTTTGATGTTGGGGCGCCTGGGTGACTCAGTCGGTTAAGCGTCCAACTTCTGCTCAGGTCATGATCTCGCAGTTTGTGAGCTCAAGCCTCACGTCGGGCTCTGTGCTGACAGCTCGAGAGTCTGGAGCCTGCTTCGGATTCTGTGTCTCCCTCTCCCTCTGCCCCTCCCCGGCTTGTGCTCTGTCTCTCAAAAATGAACAGATGTAAAAAAAAAAAAAATTAGTATTGACTTTGATGTTTATTCAATGCCCTGTATTTGAATTTCATGAAGTGTTTAACTTTTGCCCCCACCCACTTTTCTGACCTCATATGCTCATATTTTCAGCTCTAGAATTATCCAATTACCTGTGGTTTCCAGAATACACCATGCTGTTTTGCATATAGTGATCCCTCCACCTAGAAGATTAAGCTTTTATTCTCACTTTCAAAACTTAGTTCTTGCTGTCACCTTCTCCAGGAAGCCTTCCATTTAACAGCTGCCTCCCTCACCCCTAAGATAGGGTCAGTTCCTTTCTCCTGGGTGCTACCTCTCACCTTTCACCCCCTCCACTGGGGCTCCCAAGGTCCTAGACTGCAGTTATTTATTCAGCATTTGCTCCTCCTGGACTAAGCTCAGAAAATATGCTATTCCCTCCTCAGACAGACCAATGCCAAGCTCATCAAGACGCACCATAAAATGTATAACTCAATTTGCGTTTTGATCTCTGAACCAAGTTTTTCTAGGGTGTGTTCAAATATCTGTATACATATGTTTTCCATATGGCCCTTAATGCTTACTTGTTAAAATCTAGTCATTCTCTGGAAACACAGAGCGAATAAACAAACTCAGAGTTACCTGCCATATTAAAATTGTTCCCCATCCCAAGACAGCAGTCAGATCACGCAGAAGAAAAAAGCCACCAGAAATGGACATGGGAACAGGGTCTCAGGAGAGAATCCAATCAAATGAACAAGAGAAGATACCCAAGGCTTTATTTTACCATGTTTTTCAGTCCGATCCTCTGAGCTCATACAGACACCAAGGACACTGAAAGTAGGGAAGTCATAGAATAAAAACAAAGTTCTTATAGGTTAGATTTAAATCACAGAAATCAAAGGCAATCCTCATTGCCTAGGGCAGCACAAAAGCTGAATCACCACTAGATTCTAAATGCCAAGAAGGCCAGGTCCCACCTAGTATGTTGCTCTATTGTGGTGTCTTGACAGTGCCTGGCACAGAGTTGGTGCTCAATAAATACTCAGTTGTAGGAAAAATTATGAAGACTCAGAACCGAAAGAAATTTGCACAATCGCCTGGGACCATTAACAAAGAGGCTGCACTAGCTTTAATGAAATCAATAGCTAGACATAAAGTCTGAACAGGCTCCGCTCTTTGGATAAGGTATATCACAAGATGAGAGTGTGCTAAATTTCAAGTCAGGCGTGACCAAAATGACTTTTCATAACCTAACCTTGCTGAGTAATGGTCTTTTCCTGTGTAACTCGACCAATATTACTGTTTAGTTTCATTGATTTATTTTTTAAGTTTCATTTAAAGTATACACAGATACCATTTCCTATTTTTGCCCATCTTCCCCTGGTGAAGTCATGTGTTCTCCCCTAGTACAATATTCAACCTGAAATTAATGACATGTCTACAAATCCTTTCATTGAAGAATATCTGAATATTTAGTAATGATGTTACAAAGTATAATCAAAAGCAGGTGTAATTCCTTCTTCCAAGAAGATGATAAAAAATGTCAAGTTTGTTTTAAAAACAGAATTTTACAGATGCTCTATTCTGGAGGTGACTATTACGGCTACATGGCTATCATACGTAGTTTGGTTTCCTACCATCCACCATTTACTTGGTTACCAAGGGCTCTGAGTAAGTATGTACCTTGGAAATACTGCAGATCTGAGATCATTTAACTCTCAGGGCAAACAAACACACACAAACACTGCACACATTCAAGCAACTCTGACTTCTGGTAAAAAAAAAAAATTCCAGAATTATCTACAGAAAGCCCTAGTTATTAGCATTCAACACTGCGCTGAACCACAAATGAAACATACAACCACAGACTGAATGATAACTCTCATTCCAAAGGGATCTTTATTCCAATGAAAGGCTTAAATTATATTCCACTCATTATTCTAAAATTTAATATTTTTTTATGAAACCAAACTGTGACAACCAATTTTAAATATTTTGATGCCTCACCTAAAATCGTATGGTAGACAATTCTGTTACTTCTTGTTACCTGTAGATAAATTAGGAAGGAGTTTGAGAACTTGTAGGCTACTATTTAAATACACAGGTTGGCAGTCAAATTTAGAAATGAAAACCCCTATTACCAACACATCTCCCTACCCGCCCCACCCAGCTGCCAGCCCTATTTTTAAAAAGCGAAGAATTTATATTCGTTTTAAAGAGATGGTTACTGTTCTCTAGCTATTTCACCTAATAAGTAGTAAATACTTTCTTTATATGAAACTGGAAAAAAAAAAACATGCATGGTTTTATAACAAAATTAGAAAGCTTGCAGCACATTCCATTCTTCTAGTAGAATATTTGTCTTAAATATTAAAGAAAACTTTTTAAAACTGTTCTCACACATTCAACTTCTAAGGAAATAAAACAAAGAGGGAGAGAAAGAAAAAAGGAGAAAAGCCCCCACAAATGTATACAAGTATTAACACATAAAACAGTTTCTTACTCAGCTGGAGAGAAAACTGCAAAGGTAAGGTAGAGCTGAACTATCTTTAGCAAGGACATAGCTGACCAAACCACACAGCACTCAGGCACCCCATCCACCAACCCCTCCTGGCCTTCCCTTGGCTTGCGTCCACTCTACTTGTTTCCACCCACCATTTGCAGATGCCTCTCTACAGACATATGGACCAAGATGATGAGTCATCTGTCATCCAGAATTCTTTTCTCGACCTTTGCACATTCAATCACCTTTAGCACACTCAACAGGCACGTCCTCCACAGAGCATGTGCCCTGTAACATAAGGAGTTTAAGGCTGAACACAGAATGAGGCATTCTTAACACTCCTCACTTTGCCAAATGGATTTATTCCAGAGCTTTAAAGGAAAATCACAACTGAAAAAGTGACCAGATGGGTCTTCAAGGAGAAAGATACAAACTAAATCAGCCATGATACTGACGCACTTCACTAAAAACAGGCCTGTGATGTAAAAGAACTTTAGTTATTCTCCCTGAGAGGAATAGTTATGGCAAAAGCAAAACACAGAAGCATTCCATAACTAAAACTGACCTTCAATTTCACATGGCTAAATATTTTTTAAATTATTCCTGTACTTAACACTTCATGTAGTCACCAAAAAAACAAAAACAAAAACAAAACATTCAGGACCTGTATATCACTTAGGACAGATAATAATAGCATATCTATATAGCACTTATTATATGGCAAGCATTCTTTTAAGAACATTACATATATTCACTTCATCCTTACAAACCCTTTCCTAATCCCTGTTTTCCATGAGGAATAAAATGCCCACAGAGGTAAAACAATTTGCCCAAGGTCACAGACTGCCAGTAAATGGCAGAGCTGGGATTCAAACGGGCAGTCTGAGGGGCGCCTGGGTGGCGCAGTCGGTTAAGCGTCCGACTTCAGCCAGGTCACTATCTCGCGGTCTGTGAGTTCGAGCCCCGCGTCAGGCTCTGGGCTGATGGCTCGGAGCCTGGAGCCTGTTTCCGATTCTGTGTCTCCCTCTCTCTGCCCCTCCCCCGTTCATGCTCTGTCTCTCTCTGTCCCAAAAATAAATAAAAAACGTTGAAAAAAAAAAATTTTTTTTAAAAAAACGGGCAGTCTGGTACCTAACTGGGGTTAGTGGTTATTACACTAACCACCTTTCCAAAGGAGTTTAATATAGACAATCCTTTTTTAAAACAAAGTTTACACTAAAACTACAGAAGTTTGCTTTGCAAGGTGACAAGCTTTACAATTAAAGAATTTAAACCAGAGAAATTATAGTCAGGTGGCGGCAAAGTCAAAGTTTACCCATCATGGCAAACACCTACACACTGTGGAGGACTACATTTTGTGAGTCAATGTGTCGCACCTGGAGAAATTAAAGTGGCCTAGAGAAGTGCAAAGGAGGCAATGACAGTCAAGAAACAAAAAGTGCAAACCTCCGTGAGCAATAAAAGCCAGGAGGCACCTGGCTGGCTCAGTCAGTAGAACATGTGGACTCTATATCTCAAGTTGTGAATTGGAGCCCCACATTGGGTATAGAGATTACTTGAAAAATTAAAATCTCTAAAAAAGAAAAGAAAACTCCAGGGGTGCCTGGGTGGCTCAGCTGGTTAAGTGAGTTTGGCTCCTGATCTCAGCTCAGGTCTTGATCCCACACTCTTCTTGAATCCAAGCCCTGTATGAAGACAAAAGAGAGAAGAGACGAGACCAGACGAGACCAGATGAGACGAGACCAGACGAGAAGAGAGAAAAGAAAAGAAAAGAAAAGAAAAGAAAAGAAAAGAAAAGAAAAGAAAAGAAAAGAAAAGAAAAGAAAAGAAAAGAAAAGAAAAGAAAAGGAAAGGAAAGGAAAGGAAAGAAAAGGAAAGAAAAGGAAGAGAGAAGAGAAGAGAAGAGAAGAGAAGAGAAGAGAAGAAAAAAGAAAAAAAAAGAAAGGCAAGGTAAGGCAAGGAAGGAAGGAAGGAAGGAAGGAAGGAAGGGAGGGAGGGAAGGAAAAAAAAGAAAACCACAGGGCTGTAGTAGCTAACCTCACTCATACCTCCTGTCAATTTTTCCCCCTCAATCCATTCTCTCCTGGATGGTGCCTCTTTTCCATCCTACCACCATTGCCCAAATTCAGGCTTTCAACATCCCATGGTCCAAATATTACAACAGTCTTGTATCTGGCTTCTAGCCTCAACCTCGTCCCTGCCCCACCACCTACTCTCTCCTCTGCTAACAGAACAGTCTTTCTGAGACACAAATCTGATCATGTTATGGCCCTAATTAACTTTTCAATGGTCCTGGGAGCAAACAATTTCTGGTTCCATCATCTTTGTACTGAATCAAACACCATCCACTCCAGGATTTCCCCTGCCTGCCTCTGCTTGCAGGCCCAGGAAAATACTAAGCTATGTCATCCTTTTCTTACCTAGTTCACATGCCCTTCTGCAGAGAACATCTGCCTTCCAACCCCCATTCATCAACCTGCGGAACCTCTATTTATCTCTTTTTCCATAACGCTGTTCCAGTACCTCCTCTCACTACCAGAACATAATTTTCTTCTCTGTGTCTGCGCGGTACCACATATATATGCTTCTATTCTGCTATCAGTAACTATTTTACTGATTCCCCTACTGTGATAGGGACAGTGTCTTAGCATCTTATCAACAGCACCTAGTAATTTCTGACACACAAGAGGAGCTTTATTCGTTATTGCCCAATGAATAAGAGGATGCCTTTTGTAGGCCATTATAGCCTTTCTCTCAGCAAAAGTTTTAAATTCAATCCACCTGTTCCCTCTAGTCCCATGAGAACAGAGTTCCAAATTTTTAAATCCAAAGTCTAGAAAGACATGATCTACTTTATAGTCAACTGTTCAGAAAACCTACAAAGTGAGGAATATATGTTAAATAGTAGTTCACAATGAATGCTCCACAGAACAAACCCTGTAGGTTCTTGGTGAGTGTTGGGAATGAGGTGGGGGATTCTAAAATCAAATAAATTCAGAAAATGCCTCATGATGTCTCCTTCTGTGAAGAGTTAAATTGCATTATATTAAAGTTTCAATGAAGTCCTAAAGTAAAGAAAACGTGTTTAACTTTGGCACTTACTACCTTTGAGCAGTTAGCTAAACCCTACTTTGCCTCAGTCTTCTAATCTATTAAATGGGAATAACAGTATCTACTTCTTACAGTATTGTAGGGATTGAATGAAAAAATATCAGGTGTTCCAAACAATGCTTGCACACAATAAGTACTCAATAAATGCTAGCAATTTTTTTTTTTAATTTTTTTTTTCAACGTTTTTTATTTATTTTTGGGACAGAGAGAGACAGAGCATGAACAGGGGAGGGGCAGAGAGAGAGGGAGACACAGAATCGGAAACAGGCTCCAGGCTCCGAGCCATCAGCCCAGAGCCTGACGCGGGGCTCGATCTCACGGACCGCGAGATCGTGACCTGGCTGAAGTCGGACGCTTAACCGACTGCGCCACCCAGGCGCCCCAATGCTAGCAATTTTTAATATTTAACTTGACACATCTGCTTTCTTGTCTAGCAATTACTAACACTGCACACTACACACTTTGAGAAACACTGATAGACAATAAAGACCGCACCATACTAGTCATTTTGGAGACTCATGGTTCCAGACTTTAGGAGAAATATAGCCAATCTCATAGTTTAAATGTAGGCAATTCATCTGGCTTCTCTGTGGCTGGCAAACATCAAGGTTTCAACTGTCACAACTTCCTGAAGCTTCAGTTTCACAAAATTAATATGGGATTGAGTGCCTTGTGTGAACTAAAAACCGCTCTGCAATGGAAACAAGTTCCTCATAGAGAAATCTCATTCTCTGCCATTCTGTGGTCCTAGAAAGTAGCATGCTCATCAAGTTTCTATTTTTATTGTACCCAGGAATCTTGCTATTCAAGAATAAGAAATAATCCACCCAGTCCATTGTTTTTCTTAAAATTTAAAGTAGAAGATTCTGAATTTCAGCTTCATGGAGAATTGTATAATATGTTGTGTGTAAGCATCTGCAGGCATTTCCTAGGAGAAATATCATAGTTGTCATCAAGGAGCCCATTTGCCTAAAAAGTTTAGGAACCTCTAATAGAGGTCTTAAATAAGGTCCAGGTTTTACTTAAATACATACTCAAAAAAAAAAAAAAATCAAACAGTATCAAAGACTAGTCTTTTTAATATCCTTTCAAAGAGAGCTTATGCATGTATTTCTACATGGAGAGAGTAATAAATACCACAGCATCCTTCCATGTTTACATAAATAATAGTATATGAGATAGACTCTACTGCAGCTAGCTGTTTTCACTCGGCAGTGCATCTTAGAGATCTATCCATGCCAACACATAGGTACACATTATTCGGGTAACAGACATACTAATTTTTAAGGCATCCCTATGATAGATACTTAGGTTGTTATCAGTGTCTTGCTAGTTACAAATAATGATGAGAACAGACAACCTTGACAACCTTTCTTTAGGAAGAAATCCGGCAGGGAACTGCTGAGTCAGGAAATATAAAGAATGCTGGGGTGCCTGGACAACTCAGTCAGTTACGTGTCCAAATCTTGGTCTCGGCTCAGGTCATGATCTCACAGTTCCTGAGACTGAGCCCTGCGTTGGGCTCTGTGCTGACAGCTTAGAGCCTGCTTGGGATTCTCTCTCTCTCTCTCTCTCTCTCTCTCTCTGTCCCTCCTGCTCTCCCCCATGCTCTCACATGTACATGCTCTCTCTTTCCCTTTCAAAATAAATAAAAATAAACTTAAAAAAAAAAGTATAAAGATGGCTAAACTGTCCTCCAATGGTTGCCTGTTTTATACTCTCAATAATATTTATTTCCTTTACACTCAACAAAAGATCTTCAGATTTTCTATCTTTCTTAACCTAACAGATGAAAAATGGTAACTCATGGTGTTAATTTGTGTGGCCTATTATGAATGAAAGAACCTCTGATTTAAGATGTGTCATACCTATGACAACTTAGTCATGGAAACAATGAGCACCATCGAAACTGTAACAGTAAAGGGAATTCAGTAAAGGTTTGCTTCAAGTCAATGGCTCCAGGGATGGTAGTCTGGAGACAGAAACGAAAAGGCTTTATCACAGTGAGTTTCTATCATTTTGCCAAATTGGAATATGCCTAAATAAATGACTGAAAGCTTGGAAGAAAAAATATTTTGCAATGGGTCAGAAATTAAGGGAGTGTGCACAACCAACTAGTCACAGAAATCCAGCTTACCCACAGGTTCAACTCACCATCTAGTAGCCAGTGCTGGCCGCGCCTATTCTCCAACTCCGACATCATTAGGCGTGTGATCACATGATCTGGAACCAAAAGACCTTTCTCTATGTACTGCTTTGCCATATCACCAACTTCTATTAAAAAAACAGGAAAAAGAGACACTCAAAAAAGCTTCAAAAAAAGAAAAGCTTACAAACTCCTTTTGCCTTCTCTTCCATTCCTCCCTATTGGTATGAGGGGAAAGTTATAGGTAGATGTTTTGGGGGTAATTTTTAGAATACTGGTTTCAACAATGGTAGCCTTGTCTCCCAAAGAATTATAAAAGCAGCTTTTGAAGATAAATAAGATATATACAAACAGAAATAAAAATAAAAGAGTATTTCTATAAATTAGAAGAGAAGATAAAAGTAAGAAACAAAAGTTCGAGTCCAGAGGAAGGGGTGGTTCGTGAAAGGCCAGGACAGAAGTCCTGGAACTTCCCAGAGTTGAGAGCCGCGAAGTGGACACTGAGCCCCCCAATGGTTTACGACAGCCAGGAAATGTGATCAACTATATGGTTCATGGGATGCAGAAGGCTGAAAGAAGCTGAGAAGCACAACCATTCCTTAGAGACCAAAGGAAAACATTTCCACTGGTCTTAGAAAGAATGCTGGATAATACAAACACAAACTTCTCTTCATGAACCTCAGAATAAGTAGATGGCACCTTGCTGATACAGTTGTAGAAGCAACTCAGTGTTATTAGAATGCCAACTTTATAAAAAGATGTGAATTTATTTTTATTATTATTATTTTTTTGAATTTACATCCAAGTTAGTTAACATATATAAAAGGATGTGAATTTTTCAAAAAAAATTTTTTTTCAGAGAAAAAATGTTTCTATCTTATTTTAAAATAATTTCTTATATGTGGAAATTGTGGGTTAGGTTCAGTGGAACAAATTATCAGTTTAAATCTGTTAAGTTTCTAGGAACGGATTTTTTTTTTAAACCAAGATTAAGTCCTCTACTCTTCAGAGAACTGATAATAAACCATTAAGAACCACATTTTTGACAGGCCAATTATGCTTTATTTATTTATTTATTTATTCGAACTTTATTGTTTTTATTCAGTTGGCTACATTCACAATGGTTATTAAATAGGACCATATTTTATGCCTTTATAATAAATATTAATTTACATTTCAAGTGACTGATACAATTTCAACCACCAGTGTCCCCAAGAAGATATTCACTGCACTGTTATCTAGCATATTGCCTATATTTGATGTTGACTTTAAGAAAGGCCAATTATGTTCTTATAAAAACATAAAGCAGAATTATGTTACTGCAAAAAAGCTCAAGAATCACTTTGTCCCTACCTTCACTTGAATTCAAGGTAGAACCTTTCCTTCCCCAAACTGAGTCAAAACTCCTAACTCCAACTCTGAAATATGCACTGTCAAGAGATTCATATCACTCTGATTACTACTACTGGCTCAAACTATTGGCTCTGATTGCTACTACTACAAGCTCAAAGTTAGATCCAATGATGCTGATTCAGTAACATGCAGCAAAGAACAGCAAAAGACAACCACTTTGGCAAATGTGGCTAAACATGCATATGAACAAAAACAGATTCATTCACAAAGTATTTATTAACTCTATACTAGGTAACAGGTAATAATGCACAAAAGGAGCAGTGAATAAAAGTTGCAGCTTACCTACCAATGTTTAAGCAGTGTTATTTTCATGAAGAGCAACAATATTAATCACTAATAAAGTAACATACTATGTTAACATATTAAGAAACATATTATACCAGGCACTGTGCTTTAAGCACTTTGTATGTGTTATTTAATCCTCATAAGATCCTCACCTTCAGATAGGAAGTAATACCCATATTTATGACAGCTTTACTAAGATACAATTCACACACCATTAACATTCACCACTTTAAAGTGTACAACTCAGTAATTTTTAATACATTCTCAATGCTGTGAAGCCATCACCACTACCTAATTTCAGAACATTTTTATCACTTCAGAAAGAAACGCTGTTCCCATTAGCAATCGCTCCCCATTCCCTCCTCCCTCTGTCTAGCCCCTGGCAACTATTGATCTACTTTCTGTCTTTACAGATTTGCCTATCGTGCACATTTCATATAAATGGAATCATACAATATGTGGTATTTTGTGTCTGGTTTCTTTCATTTAGCATAATGTTTTCAAGTGGTACTTCATCCATTTTCATGGTTGATCATTCACTGTATGGGTGTACCATATTTTGTTTATATACATCAGTTAATATGCATTTGCATTGTTTCTACTTTTTGGCTAATATGAGTAACACTACAAGGAATGTTCACGTACAGGTTTTTGGGCGAACATATGCTTTCTGTTCTCTTGGTAATACCTGTATACGATGTATGTTTTATATCAGGAAAATCACTGTCGGATGGTATGCTTGGAGTAACTGACGAGATTGGTGCTGTCCTACTCTGCAATGGTCAGGCCAACCGCAGAGCCCTGTTCTTTTTTTTTTTTAATACCAGCTTCCTTTTTATTTTTTTTAATATGAAATTTATTGTCAAATTGGTTTCCATACAATACCCAGTGCCAGAGCCCTGTTCTTAGTCCCATCTGCCAAACATTAAGACAGATTTAAACAAACAAACAAAAATATATATATATATAGACATCTTCCAAGATAACAGACCAAGACGTGAATTGTCTCCAAATATCCCATGAGGAGACAGTGAAAGCATAGGAAACATTTCATTTGGAAAAGAGAAGATCCAGAGAAGGGCATGAAAACAATTTGCCCATATCCTGATACTTGACACATGGAAAGGGCATTATTTTACTTAATCCCCAGGGCTTACAATTAGGACTCGTTATGGGAATTACAAATGGGTAGAGAAAAAATGGCCTAAGGAATGTCTGAATAGAGATTCAAAGACTGCCTAAGACAGGATATTATAGACAGATTCGGAAAACTGGTTGGGGATTGGGCTACTTAATGTTTAAGGTCCTTTTGGGTGAGGATTTATGGTATTGGGATACTTTTGGACTCAGGAGTTTAATGCAGAACAGTAGCCAGATGATGCCCCTGAGGCCTTTAAATATTTGCTAGATGGTGCAATATGTACCCCCTCTAATACCTCAAACTTATCATGGCCAAAATCATACCTTCCCCTCCCACATGCTCTTGCCCTGGTATTTATAACATTACTCTCCTCAGATGTCATGTAAGAGTAAACACCAGTTGTCTTGATTTTCTTGACTTCCCCCATTCTTTATATCTAATTGAACATGAAGTTCCTGCCATTACATTTCCACAGCGTCTGTCATATCCAAGCCAAATGATCAAAACATAAAAGTGCAACAGTAACTGTTGTGAAGATGGCTGCAGAGCAAGCAATGACACTGTGAGGAAAGAAATCACAACCATGGCCCCAGATGGCCCTGGTGGTTAAGCGGAGGCCACAGATTAGTAAAAAGCAGAGCTGAAAGAATGAAGCAATGGAGGTGCCTGCGTGGCTCAGTCGGTTAAGTGCTGGCTTAGGCCCAGGTCATGATCTTGCGGTTCGTGAGTTCGAGCCCCGCATCAGGCTCTATGCTGACAGCTCAGAGCCTGGAGCCTGCTTCGAATCCTCTGCCTCCCTCTTTCTCTGCCCCTCCCCCACTCGTGCTCTGTCTCTCTCTCTCTCTCTCTCTCAAAAATAAAATATACATTAAAAAAATTTTAAATATATTTGGGGCGCCTGGGTGGCTCAGTCAGTTAAGCATCTGCCTCTTGATTTCAGCTCAGGTCATGATCTCACAGTTCATGAGTTCAAGCCCCATGTCGGGCTCTGTGCTGCCAGTACAGAGTCTGATTGGGGTCCGATCTCTCTCCCTCTCTCTGTTCCTCCCCTGCTCTCTCTCTCTCTCTCTCAAAATATATACACTTAAAAAAAAAAAAAAGCAATGAGTTATACTCCAAGACCACTGCACAAATCTTTACATAGTGAAAAAGAGACAACTGGCCAAAGAATCACACTGATAAAGAATCTCTGAGATAAGATCAAAGTGGGTCCTTTACTCATAGCAATCTGTGACCTGCCACAAAATCAACAGATTGCTTCTGGGGTCTTCTGCACACTAGTCAACCAAACAAATCATTACATTACTTGAACAGCCAATTCTCAACTCTTAGCTTGCTTCACTTCTCAGTAGCATCTGAGATGGCTCCTTTGCATAAATGATAGGAAAGTGAACCTTTGAAAATGCAAGCCAACTGCAATCCTCCAGGACCTTTCCATCTCACTCAGAGTATAAGCCAAAGCCCTCACCTTGGTTTACAAGGCCCTGTGTAATCAGGCCCTCCTTCCCTGAAGCCATCTCCTACTTCCTCTCCATTGTCCACTCTACTCCAGCCACACCAGCTTCCCTGTAGTTTTCTGACAATCACATTCATGTGCTCACTTTAAGAACTTTTCATTTGTTGCTCCCTCTGCCAAGAACACTCTCTCCCCAAGAATTTCACATGGATCAAGCCCCCACTTCACTCAGATCTCTGATAAGTCTTACCTCAAACAGGCCTTCCACCCCATCTAAATAGCACAAGGACAGACACACATCCCTATCACCCTCTAGTCTCTTATCTTGCTTTGCATTGTCTTCTACAACCCCAGATCTTACATATTATGTATTGATCTATTTATCAATTCACTTTTTACCTCCCCCAACAAGAATATTATTAATTCATTCAGAAAAACTGAGGTACTTTGTTCAATGCCATACCCTCAGTACTTAGAATATAGCTTGGCATGTATGAGATAACTCCATAACAATTTGTTGCATGAATGAATGAATGAATACCTAAGGATGATAGATAATTTCCCCCCACCCCCGGCAAAAATCAATCTGATCTTTCTGTATATCTATTACAGAACCATGATCCTAAGATCAAATACAGCTCAACCTTGCCATGTGCCAACTTTTTCAAGGGAGATATGAGACAAAGTATGATCAGTACTAGTTGAGATGGCCATGTCAGGTTTCACAGCTCAGTCTTATTTCATCAGTATTTTAAACCATGTATAGCGATGAACAAGGTCGAATAGGGAAAATGAGGAGAAAGAAACACCATGAGCCAATAATGCCACCAAGCAGGGGGCTGCTTGGCATACCTGGAGGAACTTCAAGTACAGAGAAAAGCATCATGAGAGATGCAGCTAGACAGGTGGGAAATATTTTTTTTTTTTTAACATGTAGGTTTAGACATGCCATTCCCACAGCCAAGACCAGCATTTACAGGACCCAGTCCAAATGAAAATATGGAGACTTCCTGTTCAAAAATTAGAAATCTCTAAATGGCAACAGCAAAGCATTAAACTAAGTGCAAATCCTTGTGTGAGTACACAGGTCACGTGCCCACCACCTGTGACCTCTAGATTGGGTTGGTGTGGTGAAAGCCAAAGAGCCTGTGACAATAATCCAAGCAGGAGACAATAGACTGCACTAAAGCAGAAGCAACCTTAGAAGACATTCTGCCCCTTGAGAGAATACCTTTGAGACATGGAGACTGAAGGGACCCCATAAAGGACTGCTTTTTGCTACCTCTATTCTTCTCAGGACCTGCACCCCTGCCTTACACATGCCTTATTATGTCCTGCTTGTAAAGGTCAAGGACTTAATGATTTCTTTGAAGTCTTCCAGCACAATAGATAACACCTAAGGAGTGATTAGGTGGGGTTGTCATGAAGGTTTTCTAAGACCACTGACTCTACACACCTTGACAGCAAGACTCCTGGGCATAAGTGACTTATGAAGGACACCTGAGCACTCCCAGCTCTGACCAGTTCCTGGATGCCTGAGGACAGGGACACAAGACCACCATCCTCAACTAAAAGCCCAGACCCCAAGTGTGAGAAATAAGCCCACTGCCCCAATCAAATGAGGGACGTGAAGACTGGAGCACAGAGAAGCTAGGCTTTGATCAACGTTTTTTGCAAGAGCTGGTGTCTGGTTACAGCAGGCATTTATCTCCTAGAGCGAAGTCCCTCCCCTGATTCCTCACTGGCTGAGTACTACAGAGGTTACAGTCTTACCCAGAAGTCACCGATGCCCATGTGAGGCCGAAAAGTAGTCTGACTGGAACAAATGGACATCTCTTGAGGTGATGCAGAGACTTGAGTTCTTTGGCACATACTCATTGCAAAGCCCGCAAAAAATAAGCCCACCAAATGGAGAGGGGAAGAAGAACCAGGAAGTGAAGTGTCTACGGGTTTGGGGACTCCATTGTGCAGTGGGAAAGGGGTTCGTACATATTTCCAATAGATTGTAAACCTATTGTTAACTAGACAGCACAGCTTTTATTTGGTATTTTTGAAAATGAATCATCTCACTTCTCACACCAAGCAAAGATGAGACTCATTCTGCTTTTCCTTTCCGAATCTCCCAGAAGCTCCGTCTGTATCTGCTCTCTCTGTATCTTCAATAAACTCTGCTCTCACTTCCTACCAGCTTGCATTTGATTTCTATCCTGCGCGAAGCCAACCAAGGACCCTCTTGGTCACTCCTGCAGGATCCCCTCTGGATCCTCAGGCCCAGCCTGCCTACATCACCTTGAGTTAACTCAACATAGACTGTGCAATTCCAAGTTTAAAATAACCCTGTGGAAGACTTCCAGAATCATTTTAATCTAATTTACTAAGTAAGAGAAAGATCTAAGTTCAACATACTTTCCCAACTACTGGCAGTCTTGGATCTTCTCTGGAGCAGGACAGACAACACATCCATCTAATCTGATACAAAATCAAACTTCTACCCCCCCACACCTCAATCCCCACCCAAATGAAAACCTGGAAAGTTTAAAAGCCAGAACAAAACAGACAGTGTATCTGCATCTGAATGAAGATCTCACTACAACAACAAATGGAGATAAGATGTTGATAAAGACAGAGGCCCATTCAGAAAACCGGGACCTTCATCTGCCTTTGTCAGCTTGCTTGAAAGTAGTATCATTAAATAGATAACACACATACCAGCTCCAATTTGTCAAGTAGTATTCCAAAGAAAGGCTGTGGACACACACAGTCTTACGCAGCTTCTGAATTCTCAGTGTATATATAGATGCGCATATGTGCACATGCGCGCACACATGAGTAAGTCATAAACCACCAGGAAGTTTTCAAAAATAAACAATAAATTTAGAGTGCCAAAAACAGGCCAACAGTTCTGCATTTTTTAAGCTTCATAACAACCAAAAAGAAAATCCATCATGTGTTTAGAAGACTGAACAGAACACGAGTGATTAAGACCACATTTGAAAAAACTTTCCTCAGAAAGGAAAAGAGAAAGTGTCAGATTACAAAATGGTAATATATTACAAAATTATGTGAGTATATCTATAGATATATATTATCATTTTCAATATTAAATACATTATAAAAAATCAATATTCCACCTATTTTACAATATAAATATTGTGGCAATGCAGCTTAACCTATTTCATTCAATTGCTAAATGTAAATTAAAATAAGATATAATCTTAGTAACCTTGAAAAATATATATTTTCCATTCCCAACTAGATCAGGTAATATACAAATTGTCAGAATTTAAGACTACCTATTAAGTTGTGTATTTAAGAAATACCAAACTTAAAATTTTAAGATAATATACAACTTAAGACTACCTATTAACTTGGTCATCTATCCAAAATTTATACTTCCAAGATACAGAAAAGATATTTTTATTGGCCTCATTTCTTTCACATTAAAATTGACCACTTTCAGGGGTGCTTGGGTGGCTCAGTCCGTTAAACGGCTCTTGATTTCAGCTAAGGTCATGATGATAGGGTTCCTGAATTCGGGCCCCACATGGGGCTCTGTGCTGTGAGCACAGAACCACAGCACAGAGCCTGCTTTGAATTCTCTGTCTCCCTCTTTCTGCCCCTCCCTGGCACGCGCTCGCACTCTCTCTCTCTCTCTCTAAAATAAATATTTAAAAAAATTAAAATTTACCACTGTCACATTAACAGAGTGACACAGATTATTGTATTCAGGGCAGTAAATATAACAAAACATTGTCAGCTGCTCAATGGGGAGGATGTTAGATTTATAATGAATTGTCTTAAGGCTGGTTAATAAGAAAATATTTTTTTCTGAATAACTAGGAGAGCCAATTAAGCAAATGACATTTCTTTAGAAAATCCATGAGAACCCACACATGCATATTTAGGTAGTACAAAATCCATTCAACAGGACCCTAAATACTCAGGACAGCCAGCTAAAACATTCCAGAGACTGAATGACCTCCAAACAGAAATCAACTCAACATGGGAAAAACAGATAGTGTCATGAAACAGGAAGTAAATGGTTCCCTATTCAGGGAGGGGATAACTAGAGAACATGGTATGGTGGGTTTTGTAGTTTAAATACTCTGTGAGGGCTCCTGGGTGGCTCAGCTGGTTGAGTGTCAGAGTTCAGCTCAGGTTCACGGTTTCGAGACCCACGTTGGGCTTTGCACTGACAGTGTGGAGCCTGCTTCAGATTCTCTTCTCCCTCTCTCTCTCTGCCCCTCCCCTGTTTGTGCTCTCTCTCTCTCAAAAATAAGCATTAAAAATAAATACATAAATACATACATACATACTTTCTGAACCCACTAAATATTCTTTCAGCTGATACTGATTAAGCATCTACCCTGCGGCAGACTGTACCAACCTGATATTTGAGCTTAGAACCTACACTAAACACTGGAATTGGGTGCTAACCCATTGAAAACTTTAAACAGCCAAATTTTATAGAATTTCATTCTGTCGGGCAGAAAAACTAAATAACAGTTATTACAATTAAGTCATACAGGCTCTTACTTGCTAGTACAGTTCCATATAAATATATTGTGAAATAGTAATAGGTTATTGGTCACACACTAAATGAATTTGGTCAAACCAAATGCCAGCTCATTCACCTTTGACCAGTAAGGAGTTATCCCTGAAATACCAGTCCAGAGTTGCAGAAAACCAACCAGACTCCCTTGGTTCTTAACAATGGAGACAAAAATATTTGTTTTAACAAAGGCAAGGATTAGAACTTCAAGATAATCAACTTACAAGATCAAACCTCAATTACTATTAATACTTTAAGCAAAAGCAAATGAGGTCTTTTTATTTCATTTGAATATCTGTCTTACCTCTTATCTCAATGACCAACCTGGAAAGTGCCAACATCAGGACAACAATGTCCAGTGTGTTTGGTGCCACAGGCCTCTAATCAGCTATGCAATGACCCCACCAGTATCCTGTAAGAAGCCTCCCATTTTACCCCAAGTCCACCCAGGTGACTCCAATCACGGACAACCACACGTGAAGGTTCTCGTCTCCAGGAACATACCACTTACCAACCAAAATTTTCTGTGCATCTACTACAGGCCAGGTACCATGCAAGGCACTACAGACACAGATATAGGAATGACCTCAAGGAGCTTATTAATTAGGAGAGAAGTGGAACAGACTCATGAACAAATAATTACTTGTTAATAAGTATGTGCCCTGAGGGCACCTGGGTGGCTCTGTTGGTTAAGCCTCTGACTTTGGCTCAGGTCACAATCGAGGCTTGTGAGTTCGAGCCCCACACTAGGCTCTGCGCTGACAGTGCACAGCCTGCTTGGGATTCTCTCTCTCTGCCCCTTTCCCACTTGCATGCATGCTCGCACTCTCAAAAATAACAACAACAACAACAACAATGTATGCCCTAGTGTGCATGTGAGGAACTTGGAAACAACCACTTTGTCCTTAGAGGAAGAAAAAGTTGAATAGACTGAAAAACAAACCACAAACAACTCTCTTGGATCCATAAGAGAGGGGAGGACACGGGGCAAACTACTGCCCCCAAGATTAGAGGGACAGACAGGCAAATAAAGGAGTCACATCTTACCTGAGCAGAGACTCACGAATGGAAAGCACCTCAGGAACCAGTGCTAGGTAGGAAATCCTAAATTGTAATTGAGGAATTGCTAGAAGCGTGGACAAAAACTCCAGGGGACATAGTCATTGGTGGGGGTGGGGGCACAATATTATGAGAGTACCTCCAGGAGATTGACCAGGTTCCCATAGTAATAAATACTGGAGATGGGGTCCCTAGGTGGCTCAGTCGGTTAAACATCTGACTTCAGCTCAGGTCATGATCTCGTGGTTTGTGGGTTTGAGTCCCGTGTAGGGCTCTGTGCTGACAACTCAATGCCTGGAGCCTGCTTCAGATTCTGTGTTTCCTTTGCTCTCTGCCCCTCCCCCACTCGTGCTCTGTCTCTCTGTCTCTCTGTCTCTCTCTCTCAAAAATGAATAAACGTTAAAAAATTTTTTTTAATACTGGAGAAAAATCTCCTTAAGCTTCCACAGTGGGAGGTGGAAAGGAACTATTCTGAAATAGAGCACTTTGTTCTTAGCAATCCATGACACATGTGCAGATGAAAGGAAGAAGTTTAACCAAAGGACTCTGCATTTAACCTCAAGTTTAACCTTGGAAAATAAACAGCATCAAAGAGAGGGCTCATAATTAGGCTACTGAAATTCTAAATGTCACTTTGCCTCTGGTATAAATCTCAAACTGATTTTATTTCCCTTTTAAGGCTAGGCTTTGATCAAAAGATAGGATTTAATAATCAGTAGCTTCCTCCTAACACTATTTTCCCCCACATCCCACAACCTCATGCCATTGTTTTCCACCCTGCAGCCAGAATGGACCAACTTGTACCTCTGATCATGTTGAGTCTCTACTTAAAACGCATCAGCAGGGTTCTGTCTACTGCCCATTCAGTGGCTTCTAAGTCCCTCTAAGATCTGGCCCACACCTACCCTCAAGCAGCCTGGTAGCTTTTCTTCCTTTACTCACATGCTCCACCCCAGCCCATCTCTACCGTCCAGCCCCAGGTCTCTCCTCTCTTCAGCTTCCCCAAACTGAGGTTAGGTCCCCTCTATATGCTCCATGGCATCCTGTCCTCCAGCTCTGTAGCATTCATCACGTTTGTATTTCTCATGCCAGTCTGCACCACCATACAGTATGGAATCTGTCTGGTACACCAACCACTGTTTCTGCAGCACCTTTTCAAAACAGACATTCAATGTGCACTTGAGGGGCACCTGGGTGGCTCAGTCACTTAAGCATCTGACTCTTGGATTTCAGCTCAGGTCATGATTTTACAGTTCATGACACTGAACCCCACCCCATGCTGGGCTCTTTGCGCTCTCTCACAAAATAAATATATAAAGATTTTAAACAATATATGCACTTGAAAATTGATTGGTCCTCCCAACTCCATTCATTCCCTAGAGGACCAGAGCTAACTAAACTTTTGTAACAGAGGTAGCTACTCATGACATAACAATCAGATCTGAGTACAAATACTTCAGCTACCTATCTGCACTCGAAATTTAAGAATTTACATTGGAACAGATCTTTCCCAGTTAGGACTTCCACATTGAGTTCAGTTGCAAAGAGATATCAAAAACAACTACATGGAAGTTGTCCTAAGTTCACTGATCTTGCAATTATAATTCGGCCATTCACTTAAAAGTATTTACTAAGCAACTATACTCTGTGCCATGCTATAGCATATTTCCCTACATGTCAGGGAAACAATGGAACATCAGAAGTAATCTCTCATATGCTTCTGATGGCTTGGCCAAGCATCAAACAGTTGACAACTTGGCCTATTTCAAAACAAAATCAAGCTCTAAGAATGATCTCCTATCTTTTACCAACACAACCAGAAAGAAAAATAAACAAGGTTTAATTTTATGTTTTCTTGCCCAAATAATCTGCCCATTTTTATAAAAGTCTAAAACTCACAAAATTAAACTTGCGTATTCCTCAAAGTACTGCTGAGGGATACATGCATATATGGCAAAAATATATGATAAATGGGATGCCTGGGTGGCTCAGTCGATTGAGTGCCTGATTCTTGGTCTCAGCTCAAGTCATGATCTCACCGCTCATGATTTTGAGCCCCACACTGGGCTCTGCACTGACAGTGCCTAGCCTGCTTGGGATTCTGTCTCTCCCTCTCTCCAAAATAAATAAATAAAAACTATATATTATATTTTCATGGTAAAGCAAGAGAATAATAATTGTAAGATGCAAGATAGCAGTTGTGAGTAATGGAGAAAGGGCATATGCGAGGCTTCTATGGTACTGGTAATGTTCTATCCCTTAGGTTGAGTCGTAAACGACTGTTATCCTTTGAAACATATACACACTACATACCCTATTTTGTTCTGGTTGCCTATAAAGTGAGGGCAAACTGGATACAGAAGACAGAGCAGGACAAATGTCCACATAGCAGCAAATTCCCAAGATGCCTGGCTAATCACCAGAAACAGATAACTACTCAATGTTCTTTTCATTGTTCAAGCTAGAACATGCTGAGTGAAAGGCCCCTGTAAAAGAGCTTGATTTCTTCATAATGCTACCTAAAATCAGTAGAAACCATTGCCTGCCTCCAGTATCATCCCTTCTCCAAAACTTTTGTCACTGAGAATGCCCACACACACACACACACACACACACACACACACACACTCCCTATATAAGGCATGGTCAGATATGAACTATAGTATTGTGATTCTGCAAACCACAAGTTCCTTATCTCCCCTACTTGGTAGAATATTTTGGCACTAGAATAGTTACAAAATGAAGAAAATCTTCATTCCATAAACTGTTTATCACTGATATCACTTTGATAAATCTCTTTCAGTAAGAAAATAAACTTTACAAAAAAAATTTGTGAATAGATATGAAAGTCCTGGGGCACTTGGGTGGCTCAGTCGGTTAAGTCTCTGATCCCCGATTTCAGCTCAGGTCATGATCTAGTGGTTTGTGAGATCAAACCCTGAGTCAGGCTCTACACTAACAGCATGGGATTCTCTCTCTCTCTCTCTCTCTCTCTCTCTCTCTCTCTCTCTCTCACTGCCCCTCCTCTGCTTGTGCTGTCTTTCTCTCTCTCTCTCTCAAAATAAATAAACTTTAAAAAAAAAAAAAAGATATCAAAGGGCTTTAGAGAAACCACGGAAGAAATTCCTAAATATAAGGCATTTTGGCACTAATTCAAATGACTCATTTCAGATGTCTGGTATCCACCCTTCAATTGGCCTTGCTCACAGCCAGGCTTTCTTTTCCTTCACAACAAAAAGACATGATTTTTAATTACTCCCTGACACTTGCTTTTGGTAGCTATGAGGAAAAGTCTGAACCTAATATAATGGCCAAGAGTATACACTTTCGAGCCAGATTGCCTAGGTTCAAATCCTGGCACTGCCACTTAAAGGCTAGAAGACTCCAGTCACATTGTATGTCTCTGCTCCACACCCCATGCAGGTCACAGTCTGCACAAACATATTGTGTCTACCTTTCACTCTTATTGTTTAGTGGGGTTGTTTACAAATCCTCCATACAAGACTGTAATGCCCTTGAGGCTAGAGACTATCTTATTTTAACCATCAATAGGTACCACTTGAGATGAAAAAGTATCATGATCTTTAAACTCTCCATCTTCCCGTCTCCAAGGTCCTTCGGATTATTGGTAAACTTTCATCTCACTCTACCCCTGCCATATCTTCTGTGGACTGTATTGTACAACAGTCCTACTAACCACAGTCACGACTTCTAGGCAATTAAGACTCAGAAAAACCTTCTCAATCACACAGTAAAAACTATGTGCAGCAATGCTTCCTTTAAATGTTATCTTACCATCTAATTCTTTGGCACTGAATAACTGAGTAAAATAAATCACTAAATTAAGCAAAACACTGTTATCTGATTTAGCTACATAAATGGACATTCCATCCCTTTTGTCAATGGTTCTCACACCTATTGCTTCAGTCTACTCAAGCTGGTGCAGAAAGATCATTACCACAGACTGCACTTGGATCCCAAGCCTGACCTCTTAACGAAAAAGGATCTGTTCCAACAAGTGGATGTTTGCTCCTCCTAACGCTATCTGACATTCTTAAACACCCACAAAATGTATATGAGTCAACTCCTATAGATTTCTAAGATTAAGACTAAAAATATTCTCTAAACAGAAGAAGCAGAAAGTTTAACATGAGGAAAACAACTGATTTTCAAACTAACAGGCAGGTGCATGGAAGTCACCCCAAGTGAGAAGCTATACTAGGCTAGACTACCCAAAACCTGATGTCTCCTTTTGAGATGAAACTCCTTTTGAGATGTCTGTGTGACACAGGTAAGTTTTACCAAAAGAGTTCCTTTGATAAATCACAAGACATTAGGGATTGTAAACTATTGCTAAAGAAGTTCTATTTCATTTTATATAACATAATACAAAACTTTGAAACTATGAAGTAAGACCTCCATCCTATTTGTTCTTTGTTCTTGTGGACATAATGAGACTAAGACCCCGAAGACATCAAGTCATTGACCACAGGTCTCTCCTGAGAAACAGTGACTTGGAACGAAGTACCCATCTTCAAAGCTTGTCCTTTGCCATTTAGTCTTAAGGTACAAAATTTAGCTTATCATGGGGATAATTAGTATTGGTGTTTTAACCACAGAAAATTGTAGCTAACATTATTTGAATCTATGATCTATATAATCAATCATTCCCTAGATCAAAAGAAGGTTAATAGTAAAAAGATTTTTCTTTTAACCTAGATTTGAACCCAAATTTATGTAAAGTACAAATGTGCACCTCTTTACCACTAATTGTGAGATTGAAAGTGAAAAAATATGTAATGTGATTTTTTTCATGGAGGTAAAACTGACATATAACATATTAGTTTCCGGGGTCCAACATAGTAACTGGATATCTGTAAATACTATAGAATGATTACCACAATAAATCTAGTCAACTTCCGTCACCATACATAGTTACAAATGTTTTTTTCTTGTGATGAGAGCTTTGAAGATCTATTCTGTTAGTAACTTTCAAATATGTGACACAGCATTACTAACCATGGTCGCCATGTTGCACATTACGTCTCTGTGACTTATTTTATAACTGGAAGTCTGTACCTTTGGCCTACATTTGCCCATTTCACACCTCCTCCGCACCCTCCACCTCTGGCAACCACCAATTTATTCTCTGTATCTATGAGCTCAGCGTTGTTTTGTTTTGCTTTTATATTCCACATATAAGCGAGATCATATAGTTTACTTATTCTTTCTATCTGCATTTTTACCATGGGACAATACCCTTTTAAACACACTGGAATGGCTCCATCAAGAGACAAAGAGCCAATATGATACAAGGAACTGTATCAGGCTGAAAATTGTATTAGGCTCAAAATCAGAAGCCTTGGCTGTTAAGAGTTCTGCTCCCAAGGACTGCCCACAGGACTGAACATATCAATGTACTTCACTTATCATGGCCTCAAGTTTCCTCACCTACATGAGGCTGTTGGACCCTTCTAGCTCTGCCATCTTGGAGGTGGAATTTCAATTTCCTTTACCTGGCTCTGTGTATGTGTTGGGGCTGAAGGATCAGCTTCCCCAGTATGCGTCCAACCACACCAGTGTGCTTTCAATCACCAAGATTCTAGGTGAGCAGAGGAGATGGACTTCACAGACTAAGGAGCATCTCCCTGCTTTCATGGTCATTACACCCATTTGAGATATGAGGAGTGGAATCCCGACAAGACCTCAGGCCTATGCCATCTCTTAGTGTTCCATCACACCTTGTCTGCAAGACATCCTGAGAATAAGGGCCAGTGCTTTGGCCTATTTGCTCTTTTCTCTCCAGCCGGACTGCATATGTACATTCACTTAGTCTAATTCTGTACCCTGGGTCCAATGGATGTGTTTCTATAATAGCCAAGATTAAAAATATGTATGGACAAAAGCCATGACTTTGGGTAGGGGAGGGGCTCACAGTGCTGAGAAAAAAGGTGATCCAGTATCTAAGCACAAAGGAAATCCAGCAGATTCTTTATCCTTAAGCTTTCTGCCCACACCAACTTATCAATTATTATTTGACACTCCATACTGATTCAAAGAATAAAATAGTGCAGTAACCTCATTTTAAGAATTTAAATAAATCGTGAAAGAAAAAGATATTGGAATTTTATAAGCCAAAAAATTTTGGATGTCCTATGTCAGGAGAATGTTTTTGGCCCAGAATAGGAACACATGCATTTATAAACATACCATGAACATCTGGCACGGTACCACATGCTGGCTTATATAAGCAGCAGAGGAGAAAAAAGCAGATTGGGATGGAAGAACAGAAGTTGGGCAAGGGAACAAATGGGAAAAGGCAAGTAATCTGAAAGGTTTGCCAAAATCATAGATGAGTTTTAGACTCACAGTGTTTAACCATCTCAAGTTCACGTTCTTCAAGTCTGCCTTGGTACCCACCATACCAGGCACTTTCAGCCCTGAGCAGGATCATACTTTTCAAATCTCATGACTCTCTAGATTTTCTCTGCCTCCTTTGTAACCTTATCACAACTCAATTACTAGGTGCATTCAGAGGACAGGGAGGAATTTCACTTTTAAAGCAACATAAAAAGGAATTCCTTCCCATTGCAAAAGGCCCAGGGTGTGGATCTGGCTGCACCAGGCACCTTGCTGGCTGCCTCTCTGTGCAGGATCTTGGCTGCAGGTCAACATAAGGGAAGCTGCTGTTTCCTCCAGTGCCATCTGTTCAAACAGAGTGCACTGCTATGCTGCCCATGGGGGATTCTTTCCTCTCTCCCCCCCTCCCTCTCTCTCTTTTCCACACCCTTCCATCTCACAGCTTCCTGGCAGTGCTCTGGTGGAGAACTACAGCAACACCAAAGATGTGCCATGCTCACCAGCCTCCATAGGCTGACAGCAGACAGTCCTACAAAGACAAGGAGGAGGGAAACAACTGATGCTAACACTTCTATGACAGGGCTCCCAGGAGGGTCATAAGGTAGGGTGACATGCAATCATCCTTGAACACCCAGGAAGAACAAGAGCAGTAGTAATGCCAGAGGGAAGCTACTGTAAAAAACAGTATGGAGGTTCCTCAACAAATTAAAAATAGAATTACCATATGGCCCAGCAATTTCACTTCTGGGTGTTTATCTGAAGAAAATGAAAACATAACTTGAAAAGATATCTGCACCCCCATGTTCACTGCACCATTATCTGTGATAGCCAAAATATGGAAACCATCTAAGTGTCCAGCAATGGATGAATGGATAAAGAAAATATGAGATATATGTATATGTGTGTGTGTGTATATATGTGTGTGTATATACACATACATATGTATATATGTATACACACACACACACACACACACACACACACATACTGGAATATTATTCAGCCATAAAAAAGAATAAAATCCTCCCATGTGTGACAACATGGATGGATGCTGAGGGCATCCTGATAAGCGAAATAAGTCAGATGTAAACAGAGAAAGACAAATACCATTCGATCACACTTACATATCCAATCTAAAACAAACAACAACAACAACAACAACAACAACAACAACAAAACAAGATCATAGGTACAAAGAAAAGATTGGCAGCTGCCAGAGCAGAGGCAGGGAGGAATGCAGGGTGAGGGTGAGCAAAATGGGTGAAGGTGGTCAAAAGGTACAAACTTTCAGTTATAAAATACATAAGTAATGGTGATAAAATGTACAGATTACTCATTATAGTTAATAATAGTATATTGCAGTGTTAGTGGGAATGCAAACTGGTACAGCTACTGTGGAAAACAGTATGGAGCTTCCTCAAAAAGATAAAAATAGAACTACCCTTCCATCTAGCAATTGTACCACTAGGTATATACCCAAAGAATACAAAAAAACTAATTCAGAGGGATGGGTGCTTCAGTGGCTCAGTCTGTTGAGCGACTCTTGATTTTGGCTCAGGTCATGATCCCAGTGTCATGGGATCAAGCCCCACATCGAGCTCTGCACTGAGCATGGAGCCTTCTTGGGATTCTCTCTCTCTTTCCCTTTTCCACTCTCTCCTGCTCACGCTCTCTCTAATTAATTTTTTTTTAATAAGGGGACACATGCACCCCGATGCTTATAGCGGCATATCTACAATAGCCAAAGTATGGAAACAGTCCAAACGTCCATCAACTGATGAATAGATAAAGAATATGTGGTGTACATATACAACAGAATATTACTCAGCCATAAAAAAGAATGAAATCTTGCCATTTGTAACAACATGGATGGGGCTAGAGAGTATTATGCTAAGCGAAATAAGTCAGTCAGAGAAAGACAAACACCATATGATTTCACTCATATGTGGCATTTAAGAAACAAAACAAGCAAAGGGGGGTGGGAAAGACCAACCAAGAAACAGACTTTAACAATAGAGAACAAAGCTGGTTACCAGAGGGGAGGTGGGTGGGGGCAGGGACAGGTTAAATGGGTGGTGGGGATTAAGGAAGGCATTTATGATGAGCATGTTGTGATGTTGCATGTTAAGTGTTGAATCACTATATTGTACCCTTGAAACTAATATTACACTGTATGTTAGCTATCCAATTTGAATAAAACAGGTAACTAATTAAACTAAAGAATGTAATAGGAAAAAAATACCAGAAGCATCACTTGTTAAACACTTATCAAGTGCTAGACCAGTGGTTGTCCAACTGCTGTCAAGATCACTATTTTTTTTGAAACTGAAAAAGTATTTTGTGTACAAAAGCATTTTGTACACAAAAAAGGGAGAATATTATAAAATTTAGGATGTGTGTCGGTTTTATGTATTTGTATGTATATACTCAATTGTAAGCTTAAGCTAATTCCTACTGATTAAAGAAGACAATTTATGTTAACAGCACATGGACAGTCTCCTTTCAGAGAACTACAAAAAGAGGTGGAAGGTAGGAAGGTTTTGTAGGATAAAGCACAAGAAAAAATAGAAAGTATCTGATTGGGTGGGGCCCAGAATCAACCATCTTTGGGAAGAGATGCCCCAGAGCTGGCATCGCCTTTGGGGATTAGCTGACTGGAAACACTGCTTTTCTGGTCAAGTGGAGCATTTGTAGGGGCACAAAGGTTACCTAAGTTTCATTTTGCTGACATGGCACACCAGACAGGACAGGTTCCATCTTGGGCCTCAAATTTTATGTCAACACTATTACAGGTCACATTAAAAAAAAATTAAATAATGGACCAAATTTTATTCTAATCTCATATATTCATTATCTCATTTAATTCCTACAACACTAGGAGGCAGTACCATTATTATTCTTGGTTTGTAGTTGAATAACTGGAGATACGAAGTGATTCAGCAGCTTGCAGGCTGGCTTCCCATTGAAGGGGGATCTGAGAATCTGCACACATCACAGGTCAGATCAGTGCGGGGCTTTCTACCCCCAGCTCCAGAGCCTGCTACCACTTCCTTAAACAATTTGTCTCTCCCTCCAATACCTCCCACCCTTGAATCCTTTGTTCAACCATCTGCCCTCCCCTTCTGAATGAGAACACCGCAAGGGCAGGTCTTGTTCAGCTGAGTGACTTAAACTGAGCCTCAGGGAGCAAAGGATTCCTTCAATAGTTTTTAAGTTGAATGAGCAAATAAATAAAGATGGGGTTTTTAAAAAAGGAAAAAACGGAGTGCCTGGGTGGCTCAGTCACTTAAGCGTTGGCTGAGGTCATGATCTCAGGGTGGAGAGATGGAGCCCCCCATTGGGCCTGCTTAAGATGCTGTCTCTCTGTCTCCCTGCCCCTCCCTTGCTCTCTCTCTCTTTCAAAAATAAATAAATAAATTTTAAAAAAAGAAAAAGGAGGAAAGAAAAGCAAAATAAAATGTAGCAAGAAAAAATAATGAACCCTGACTCTTTGGGGTCTGTCCCCAAATAACACTACTCTCTTTCTTAGAGCTACTAGAGGGGAAATAAGCAACTTTATGTAAAAATTAAATCAGATTACACACACACACACACACACACACACACACACACACACACACACACACTGAAGCTTTAAAGCATCTGTCTATGCTTTGTTCCAGGTCCTTTGTTCAGGGAAAGCAATTTAACGACTTTTTAGCTCAACAAAGGTGGGACTGTGATTTATTTTGGGAGTAGATGGTAAAGAGGTAAACTATTCCAGATAAGCAAGTAACAGGTATTAGAGGACTGAAAGCTGGGCAGACAGAAAAAGAGCAAATTCTCCAGAAAGGAAAAGAACAAGAAGGTAACAAATTAACTCTAAACTAGGGTATGGGCAGGTGGAGCTAATGAAGCGTGTGAAGAATGGCTGACAGGTTTGGGCACAGTGGTGTCTAACATGCCACATCAAGATGCTGCTTGTGGCAGACTCTAATCATCATGCCAAAACTTCAATAGGACCACCTCTCCTTTGGGAGAGGAAAATCTGGGTAGTGTCCAATATGGGATGAAAAGAATGCTGAAAAGGGAGGCCCTTACAAAACCGAAAAGCAGAAGTGAAGAATCCTAGAGAAGCATGAAATCTGAGAAGGAGGTAATTAGGGACAGTGGCCAGTACCATAAGCGGTGGAGTAAAGAGCTGTGTGCCCACGAAGCAGGTGGTGAGGGCCCAGGTCCTTCTGATTCAATAGAAAATGATGGAGGACCATTCCACGACCACAGACTATTACCCAGTGTTACTAATCACCCTCACAGGGAGAGAACGCCTGTCCCATGCACTGCGGTCACTCCCACACCACACATCATGACTCAACACCAACCACCAGGATTTGTGGTTCACAAGTCTCTTTAAAACTCAGTGCAAGCTGGCCTAGAAGCAGAAAAGAAAGTGAAGACGAAGAGAAAAAAACATTGCATTTTCATCTTAGGACTCTAGAAGTCTTCACCTAATTTAAGTCTAACCAATCTAAATATGAGCTGGTAATGAGACAGAGAAACTGAAGGGACCTTGTGAAAAGACAAACAAAAACAAAAACCTGGGATTTTGGGGGCTCATTTTCCTGCTTCTGTTCTTGCTAGGACCGGTACCCCACCCTACACATGGTTTATGGTACTGAAAATGTATGTTCTCCCTAAAGGACTTAATGATTTCTTTGGAGTCTTCTAGCACATAGGTAACATCTAAGGAGTGACTGGGCAGACAGGGATGTCATGAAGGTTTTCCAAGACCACTGACTGCAAACATCCTGACCCCAAGACCTGGGGCTCCAGGGCATAAGACTCATGCAGGACACCTAGCTCGGTGCCTGAGAGGGCACATCCACCAAACCACCGTCCTCAATAAAGACCCAAACCTCAAGCGAGACGACAGTCTCTCTCCTTTCCTTTCAGAGGCTCCCACATGCTCTATCAGTATCTGCTCTCTCTAAATCTTCAATAAACTCTGCTCTCACTTCTCATTTGATTTCTATCCTGCACGAAGCCAAGGACCCTCAGGCCCAGCCAGCCTGCATCATCAGTAAATTGTCCAATAGGAAATATTAAACTCTGCCCATTAAACCAAGGATCACTTTCCAGGTAAGACGACTGACTCCCATAGTTGCCTCTATTCCAAATATGAGTTCCTAGATATCTGAAGATGTTTGCCTCGTATGTTGCCAGCAATGTACTGGCTGCTCGATTTCAACCCCTAAGTCTCAAGTCTCTACATCTTCTTCTGCCACACAATGCTATTCCAAACACCGTATACATGAAAGTGAATGCTCCACCAGACTTTCTAATTTTAGAACTCACTTTGAAATTTCCATGCTTTCTCCACCTGCCAAATTAAAGGAGGAAAACAAAGCAGCTGCCACAGCTGTTCTCCAAAAATTGGTACAGAGGTGACATACACTTTTTTGAGACAAGAATTTTCCACCTCTTGGGGCGCCTGGCTGGCTCAGTCGGTTGAGTGTCCGACTCTTGATTCTGGCTCATGTCATGATCCCAGGGTCATGAGATGGAGCCCTGTGTCGGGCTCGGTGCTGAGTCTGGAGCTTCCTTGGGATTCTCACTCTCTCTCCCGCTGCCCCTTTCCCCGACTCGCACTCCTCTCTCTCTGTCTAAAATAAAAATAAAATTAAAAAAAATTTTTTTCCAATTTTTTTTTTTTTAACTATAAAGCCAGAAGGTATCTGGAGTCTCTAAAAATGACCAAACTCAAAACAACAGAGCCACCTCACCACAGCAAGGCAGCAATGTCTGGCAGCAACCAGCAAAATAAGGTGATGTTTTCAAGTCACTGCACTTCTCAAGTATATAATTGGATTCTATCTCTTTGCAATCTCAGAACAAAATGATAAAGTCTTCGGGTAAATTTAAACCTAATCAAAGCAAACAATAACTGCTATCGTGATTATTCGTTTACTTAACTCCACATATTTTACGCAAAATATCAACATCCAGTTTATACGACATTTTAAAGAGCAATTACTTCTCCTTTGTGTAGAAAGCAACACTGGATGAATCTGTATCAAAAAGAAAAAAGATGGAAGGAAGGAAAAAAGAAAGAAAAAAAGCAAGCAAGTAGGCACTTTAAGAGGAATGATGTCCTAACAGACAGCTGCCTTGCCTTGTGTAACACTTCAACTGTTAAGAACAACACGCTTTAAAAATCAATCCTACAACTTTTTTTGCCTTTCACTGGCCAGTAACGATGAAACAGTTTTCCAAAACATGTTTATAATCAGGTCTATATAGCTAAAGGCAAACTGGATCAGAACCAGAATTACGGAAAGATTCTATCATCTTAATTTCACTTCTAGAAACACCACTTCCCACCCGCATTGGGTTCCTGGCTTCTGCCACTTAGAACATCTCACGCTGACTAACAGTAGTTCCAGCTATGGCTCAGCCAACCATCTGTGGCTGTCTTTCACAATCCTGGCCATTAAGGAAATGCAATGTTTCAGTGCTGTTTGGTTTGGCTAGATTCCTCTAGACATAAGCTAAGTGCATGCATTTTTTATTCTCCAGGGTTTGAGCTCCAGCAGTGTTTGTAACATGACATTCAAATCTAAAACTAACCTTGACAAGATAGATTTTGACTGGTGTTCTGAGACAACCTAACAGAAACATATAAGCTGGGGGGGAAAAATCCTTCTGCAAGAATCTTAAATGTATTTCCTTAACAAAACTAACACTGCAATCAACTACTAACAACAAACACCAACACACTGGCCTACAACTAGGATCAGCTGGGTGAGGCACTCACCTTGGGCAAAAAAAAAATTGAAGAGGGCAACAAAAAACCAAATTCTAGTCATTAAGATAATATTTTAATGCAATATTTCAAAATACCAAAATTAGTGCAAAAAAATCTATGATGAAAATCAACCCAACCCTGCATTTAAACAACTCACTCCCGGGGCGCCTGGGTGGCGCAGTCGGTTAAGCGTCCGACTTCAGCCAGGTCACGATCTCGCGGTCCGTGAGTTCGAGCCCCGCGTCAGGCTCTGGGCTGATGGCTCGGAGCCTGGAGCCTGTTTCCGATTCTGTGTCTCCCTCTCTCTCTGCCCCTCTCCCGTTCATGCTCTGTCTCTCTCTGTCCCAAAAATAAATTAAAAAAAAAAAACAAAAAAAAAACGTTGAAGAAAAAAAATAAACAACTCACTCCCATCCATAACAATTCTTTCTCAATCTGTCAGGTCTGGTTTTTATTTTAAATTCTTGTATTTTGTTCATTCTATTGCACTACCACTGATTTATTGAGTTTAATGGGCACCCCTTAAATTTTTCACTCCAGGACAGTGCTTTACTCACCTCACCCTACCACAGCCTCAGCCCTGCCAACACACATTAACTTAATACTCACGAGGCAATCTAGTGAGGTAGTCTCACCATTACTCTCATTTATAAATGAATAAACACAAAAAAGTTAGTTACTTTGCCCAAGATTGTAGAGTAAGGGTCACCAAGTCAGATTCCAAACCAGCTATGTAGTTCGGAGCCCACACTCTTTTTCTTTCTTTTTTTTTTTTTTTAATTTTTTAAAATGTTTGTTTATTTTTCAAGGGGAGAGAGACAGACCATGAGAGGGGGAGGGGCAGAGAGAGAGGGAGACACAGAATCCGAAGCAGCCCGATGCGGGGCTCAAACTCATGAGCCATGTAATCATGACCTGAGCTGAAGTTGGATGCTTAACCTAAGACTGAGCCACCCAGGCGCCCTGAGCCCAAATTCTTAAAGACAAACATACCACCTCTTAGAGTTTTGTATCACAAAGGCATTCAGCATAAAATCATACAGTCCTAGATTTTAGGATATAACAGTATGTAGAAACTATCCAAATAAACTATAATTAATGACAATCTGGGCAAATTTAGTCATGATCTATTCATCACTGATCAGTGTCCTGCAATATTTAGGCTAAGTGGTAATTCCACCAAACTCCCAAATTTTTCTAACTTGTCCCTAATACTTTAAGCCATCTCAATGCTCAGAATGAACCAAGGGAGAGACAGAGTATCTGACCCCTCACTCAAAGGACAGGGCTACAGATCTGAGTAGCCTAGAGTAGCAGGTGTCTGTGCTTAGGTTCTGAGATACCCTCAAATACTGTCGGCTTTTCAAAGCTAACTGAGCCACAGTGTGCACTGCAGGACAATGTTCAGAAATACTCCCAAATAATGTGTTCATTTGAAAGAGGGTAGAGGGGTGCCTGGTGGCTCAGTTGGTTGAGTGTCAGACTTTGGTTCAGGTCATGATCTCACAGTTCGTGTGTTCAAGCCCCTCATCAGGCTCTCTGCTATCTGCACAGAGCTCCCTTTGGATCTTCTGCCCCTCCCCTGCTCTTCCTCTCTCTCTCTCTCTCTCTCAAAAATAAATAAACTTAAAACAAAACAAAACTTAGAAAGAGAGTAGATTTAGAAGTAAAGCCACTACAGCTACAATGATCCCACCATTTTAGTCAGTTGTTTGTTGAAGGTAGCCATCAGAGTTTAAAAGGGTCATAATGAAATCAGGCTGAAAAGAATTTAGAAAAGTTATCTTGGAAAGAATGGTTGAAGTAACCAAAGCTATTCTTCTGGATGGGAGGCCAGGGGGAGGACAACTTAGGTCCGGGAAGTGGTGCCTAGCAACTATTTTCAATTATCTGCAGAGTTAGTGGATTTAATTTGTGTGACACCAAAAGACTCAAGTTGGACAAGTGGATGACAGCTTATGGATGATGGTTTCAAGGACTGGCTTTCATCTCAGTATAAAGAAAAAAGTCTTCCAACAATTAGGCCCATCCAACAATGAAAAAGCCCTTCTCCAGTGGGGGAGTTGGCTGTCAGCTCCTAGAGAAGGGACCCAGCACAGAATGGCCACTTGGACAGAAGAACTCAAATTCCTTCCAATTCTAAGGCATTAAGAAAAGGAACAAATAATTAAACTTAACACATTCATTGTTGTGCATAGTGTTTAGTTACCAAAAACCCTAGAAAACTAAAACAAAACTATGAGCTCAATGGGAAGGAGGTCTTGCTCTTTCTTTGTATTCCAAACTAGATTCTTGATTTTTTTAAAACCAAGCCACTGAAGTAATACAAGTTAAAAATCAATCTCCCTTATAGAAAAAATAAACTGTGTCCTGAGACAGTATTTATAGTTACCATTTAAGAAAATTAGGAAGCTGAACTCATATATGCAATCAATATTTTATAGTTCTCCTGCAAATGACATTAGCTATTCTTACCAAGATCTACAGAGGTCATGCAGAAGGAAAAAATACAGAAGCAGTTAAGTCAGAATTTAGGAAAACAAAGCAAAGCCAAAGTCAAGTCAGATACATCAGCAGCCCAATACATTAAAAGACCTTGAGAAAATCTATCCAATCGGACATACAGGTAAAGTTAGAAAAATGTCCACCTTAATGATGACAAAATTTCTAAAAAGCAATTTTGGGTCTTCCCAAAGGAGTCTTCCAAAAGAGGCACACAAAGAAATTTAGTGGAAGTATTTTTGTTTGGACTAGAATGGAAACAAGACAGTTTTAAAAATTAGGTCAGCACAATTAACAGTTTAAAAACAATGAATGCTTGTAGCCTCTGCTGAGCAGCTGAGTTGTGCGCGCGCGCGCGCGCGCGCACACACACACACACACACACACACACACACACACACACACACACCTATATATTGCCTAAATCCCACTAGATTATGCCAGTGATTCCATTCAAAGCACCACATTTACTGCAGAAGATTTTAAATGAAATCAAAGTATTACTACTCCAGGGAAGAGGGAAGAAACCACAGAGAGAACCCTCCTACTTGTCAGGCATTTTACGCAGATGACCCCATCTGACCCTCCCAAACAGCCCTGTGAGGTGGGGTTCTTACAACTGAGGAAATCAAGTTAATTAACTCTCCCCAAAGTTAACTAAGCCCATAAGAAGTTTAGACAGAGGTATGACAGAGGTATGACTCCAAAGCCCAACCTTATTTCCTCTAGGCCACAGAGCCAACTGCCGGTGCCTATCATTCGCTATGCCAAAACCACTAGAAACTTGCACCTGGAACTTCCTGCAGGTATGTTAAACTTGTCATTATCATCAACCCTGGACTATCTTCCTTTTAACTAGGTCCACTTTCCCCCACAATCACTGAAACTCATCCCTTTCAAGAGTTGCATTTGGCACTGCCATTCCCATGCACAGAGTCATATTAGGTATTGCAGCTTCTCCCAAATTCCCGTTTTCATTACTTTTACCTTATACCTGATCTAAACTGTTTGTGACACCACCTTAGCTGTGCTCCACTTTCTCTCCCCTACAATCCACTCCTACTTTGCTATGAAAAACAGCCATCATACCTCTAAAGGAATTTGAGGAAGGAATTGATTCCGAACCACCTTCCTATTTATAAACTCAATGTGGAATTACATGAAAGCCCCAAAGGACAATTCTAACTTTCATGCCTGTAATTGTTCCACCTCTAGGTTTCAATCAAAATATCCTTAAATGTAATCACCTCCTCTCATATATGATCCCTCCATCAAAAACACCCTGCTCCCATTTTTCTACCTGCCAGTACCTTACCCATCCTACAAGGCTCAGTTCTAACACCATCTCTCCCACAGCTTTCATGGACTTTTTCATCCAGAAATAGATCAAACAACTATTAAGCACTGTCTGACGGTATGTCAGACACTGGAAATACAAAAAGAACTCTATAAGTTTATACAAATGACTTTAGTGTTCTTTACACAGAGCCCAACCTGGGGTGGCTCGATCTCACAAACCAGGACATCATGGCCAGAGCCGAAATCCAGAGTTGGACACTTAAACAACTGAGCCACACAGGCACCCCTTCAGTGTTCTTATAAAAAAATTTGTCATTCTTTTATGGGTTTTTTTAATGTTTATGTTTATTTTTTGAGAGAAAGAGTGCAAGCAGAGGAGGGGCAGAAAGAGAGGGGGACAGAGGTCTGTGCTGACAGCAGAGAACCCGATGTGGGGCTCAAACTCACAAACTGTGAGATCATGACCTGAGCTGAAGTCAGACACTTAACCAACTAAGCCCACCCCAGGTGCCCCTCATTCATTTTTTTTAATAGCACTCAGTATAATCTGCCTTAATAAACAATTAACTGGGTGTATGTTTTACCTTGTCAACTCCTTAAAGGTGGAGACCATTTTTGATTCCTATTAACAGGATGCTACTGGAATACGCCGAATTTAACAAGTAGTTACTGATATTTGAAGTCTATCCATTTGTTGACATTTTAACATCTTAACTGTTCTCCCTACTTTCATTCTAGAACCTTCCAATCTAGTTTACAAATAGCCAGAGTGATCTATTTAAAATGTGAATGGGGGTGCCTGGGTGGCTCAGTTGAGCTTCTCTTGGTTTCTCTTGGTTTCGACTCAGGTCATGATTCCAGGCTCAGGTCATGATCCCAGGCTCAGGTCATGATCCCAAGTTTGTGGGATGGAGCCCTGCAATAGGCTGTGTGCTGAGTGTGGAGCCTGCTTAATATACTCAATCTCTCTCCCCCTACCCCTCTACACCTCTTGCATGCACTCTCTCTTGCTCTTTCTCAAAAAAACTAAAAATTAAAATAAAATAAAACAAACAAAAATAGTGTATTTCTTCAAGCAGAATAGAATATGAATCAGATTGTCAGTACCATATTTAAAAACAAGGGCTTTACCTTGGATTAGGCAATGACACCAAAAACCTCAAGCTACAAAAGAAAAAAAGATAAACTGGACTTCATCAAATTTTAAAACTTTGCACTTCTAAGGACAACATCAAGAAAGGTAAGAAGGCAACCCACAGAATGGAAGAAAATATATGCAAGCCATATATCTAAAAAGGGACTCGTGGGGTGCCAGGATGGCTCAGTTGGTTGTGTCCGACTTTGGCTCAGGTCATGATCTCACAGTTTGTGGGTTCGAGCCCCGTGCCAGGCTCTGTGCTGACAGAATAATACTCAAAATAATAAATAAACGTAAAAAAAATTTTTTTAATAAAAAAAATAAAAAGGGACTTGTATCCAGAATATATAAAGAACTCAACACAGAAGGAACACATGAGGCCATCTAAAAAATGGACAGGATAGACATTCACCAAAGAAGATGTACAAATGGTCAATAGGACATGAAAAGATGTTCAATTATCATTAGTGCTTAAAGAAATGTAAACCAAAATCACAATGAGATACCACCTCATGCTCATTAGGGTGTGAAAATCAAAAAAGACATAAAATAACAAGTATGACAAGAATATGAAGACATCGCCACCTTCATTCATTGTTGGTGGGAACATAAAATGGTTGAGCTGCTTTGGAAAACAGGTGGCAGTTCCTCAAGATTTTTGAAAAACTTTTTTAATGTTTTTTTTTTGAGAGAGAGAGAGAGAAAGAGAGAGTGCATGCACACAAGGAAAGGGGAAGAGAGAGAGGGACACACAGAATCCAAAGCAGGTTCCAGCCTCTGAGCTGTCAGTACAGAGCCCGATGCGGGGCTCGAACTCGTAAACTGCAAGCTCATGACCTGAGCCAAGGTTGACTGCTTAGCTGCCTGAGCCAGCCAGGCACCCCAAGATGTTAAACATAGTGTTACCATATGATTCAGCAACTCCACTCCTAGGTATATACATGACAAGAGAGATGACAACATATATTCATTCACATAAAAATCTGTATATCAATGTTAATAGCAGGAAACAACCCAAGCGTCCATCAACTAATGAATGAATAAACAAAATGTGGTATATCCATACAATAAATATTACCTGGCAATAAAAAGGATTGAAGTAGTGATACATAACTACAACATAGTTGAACTTTGATTTGAAAACATGCTTACTGAAAGAAGCCAAAGACAAAAAGTAGTATCTTGTATGAGTCCATTTACCTGACATATTCAGAGTAGGCAAATCCATACCAACAGAAAGTAGATCAGTGATTGCCAGGGGCTGGACGGAGGGGAAATGGGGAATGACTACTTATGAGTGCAGTTTCTTTCTGGGGTAATGAAAATGTTCTCAGATTAGGCAGTAGTGATGTGATGGTTGCATGATGCTATAAATATACTAAAAACCACTGGAACCACTGGTTTTATATGCTATATAAGGGTAAGTGCTATTGTAGATATCTCAGTAAAGGTGTTATACATAAAAAATAATGACAATAACAACAAAACCCCAGTCACTCTTCATCCAGTTACATGGAAGCCCAAACTCCTGATCATGCCTCAAAGCCCTATGCCAACCTCTGCAGCCTCCCCTTCTACCATCTCCTTCTTACAGTGCTCCAGAAACACTTGCCTCCTCTCTTCCAGGAAAAACTCACTCCTACTCTAGGGTTTCTCCACATGCCCTTCCTCTGCCCCCAAATCTTCACACACCTGGCTCCTACCCTCACTCAGGGCTCAGCTTAAACATCATCTCAGAGAGGCCTTCTCCAACCCACAGTCTAAAGTGGCCTTCCCAGGCACTCTCCATCACTGTACTATCATATTTTGGGGGGAATACTTATATAGCATACAAGGCTTAAGGCATAAGGTATACAAGGTTACCTTGACTATTTTTCCCTTGTTTATAGCCCATCTCCCCTCCTGCCATAACAGGCAATCAAAACGTTTGTTGAACTAAACTGACACTAGTGAATTTACTGTTGAGATGGTTAGAGACTATATAACTGATGTTACAAAACAGATCACCTTACAGGGAGATGACAATGAATGCCATATTATAGATACAGATGGGTATAAGAGGAATTTCAGAGAAAAAATGACATGTAGCTGCAACAGCTGTGGAAAACTTCACAGAAGCGATGAGACTGAAAATAGACTTTGAGAGATTAAGTGTGAAAGGCATTCCAGGAGAAAGGTGCACCTGAACAATGCCCTCCCCACCTTGTCCATGACCTCACAACACTTCACCCACACACATCCCACCATGACTCATGGGAACATAATGTGAAACCTAGAACTTGAACCCGAAATGGTGAGTGCCTCAAGGGTTCTTCTGCATGCCTCCTCATACCTAATGTAGGCATAGAAACATCTGCCAAATGACTAACGAAACATCAGGCTCAGGTATTATTCCAGAAGTCTTACCATTACAATGAACGGTAATTTCTACCTCCTCACAGTTGCATAAAGTTTCTATTTTAGACTTTTTGGGGTTCTTTTTTTGGGGAGGGAGGAGGAAGTCAGCGTTTCCTTAGATTTTTGTTTTAAATGTTTCAGGAACAGAACAACAAAACACATACCTCTAGACTACCCTGGAACCTGCTGACCTCAGTGTACTTGTGGAGAGCTGAGCTGCAATGATGCCCTGGCCATCCATTGTTCCGTGTCCTGTTTATAAGACATGAAGTGGATATTTCACTATGTACTGGAGTACCTGGATGGCAGCATGACATAATGGGAAGTTTAACCCTACCTATGGAGTCCCAAGTTTGACTACTAGCTTCTCTACCTTACTAGCTATTTGACCTAAAGCAAGTTATCCGACCTCTCTGAGCCCATTTCTTCATTTGCAAAAGGATGTAGTAACAACTGCTCTGTAGATCTGTGTGTAGACTAGAGAATAAAACACATCCATTAGCCAGTGCAGGGCCTAGCACATGCTCGACCAGTGCAAATGTTAGTTATGATGACCAAGTGACAGGAATATAAAGTGCCAAAGTCACAGGTCGTAGGTCAATAACGAAGTGCTGAAGAACAGAAAACAATTGATTTCTAGCTTGTTGGGAATTTGATGAGCAGGAGTGACTGTGCATTATTTCAATATCATCAGCCTCTCTGGCTAAATAAGAGATGCTTGCTGCCAGGTCTGTCATTTAACTAGTACCAAGAACTCTTGGAACTTGGACATGGGACTGTTAAAATATAACATCAGCCATCTAATTGTACTTCATGAAACTGTACCAATGAGACCTTTTGGACCATGTCTTAAAGGTGAACTTGAGAACTAAACATTAAGGTGGGGGGGGGGGGGGGGCGGTACAGAGTAATGCAAAGCCTCTACTACCTGCTCATGCTTTAAAAAACAATCTAGTTGGGGCGCCTGGGTGGCGCAGTCGGTTAAGCGTCCGACTTCGGCCAGGTCACGATCTCGCGGCCCGTGAGTTCGAGCCCCGCGTCAGGCTCTGGGCTGATGGCTCGGAGCCTGGAGCCTGTTTCCGATTCTGTGTCTCCCTCTCTCTCTGCCCCTCCCCCGTTCATGCTCTGTCTCTCTCTGTCCCAAAAATAAATAAAAAACGTTGAAAAAAAAGAAAAAAAAAATTAAAAAACAATCTAGTTTGCTAAAAGAGCTGAGCTATCTGACCCACTGTGTAAAAGAATACTGTCTAAAAGTTTACAAGAAAAACAATTTCCTAGTCCTTAAATCTTCTTACAACATGCATTACACAGATTGCTTAAGAGCAGAGTAGCCTAATACCATTTAACAATTTACTTGGTAGATTTTAAAGGAAATAGGCAATTCAATATGTCCTCTATAATGGGTAGATTTGTAGCTAATAGTCTGGTACCCAACTTATGAGTTTCATGATCAGGTGCCATCACTTGAGTTCTAGGAAGTTTGGAGCAGAAGTGTAAAAGCTTCATAAATTATGATGCTAATATATTTGTGTGTATCTTAAAGATAAGCACCAAGTAATGGAAACTGGAAAAAGTGATATGTAGCAGGTACAGCAACCTTTTCCTTTAATAGCATAGTAAGAGATGAATAAAGGCCAAAATGGTAACACACAGGTGTGATCAAGCCACAAGAGCAATGATCTCTTGTGGACCATACACGAGCTCTGAAAGGAGTTCCAGTTATATGGTGGCAACAACCATCCCATCTCCTCACCTGGCAGCTGGACTCATCCGTCAAAACTTAGCTCGGGAATCATCTCTAGAAACCCTTCCGTAATCTCACCACCTTCTCAATGCTAGGTTGGCCATACTACCCCATATCCCACAGGACCTACACATGTACATCTTTCAGCCTCTATTACCTTATCCTTGTTTACCTGCCTCAACCTCCTTCAGGAAATAGACTTTGTCTCACTTCTTTGTATCCCACAAGCCAACACTGCTTGGCACTTACATATTTGCTGAAAGACATAGTTACTAGGACATTCAAGTCCTAGTCAAGCATGCTTTGTATACCAAAGGACAGTAACTAACCTAAATTCCATCAACAGAAGATTAGTTAAATCAGCAGTTCTCCAAGTGAGGTCCAAGGACCCCAGGAGTCCATTAACACCCTTTCTGGGGTCTGTGAATTCCCCTTTTCTCTAACTACACATCTATGTGAAGCCAAGTATTCTTTCTGTACTTTAACCAAAACAACACAGCACACAAACTGAACGAAGAACCAGATAGAAGAATCCAGCTTTCTTTTACAAAGCAAGACATTGAAGAGATTTGCAAATAGATGAAAACAACACTATTCTTCTCAGATTTTGTTTTGGAAAATAGTTATTTTTCATAGAAATGTTAATCTGTAATGGATTTATTGTCATGTTTAATGAATTCACAAACATTTTTTTAAATTTCCCAGTTTTAACTTCTAATATAGTTAGTAGCTAGAAGTATAATCCATCTAAAAGGCTCTATTGAGACACCTGGGTGGCTGGCTCAGTCAGATAAGGATCCAATTCTTGATTTTGGCTCAGGTCCTGATCTCACAGTTCATGAAACCTGAGATTGAGCCCAGTGTTAGGCTGGGCGCCAACAGCGTGGAGCCTGCTTGGGATTCTCTCTCTCCTCTCCCTCTGCTCAAGGGTGCTCTCTGAAAACAAATAAATAAATTAAAAAAAAAAAAAGCTCTATGGAGTGCTCAGTGAGTTTTGTTTTGTTTAGAAAGAGTGGGGGAGGGGCAGAGAGAGAATCTTAACCCTCCACTGAGCACAGAGCCTAAGGCAAGGCTTGATCCCATGACCCTGGGGATCATGACCTGAGCCAAATCAAGAGTCAGACATTCAATGGACTGAGCCATCCAGGCACCCCTCAATGAGTTTTGTTTTGTTTTTTTTTTTTTAAGTGAGTATGCGTGGGGGAAGGGACAGAAAGAGGGAGAGAAAGCACAGCAAGCAGGCTAGGGTCCACACTGTCAGCCCCAGGCCAAACTCGGGGCTCAATCTCAGGAACTGTGAGGTCATGACCCGAGCCAAAATCAAGAGTCAGATGCTTAACCAACTGAACTACCCAGGTCCCCTCAATGAGTTTTAAATGTGAGACCAAAATGTCTGAGAATGGTTGGTTAGAAAAACTATGGTTACAACTGTAACATAAAATTATGGGTCTGGGCACCTGGGTGGCTCAGTTGGTTAAGCGTCTGACTCTTGATTTTCTGCTCAGGTCATGATCTCCTGGTTTGTGAGATCAAGCCCCACATCAGCCTCTGTACTGACAGTGCAGAGTCTGCTGGGGATCCTTGCTCTCTCCCTCTCTCTCTGCCCCTCTCCCAGCCATTCTCTCTCTCTCTCTCTCTCTCTCTCTCTCTCAGTGAATAAACTTAAAAAAAAAAAAAAAGAAAGAGTATGTGGCCATTTTTCAAAAAGAGTAAGATAGATTGATACCTGCTAATAGAAACCATGTCTAAGCTATACTGCTAAGTCTAAAGAAAGATATGAAAAACAAAATATAAATTTGTACTTTTTAAAAAAGAGGCTACTGCCATCTATATATATGCTATATATATGTATGCATAAATTCTCTGGATGAACATTCAAGAAAAGTAACTAGTAGGTATCCTGGTAGAGAGAGGAACCATGGGTCAGGGAACATATATTCCTGTAGAGAGTAACTGGGGAACCACCGGTCAAGGAGGGGAGAGAGACTTTCCACACCATTTCTGGTGTAGTTTGAAAATTTTACCATCTGCACATATTACCTTTCCAAAAAAAACAAAAGTGGGATAAAAATTATATTAAAAGAGTACAGGGGCACTAAGCTCATATTAAAGAACACATTGTAATGACACTAAAAAATAATAAATGATATGTTGTGCAATAAAGCAAGCAATTTTCAAAATAGTAATACAAAGTTTATTCTTGAAATTCAGTCTGGAAGGATACACTGTTTTTAAAAGTATTAACAGTATTTTTTCCTTCCAGTTAGTGGGATTACAAGTGTTTGTCTTATTTATTTTTCTTGTTTTTTTAAACCTTTGATAACTTACACGTACTATTTTTATAACCAGAAAAACAAGGAGAGTTTAAATACATATCAATGTATGTGCACCCATGTCTATACTTAAATATTTACTAAGCCAAAAACTACATGAATAATTTAGAACCTATTATCTGCTTTTCAACCAAGCCCTTGACTAGAAGCTTGTAAGCTAATTTTTTTTTTTTTTTTTTTTTAAGTAGGCTCCCCGCACAACATGGGGCTTGAACTCATTAACCCTGAGATCAAGAGTTGCATGCTGTACTGACTGAGCCAGCCAGGCACTCTTGTAAGCTAAGTTTAAAATTCCTTTCTTCTACAGTTTAAAAACTACTCTGATCCAGTCATTTTATTTCTTTTTCTTTTTAATTTTTTTTTAAGATTTTATTTATTTTTGAGAGAGAGAGAGAGTCAGAGCACAAATGGGGGAGGGACAGAGAGAGAGAGAGACACAGAATCTAAAGCAGGCTCCAGGCTCTGAGCTGTCAGCACAGAGCCAGACGCGGGGCTCCACCTCACCAGCCATGAGATCGTGAAGTGAACAGAAGTCTGACCTGAGCAGAAGTCGGACGCTTAACCAACTGAGCCACCCAGGTACCCCTAGTCATTTTGTTTCTAGTAACCTATGCCAAGGAAAATATATTTGCTGAATGATTTACATGCAGTGACGTTCATAAGAGCATTATTAAACAGCAAGTAACCCAAATGTTCCACACCAGACTGGTTAGGCACACTCCAGTTCAACCCTAAGGCACATTCACCCAAGTGCTAAGGCCAAAATCCCAGGACTGATCTCTGGGCTGCTTTCTCTCCATCACCGCTCACCACCAGCTCATTCATCCCCGTAAGCTCTGCCTTCATTTGCATCCTAAAGCCCTTCATTTCTCTCTGCCTTCACAACTACCCCCCAATCCAAGCCATGGTCCACTCTCCTCATCTACATTGGTCTTCCTGGTATCACTCTAGCTTAACTGGAGTCACTTCACACAGCATCCCAAAGTTCAACTTTTAGAGTAAATCCTTTCATGTCATTATCTTATTTAAAACTCTTCAATAGCTTTTCAGTGCCCTTTAGATACAATCTAATTCACATTTTCCAAATTTTCCACAAGGTACAACTAAAGCTCCTTTTAAAAAATGACCACACTGGGGACACCTGGGTGGTTCTGTTGTTTGAGCGTCCAACTTTGGCTCAGGTCATGATCTTGCAGTTCATGAGTTCAAGCCCCACATCGGGCTCTGTGCTGTCAGGGCAGAGCTGGCTTCAGATTCTTTGTCCCCCTCTCTCTGCCCCTCTCCTGCTTGTGCTCTCTCAAAAATAAATAAAAAATGACCACACTGGGTGCACCTGGGCAGCTCAGCCGGTTGAGTGTCTGACTCAGGTCATGATCTCATGGTTCACCAGTTCGAGCCCCTGTTGGGCTCTATGCTCACAGTGCAGAACCTGCTTGGGATTCTCTCTCCCTCTCTCTGCCCCTCCCCCACCCATACTAGCTCACTCTGTTTATCAAAATCAATAAATAAACTTAAAAAAAAAAAAAAAGACCACACTGAAGACTGCTTAGATTCAGCTGTTCATGTAGCCAAAGCAGATGTACTCTCAGGGGACACCTTACTCAAGTCACAAATTGTTCTTTCAACACCCATAAAAACCCTCAAAGAAACCAGGCATTGTTGAGTGGACCTGTGGAATAGACAGATCCTCCAAAATGGTCAGACCCTTGACCCGAGCTATACCCCAAGTCTTACCAAGCTAGAAAAAAAAATGGAACATAGCATATTCCAGAAATCCTATTAATATTCTACAGAACAACTATTTAAATTTGTTTCGGATATCTTGTTCAACTCTGTCAAGTCTCTAGATACAACCTCTCTATCCTCCAAGACTCAGAAGTTTTCACTCTTACATAAGATACACATTTATACTTAACAAATGCAAAAAAAAAAAAAAAAAAAAAAAAATCCAGAGCCCTCTGAACTAGGTCATCTTTTCACAGAAAAGAGGCTCAGGCCATAGTCTAATTTGAAATGCTGGTCCCATATGCAAACCCCAGCAAAAGCTGCAGTTAATATTAATTAAGAGCAGAAACACGTTTGTTCTTGAACATTCTTTCACCCAGTCAAGTCCAGGATGCTTCCAAATGGAAATCTGCCAATTTTCCTGTACTTGAGATAGGAGATCCAGTACAGAATAAGGTGATTTTTTTAAATGCCACTGTTTGTCCAACCCTTAAAACGGGATTCTCACATCCTTTCAGAGGGAGGTTTCAGCCACTATCACTCAACAAATGGAGACTAATGTCTCTAACAAACTTCTAATAAAGTTTTAATAAGACTCACTACTAAGCGCCAGCAGTGTGTGTGCACCCACATTCCTACACATATACACACATACACAGAAAAGCTAATATTCTTTATGACAGAATGTAGGACCCACCTCCTGGCAATCTATAATTCTCCCTTCTATTTACTCATGCAATGCATGCACTAAAGAAAATGAGAAACTTGGGGCGCCTGGGTGGCTCAGTCGGTTGAGCAACCGACTTCGGCTCAGGTCAAGATCTCACGGTTTATGAGTTCAAGCCCCCGCGTCGGGCTCTGTGCTGACAGCTCCGAGCCTGGAGCCTGTTTCGGATTCTGCATCTCCCTCTCTCTCTGCCCCTCCCCCATTCATGCTCTGTCTCTGTGTCTCAGAAATAAACAAACATTAAAAAAATTAAAAAAAAAGAAAAAAGAAAGAAAGAAAGAAAATGAGAACCAAAGACTTGGGTGTGAGTCTTCAAATAAAGTCTTTGATTAAGTCTCAGCCTACACTGCTTCAGGCCAATTAGACAAAGTCAAAGGGTGACAGCTATCATGAGATTGACTAATCTCAGATCCATAGTAGGCACAAACTTTTACCATAAATCAAAACTGAACAGAATGGACTCAATTGCTGGAGACTATCTGACTCTTGGATAGTAGACAGAATTTGTGACCCAAAGACCTGTTGAACTCTTTCTATGCATTAAGTACTTTGCCATATCCCTGACCTTGAAGTCTCTTCAGAGGGTACTGGAACATGGTGAAGTTAGAAGTGACAAGTGACACATGATTATCTTAAATATTGCTACAGCCCCCCAGTACCTAGAACACTGTCTGACACATAGCAGGTACTTGGTAAATACAGGATGAATCAGACAGACATTTGCTGTAACGCATTGTAACTGTATGTGACAGCAGCAACAGAATCAACAAAGCCACGCGGAGAGGAAAGAAATGAATTCTGCCAGGGCAGGTAAGGGAAGACTTCCAGAAGCAATGAGTAGCCCTTCCCTGGAAGAGCATTTTTTCAGCAGGCAGTGGTTGCAGGAAAGCCATGTGGACAGGAGTATTCCGGAATCAAGGTTGGAGCAGATGGCCTGAGCTACCTTCCAACTCGAATTCCTACCAAGGTTTTCTTTCCGGGGGTTCTGTTATGCTTCCTCATCTTCTTCAAATGTTCCAACTATAAAGGTATACATACAGAGGAGCTGTTGTGCTTCTCTATCAGGAAATTAGCTAAAAGCAAACAGGCAAAAGAAAAATACCGTGGAATGTTTTGTTTACCAGGCAATGAGCCTGTGAGACTCTAAGAAACTTCTGCGAGAAAAATAATCCAAGAAAACCCTGTAAGTCCACTAGAAACAAGCCACTTTGAAAACAAATTGCTGTCCTTCATTTTTCTTCTCTTTCCCTGATAAACAGTTTTTAAATTGGTTTATAAAAAAAACTACTTGGTACCCAACAGAAAAAGAAAATCTGAACATTTTGTAGTCATGTCATACTGTAGGGAGAAACACTTGGAGAAAATGAAGCTGTGTGAAAGAGAACAGAAACTAAAATCCAAAAACCAAACAAAGTTTAAAAAAAAAAAAGTGAGAATAAGGGAAAACAGCAAGTGGAAAGTTTTCAAAACCTCTAAGAAAGTTCTGAAGTAAGCCACTTCCTATCACATTCTCTTTAAAAATGGAAAGGGCACTAATCCAGTCTGGGATGGACAGGGTGAGGTCTTTCAGGCCAGAAGGAAACGAGTCCCCAAGTCAGGTAGAGGGAATGCTAAGAAACGGGCCCAATGCCACTTAAGCGTTTCCTCCCCTGACCAAGTCTCTGGCTCCCTACCACGGAGAAGCTGGAGCCAATCACAAAACCCTCCGGCTGAGAGCCAGCCTTCCCTCTCACACTGCTCTTCCCCCAAACTGCATTCCAAAACAAAAAGAATAAAATGCATTGAAAAGTGGTATTAAAATTAAAACAGACCCAATTGAGGCAAGAGAAAATTCAAGGTGCAACCTGGTACACACAACTTTTCCTTCTGAGAGATGAGAGGCGGCGGGCGAGTCTTCTTGAAAATCAAAATAAAAGCTTGCTTTTGCAATCTGTTTAAGAGATAAATAAAACTCTGCCTTTGAGATACTTCCTAGATACTTCCTAGATTCCTAGGTTTTACGCTGTTTTCCAGCACAGTCCTCTTGAAACTAATCTGGGCTTCTGTAATGAAGATCCCTGGGTAATTAGCCCACGGATGGGCATTAACCACCCCGGACACCGCTGAGGGCGGTAGAGAAGCTCCCGTTTGCAAATAACAAGTTTTCATAAAGGAGTTGCTTATTATGAGAATATGCATCCCAGAAAGGTTATGTACCAGCGGCGCAACAGCTACCTCTTGCCTGTCAATGCCAATTCATCAGGAACCGGGGTTGCCGTGGGAGTGGAAGGAGAGGGGTGAAGGGCCCTATTGAAAGACTAAGCGATCAGGCGACTTACATCCCCAAATTCACGACGCCAGCCAAGGGAGGCATTCTCAAGAAGCCATTTCCAGGGAAGCTGGATTCAAAATGTAATTTCTCAGATTGAGTCTCCTACTACGTAGTCTCCTAACGGCCAGGCCCCGGCTTGCGAAGGAGGGGTGTTAGTGGTGAGAGTTTACCTTAGAAGGCGGCAGCGGACAGACAGGCCTTTCAAAGCCACCAGGGCTCTGCCCGGAGGCCCAGGGTGACGCGGAAGGGCAGGAACAGTGCGCGGCTGGGGGCCCCGCGGCGCCACAGGTTCCCCAGAGCGCAGCGGGACCGGACTCCCACAGGTGGGCGGCGAGAGCGGGGGACGCCCCAGTTCCCCGGGGACGCGTGGGCTGGGAGGGCTTATCCTTAAGGAAGCAGGGCGAGAGGGAAGCTCGGGGTTTTCAGCTGTCTGGTTCTCCCTCAGCTGGGTGGTTACAGGCTTTTCCCCAAGGCAAGAGGAGTCCAGGCGAGGAGAGGAGAAGCATGCACCTCCCACCCTCCTCCCAGCGAGCCTCGGCACCCTCCTGGGGCGCGGTTAAGCCGCACCACCGCGGGCCACCGTTTGCATGCTCCCAGGCACGTAGGAGCCTGCACGACCACATGCGGGCGGGGGAAGGGCGCCCGGGGACCGAGGAGACCCGACCCAACCCGATCCCGCTACGGCTCACCCCCGCCCCTCGCCCCCGCACCCCTCACCCGTGTTGGCTTTGATGTTCTCCCGCAAGAAGTGGCCGCTGGAAAGATGCTGGAGACCAAAGCTCTGAGCGATCCTCTGGCACACGGTGCCCTTGCCCGAGCCGGGCGGCCCAAGGATGACCGCGCGCAGGAGTTTGGAAGCCATTGCCTTCGCCAGGCAGGGAGGGGGCGGCCAAACGGACAACCCGGACAGCGGCCTCAGAGAAGCCCGGGGAACTTTATGGCTTCTGCTTCTGCCTCTGACACTCTCCGCTCGCGCGGGGACTCGCCGGGCGCCCCTGCAGGGGGAAGGAGTGACTTTTGAGACAACCCCTCCCTTCAGCCCCGCGCCGGGGCCGGCTCAAAGGCGGAGAAAGGCGCCACGCTACCCATCCCCGCCCTCCTCGCCCCCACGCCGCGATTCAGGACAAGTCCGGAGTCCCCGCCCCTGGCGGGGTCGGACTCGGGGGCTCTGAGGGCGGCCCGGCCAGGCCCACCTCTATCCCTTCCTCTTTCGTTTCCCACGCGGCGTTCGAGGAAGGGGCCGGGCGGCCTGGCATCCCCGCGCCAGTCTCCACCGAGGGGGACGCCGGGAGGGGCGGTGACTCCAAGCGCGCCCCCAGTCGCCCCACGCACCGGTCGGCCTGGGGGCTGAGCCCCTGCCCCTACCCTCGCACGTGGGCAGCGCTGAGTCTGCGCCGCGGCCCCTCCCCAGCGGCTGTCAATCCCCGGGAGTCGCCACTGCCCCCGCCGCCCGCGCGGACCGCCCAGCGCCCACCTCCGCCGAGGGCGGACGGATGCGCTCCCCGCCGCGGGGAACCCGAGTCCGACGCCTCTCCACCCCAAGCAGTCAAACACACACCTCGGCTGGGACGCGGCGCTCCGAGAGGCTTCCAGCCCGGATCCTGCTGGGCGGCGCCGCCTCCGCCCGCCCCCACTCCGAGCCCCAGCCGGCCGCGCGGGACTCGCGCCTTACGTAAGCCGGGGAGACCGGCTCCGCGCGAGCTGTCGGCCGGCGCCCCCTCCCCTTCCCGCCGCTCGGCTCCCACCCCGCCCTCCCAGCCCACGTGCTCCCCACCACCCTGCGGGGGGCGCCAGGACTCAGACCCACCTCTTGCACTCGCCCGGGGACCCCGTTTACTGTCAAGGGGAAGGAAAAATACAACTTGTTGAGTGCCTACTATGCGTCAAGTTCAGGGCTAGTGGTTTCCTTACGCAACAACCGTTCCAGATATTCACAGATGAGGAAAGGAGGCTTGGAGTATCGTCATTCATTCAACAAACGTTTGTTGATCTCCTACCGTGTTCCAGACACTGTTTTAGGCGCTTGGCATATAGCTGTGAATCAAAGAGGTGGAATCTTGCCCAGAGTGCAGCGGGAGTTTTGAACCCTTATCTGCCTGGCTCCAAAGCCCAGGCTCTTTGGGGAAGAAGGAAAGAGGAAATGGTCACTCACCTGGGCTCAGGTTTTTAGAGCCTACTAATTTCAGGACTTCAGGGCCCAGGATGTTGGCACTACAATTAACAATTCACTAAGTCCCAGGGGCACTATCTCCCCCCTCCCTTCCCCTGCGTATCCCCATCCATATTCTCTTAAATCTGCTCCCACTCCCCACATGGCCCTCATTTCCCACTGAGACTAGTGTGATAACTGCCAGCCCATGTAAGCTGCTAGCTTCCGCTAGTCTATCCTCAATGCAACCGCCAGAGACATTGGTAAAGTGCAAATCAATTTCTATTATTTCCTCACCTCGGATAAAAATCATCCCTTCAGGATAAATTTACAAAGGGACACACAGGTGCCTGCCAAAAACCTTTGCAAATTCCCCTGCCCCCTCCTCTTTCTGCAGGCCTTCTGCCTTTCAGGAAATCAGTGCAGGATTTTCAGTGCAACTACCCATGGCTCACAGACGGGGAGGGAGAGCGTGGAGAAGAACCTCCTCTAGAGTCCTGGCTGCACTGTTTGTGTTGGGGGCTGGGTGAGGAAGAGTGTGGCAGAGTATTCCTTTCTGCCCCTCCCTGGCATCTTCAGCCCTTCTCCTTTAGTAAGTTCTCCATAGCCAGACAGCCAGACAGTGCCTAGTCTCTGGCTACCTGGGAGCACACCCAGGCCACCCACTTCAGGCCAGTGTTTGTTCCATAGGCTCATCCCCTTGTCAAAAATATCTCAGAGTTTGCTGTAGACATCAGGAGGTTGTTACCCTGAACCCCTTCAGCCCTTCACCTGGGAACAAAGAGAGAGAAGAGGTTATGGGAATGTGGGAGTGACTTCAATCTTGCCTCTTCTTCCCTCCATATGCTGTATAATATATAGCAGATACTTTACAGTCCTCCTCAGACATGAGCACGCTTCAGAATCACTCAGAGGGCTTGTTAAAATAGATTGCTGAGCTCCTTCCTCACATTTTCCGAATCTGTGGGTCTGAGGTGGGCACTTCTAACAAGTTCCCAGATACTGCTGAGGCTGTGGGTCTGGAGATTAGCGCTGGAAAACCGTGATTTCCACACTTTGAAAACCAGTGGTCTACCACATTGAGCATTGAGACGTGGAAGATGTGTGGCTCTTAATTCCTCTGCCTGCTATGGGACTTTTGGCTCTTAACCTGTTTGTTTGTTTGTTTGTTTGTTTCTTTTTCTTTCTAAAATGAGGACATTGGATTTAGTACTCCCAAAGATTCCTTTGTATTTATCAAGCATCGGGATTGTGTGAGTTCCCACAGGAAATAGTTTCTAGTCCTCACAAACTGGATGAACCTTCCCTATCACCGAGTTCTTTTGCCTGCTTTTGAAATGTCTTTACCAACATCACCTTATAATATCATGGAGCAGTGTTAGCCACTCATGCAGTCCTAGCATTTCGTGGTTTAGGAGTTTAGGAGATTATATTATGAAACAGAAGGCGTTGTGACATAGGTAAACTCAATAGAGAAACCCAGCTGAGATTTGAACCTAGCATTTCACAAAAGAGCCATCCATGAACCTTCCCCATGCACGGCCAACTCAGGGTCCCACAGCTCAGCTGCTTATTGGAAGCAGTAGAACTGGAAGAAATGGGTTTTGGAGTCAAACATCCCTGGGTTTAAGTTGCAACAGCGCCATTCACTAACTCTGAAGTCTCTTGATTGCTGTGAGCCTTGGTTTGCTAATCTGTAAAAGGGAGCTAATTCTTACCTCTTAGGCTTGTGGGGAGGCTTGAATTAATGTACATACAGGATTTAGCACAGTGCTGGGCATATAATAAGGACTCAGTCATGAACATCATCACTATTATTAACCTTGGGACAACTATTTAGCTTCTCTGATCTCAGTTCCCAAATTGCGAGGAATAAATGAGCTAATGTGACAAAGTTATTTAGTAAATTCCTGGCCCTTGGAAGATACTCTATAAATGGTAGCTCTTCTTATCACACATACACTCCTAACATCAACTTCTTCCTATTTCCTTTGCCTAGGGTTTTACATCTGTTTATATTATTTATCATAGTGTACAAAAGAATATACATCTACGTGTCTGTCTCCTCTAGAGACAAACTGTAAACTCATTCTGAGAGTAAGTCCAAATTTTATTCATCTTTCTATCCTCAAAAATATACAGCACTTTGCCTGCAATAAGTACTCTGTCAATGTTGGCAAACCTCCCCCTCCCCTTCTCCTAACATACTCAACCTCAAACCCTGGCACAGAGCTCTCTGTGACTTCACTGGACAGTAATACAAAGTCTACATTTGATCACATTTTACACACTTCTTCCTCAGATTCTCTTATCTAGACTGCAGTGTCCTTGTTTAGTAAACTTGAGTCATTTCCATATTACTTTCGCAGTTTTGCTATGACCTTGTACCGCCTTGGTTCTTATCCGCTTATCATGTTTCTTTATATCGACTCAATTTGTTTAAATAATTTATTTTAAAAAACTGAATATAACTCACTAACCATAAATAAAGGGACACACTAAAATAATATGAGAAAAATAAGGCTACCAAATTCTAGCTGGAATCTACCAATCTAGCCTGTTGAATTTCTGAACTTAGTCCCTATTAAAAAAAAAAAAAAGTAAGGGGGTTGTTCACCAAGTCATAGACAGGCGTTTAAGACATACAGCATCTAAATGAAACTTTTTGTAATGAAACTTTATCTGTAATCACATAGCTCAAAATAGAATTAGAAAGAGAATACTGAGAAGAATTTCTTAATATTCAGTTTAATTGTATTAAATTGAAGCCAGTTTAATGGAAGCCAAATCCATGTGCCACCTAGAATCATCTCTAGTCTCATGTCGTATTATCTTTTGCATAGTCAAGGATGTATGTCACATACTCTAATGTACTTAGAAGTGTACCTTTGAGGGATGCCTGGGTGGCTCAATCGTTTAAGTGTCCAACTTTGGCTCTGGTCACGATCTCACCATTCATGAGTTTGATCTCTTCTGTCAGCACAGAGCCTGCTTCAGATGCTCTGTCCACCCCTCTCTCTGACTCTCCTCCCACCCCCCCACCCCCCCACCCCCCCCCCGTCTCAGAAATAAATGTTAAAAAAAAAAACTTAAAAAAGCATACCTTTGAAATATAACTCATTAGGACTTTTCTTTTCTTTTTTTTTTTTATTTTTTTTATTTTTTTACGTTTATTTATCTTTGAGACAGAGAGAGACAGAGCATGAACAGGGGAAGGGCAGAGGAAGAGGGAGACACAGAATCCGAAACAGGCTCCAGGCTCTGAGCTGTCAGCCCAGAGCCCGAAGCGGGGCTCGAACTCACGGACCACGAGATCATGACCTGAGCCGAAGTCGGCTGCCCAACCGACCAAGCCACCCAGGCGCCCCTCATTAGGACTTTTCAAATGATGCAATCACCCCAACCACAATTCACAGATAAGGTACTGATCCCACTTCAAAGATTAGACTCCCCATTCCCCTGCTGTTCTTCTAGCTATCGCTTCTTCATCACTATCTTTCTAAAATCATTTCAGGCTTCCTTCTGTTGTGTTTGTTGGAGACCATAGGCTCCTTGAACATAGTGGCTTCATCATGGCCTCCACATAGCTAGCTAGGTACAGACATGAAGAGCAAATAGCACTGCACAACTGACTCACTGCCGAATGAATGACTACATAAAGTAGCTTCTCTTTGCCCTCCATGAAGCTTCACTGAAGAGACGGAAGAAAGGCTAGTTACTTGGACATGTCAAGATTCAGGAAAAAAAAAAAAAAAAAGCTGGAAAATAATGGGAAGAAGGGACAAGGTACCAGTCCCGGTATACCTGCTGCCTTCTCCCTGCAGGCACTTATTAAATACTCAAGAAGTCATAAGGTTGTATTGAGAGAATAAATGGTGAATAAAAGACTAACATGGCATTATCTGTGACTATAGTGAATTCTTAAGAGTGAAAGAATCATCCCCAAATTTTACTAGCTCACATGCTTATTAACCTATAACATCTTAACAGTTACTGAAAAGAGGCAGCAGCATTTATTCTACAAGCTTGCTCTCTCGGTCACACACACCCATGCTCATGTGTGCACACACGTTCCCAAGCCAAGAAGTTAAAAAAGGAACTGGGATGAATGAAATCAACATTCTTGCAATTTACCTGGCATGACCCATTATTTTCCATGAGCAACAGACCCTTTACAAATCGTTCCTGGGTTGCCTGGGTGGCTCAGTCAGTTAAACATCCCACTTGGGTTCAGGTCATGGTCTCGTGGACGGTGATTTCGAGCCCCGCGTTGGGCTCTGTGCAGACAGCTTAGAGCCTGGAGCCTGCTTCGGATTCTCTGTCTCCCTCTCTTTCTCTGCCCTTCCCCTGCTCACACTCAGTCTCTCTCTCCCTCTCTCTCTTTCTCTCTCTCAAAAATAAATAAACATTAAAAAAAAAAATCGCTCCTGAAATAACAGTCTGTAATGGAGGGCCTCTGTCAAGAGATGAAGATGGGAAACTACCATCTTTGGTCTTTTCACTGTGAAATCCTGGAAAGCACAGTAACCATCAGTTATGCTCTACCCTCCAAATATAATGATACAATGATGGTGTCTTGCTCAGAACTTTACTCTGATTTATACATTTGGCAGGGGGCAGGGACAAGCCTGTGTCAATCCTCTCTTCACTCTACCTTCCTCACCACCATCAACAGCAGGGTTCCTTTTAGAATTTGCCTCAGGGTTAGTAGGCGTGTCTGGAGATGAAATGCCTTTGGGTGTGTCTTTCCTGTGTGCTAAGTTAACTGCCTGAGGGAATGCATGTTCTTCCTGTTCCAACAGAACTGAATATTGAGTTTATTCCGCTAAGGCAGGGTGGGTAAAGGGGATCCCACTTGTGGGAGCCTTTTAACTTTGATCTTCTGATAAGGGCAGTAAAGACTATATATGTTATATATCATATTAATTCTTACCAAAGTCCTATGTCACGCCTATTATTGTGTGTCCATTTTATAGACCTTAAAACTGAAGCAAGAGATCTGGTAACTTGCTTGAGGTCTTATAGCTATAAGTGGAAGATGAAGGACATAAATCAAGCATCTTGACTCCAGAGCCCACACTCTTTAATCACTGTGCAACGCTGTTTCGGAGATCTCTGGAGTAACATTGTTATCTTTTTATTTTACAGATAAAGAAATTGAGACACTTTAAGGTTAGGTAATTCATCCTTCAGTGTAATGAGCCAGTAAGTGGCAGAAGTGGGATTTGAACCCAGATATCAGGGTCAAACCACATAACCACTACACCCTGCTCAGTCTCCCTAGTCCTTGAGTGAAGAGAGTCCGAGGAGGCTGTCAGGAGGGTTCTGCACCAGATTGCTGGTCTATAGAGAAATACTAACAAAGAGAAAGTCACTCATGCCCTGACTGGCTTGGTTTCCTCAAGAGCCAGATTGAACAACCAGGTACCTGTGAAAGGCTCTTCCCACCAGGACTTCCCTCTCAGGAATCTCCTCGGGTTTTAACTTACATCTTCCCTTCCTGAATCTGCCAGTTCATCCGTCAACGTCCTTGCTGCCAACCTGTTGCCAAATCATTGCTGTATCCCAGGTTTTGGTCTTGCTGCCAGACCCATTTGACCTGACACTGGGCTCACTATTGAGCTGGCTCGCAAATGGCATTCCCACTTTGTTCTTCACCATGACCGCAGGCCAGCCTGCCAACTCTAGTGTCAAGTTCCAGCTGTCCTCGCCTGCCACTACCACACCTCTCTACCATACCAGTCCCAAACATGGCTCCTAGATCCCCAACCCAGATCATAGACCCCATTTGTCTGAGAGGTCACTATGGACAAGTCATTTTGAGAGATAAACCAAAAAGATAGAAAGGGAGTATAATTTAAAAGGTGTGTCTTGGGGGGTGCCTGGGTGGCTCAGTCAGTCAAGCATCTGACTTCGGCTCAGGTCATGATCTTGTGGTTCATGGGTTCAAGCCCTGCATCGGGCTCTGTGCTGCCAGCTCAGGGCCTGGAGCCTGCTTCAGATTCTGTGTCTCCCTCTCTCTCTGCCCCTCCCGATTCACACTGGTTTCTCTCTCTCTCTCTCAAAAATAAATAAACATAAATAAATAAATAAATAAACAAATAAATAAATAAAAGGTGTGTCTTGTTGAGTTGCACAGAAGACCCAGAGGAGAAACAAAGGTCAGAAATGAGATGACCTGTTCTAAGATAGACTGATCAAATAGATAAGGGTTTCCAAGTGAATTCCAAGTATAGAAAGGCAATTCAGCACAAGGATTAAGAGAGTGGACTCTATAGACAGATTGACAGGTTCAGTCTTTGGCTCAACCACTTATCAGATGTGTGACCGTAGCAGTTCCTTAATCTGTGCTTCATTTTTTCCACCTGAAAAATGGGAATAGTTGTAGTTTCAATCTGATAGGGTTGTTGTGTATACATGAGTTAGTATATGCAAAGGCTTGGAACAACACTTGGCATGGAGTAAGCATTATATAAGTTGCGTTATTATTCTTTCTTCAACTCCCACAAAGCACAATGTGCTTCATGGCACTAAAAACAGTTTCCTGGAACAATTAAGCCATACCAGACAAACTTATTCTACTACCAGGGCTATCTTCTCAGGACCCTCACGTTATTTGTGTGTGTAATTTGTTTTCATGTAGACTTTCATATATCAGAAAACAGAGGTCTTGGGGTGTCTGGGTGGCTCAGTTGGCTAAGCATTTGACTTTGGCTCAGGTGAGGATCTCTCAGGTCTTAAATTCGAGCCCCACATCAGACTCTCTGCTGTCAGCACAGAGCCTGCCTCGCATCCTCTGTCTCCCCTCCCTGTCAGCCCCTCCCCCTACTCTCTCTCTCAAAAATAAACAAAAAAGTTAAAAAAAAAAGAAAAAGAAAACAGCTGCTTGTCCTGTCTGAAGCGTCTCTTCTTTATGCTAAATATTCTGAATTATTCAGCCATTCCCTAAGTAATATGGTATCCTACTAGCAAGTAACAGACCAGTGTGTCTTTTGCTGCTTGAGTAAGGAATACTAGGAAGTTCTCCTGTTCATCCTCAAAAGATACACAACATATGGAAAGAATTTTTCCTTCTTAATGAAATGCAATAATAACAATACTAGCTAATATGTATTTATTGAATATTACTATGCCATCTACTATATCTTGTTTTGAACTACACAAATTCCTGGGAGTTAAGATGATCCATAGAGGATCCCCAAACAGGATGATACGGGACTTTCCACACGATTTCTGACTTCCCTCCCCATCCTGTTATCTCAGGAGTGACCACATAACTTGCTTTGAAATGAAAGCAGAAACTTTAAAAGCCAGCGTTCCTATTGTTCCTTTCTTTTTTGCCACAATGGCCAGCAAATGGCTTAGGTCCCACAGTAAAGATGACCTCACCTCCCTACAAAAGACTGAACCATGATGGACATGTAACATGAGGAAAATATAAATCTTTATTGTTGTAAGCCACCAAGAGTTTTTTTTAATGTTTATTTCTTCTTGAGAGAGAGAGAGAGAGAGAGAGAGAGAGAGGGCAATGAGTATGGGGGAGGGGCCAGAGGAGAGGGAGAGAGAGAATCCCAAGCAGGCTCCACGCCGTCAGGGCAAAGCACAATGTGGGACTCGATCTCACCACCGCAAGATTATGACATGAGCCAAAATCAAGAATCCTGGATACCAGACAGAGCCACCCAGGCACCCCTTAAGACACCAAGATTTTTGAGGTCAGTCACATCATAAGCTAGCCTATCTTGACTTTTACATTCTCAGCCTAGGATGCTGAATGTTGTACAGAAGTCTTATTGATTATACTCACATAATGTGATTCAGAATCTCTTCACACACTGGGTATTCTTTGGATAAATATGTTCCTTCTAAGGTGACATACACAGCAACACATAAGACATTCCAGATGTAGTCTGATAAGCAGCCTCTTGTTCTGAACACTATATTTCTTCTGTAGCAGGATAGTGTATTTTTATTTTTTCTTCTAGCTTTATTGAGATATAACAGACAAAAAGCAGTATGCAAGTTTAAGTATATAGCATATTGACTTGACTTACATATATTGTAAGATGATTACCACAATAAGTTTAGCTAACCTCTCTCATTTCATATAGGTAGAAAAAAATGTATTTTTCCTTGTGATGAGAACTGTTAGGATCTATTATCTTGGCAATCTTCAAATATACCACATAGCAGTATTAACTATAGAGCAGGATAATGTTTTCCCATATTTCCACCCATGATCCTTCTCCCTCTTCATGTAACAGCTAAGGAATTTTATGCCCATCACCTTAGAAAGAAATAGTGTAGTAGAAAAGAGAAGCCAAGAGTCTTTTCTTGGGTTTGAGGTTAGGGATAAGCCCCCAGAAGTGGAAAACATGCTTGTGCTTATATAATACAATTGATTTGGGAGTCTGTAAATGGCTGAAGTCTTCCTACTCCCCATATCCTGGACTAGGAAAAATCTCCTGGGTTGAAGAGAGGGGAGAGTCAGAGGGAAATTTAAGTGGGAATGATTCCTTGGGGGAAAAAAGGATGTGCACACCTGTTTACTTCCCAGGACTGAGCCCCAGCATGGAGGATGAAAGGAGACAGGCTGGAAAGATCCAAATGCAGGGAAGGTTTATATCCCCTTTCCCAGGCAGGACCTAGAGAAAGGGCAAGACGCCAGAGGGAAGTGTATCACAGACAATATGGTCTATGAGCAGGTCTTATTTGGCAAGCACAGAATTTTAAAATAATTTGATTTTGAATGACTTTGAGTGGAGCATACCCTCTCTAGGTTCTTCTGTCCTTATTCCCTGTTATCTTACACCTGGTCTATTTTACTGACTTGCCTCTATAAAGGCAATTGAGTTTAAAATCCCTGACTAGGCAGATGGACATGGAAAATAATCTCACATGTGCCTCAGCAGAGTAATTCCATTTACTCAAGAGAGTGGCATGAGAAGGAGAGAAAGAGAGACAGATCCCATGTGATTGAAAACCAATGTAAACAACAATGTCTCAGTGAATGCTGATGCAGATAGGTGACAACCAGACCAGAATGCTTCCTCAAAGTTATGGCAATTCCAAATTCCCACTCTCCACCAAAACTGGGGCAAAGCATAGAGACACTGAATTGACTGAAATGAGGTTTTTACCACCTACCAAAAACTGATGTTTTGAGTTGGACATTGTGGTTGGCTCCCCAGAATCTGTTCCTTCTGTCTCATTGAATACCACTAATGAAGCTTGAGGAATTGACCTTGACTCCAGTGTTGTATCTGATTGGTCCCAGAGTATTTCAACTACCCTTTGCTATTAATTAATTCAGGAATGGATAAGTGACCCAAATCTGACCAATTATGCAGAAGCAATTGCATGGAAGTTTCTGGGAAGGTTCACAGTAACCAATGGGAATCAATCAATCTTTCTTTCAAACAAGATGTCTTTGTAGCCCAATTAATTTTGACAGCAACCCTACAGTCATGAGGGGGACTAGCATTAGTTTGAAGCCAACAGCGTGGATGGCAGAGCAGAAAGATGAAAAGAAATTGGTCCTTGATGGCATAATTTAGCCTCTGAACCAATCCTGAATTCTTCCCTACCTTTAAGCTTCCTCTTACATTAGCCGATAAATTCTATATTATTTAAGGTAACTACTTCCTGTAGTTAAGGCATTCTAACTTAAGCTCAAAATAAATATTAATTTTAGTCACAGAAGAATTTTAAAGTTACAATTTTTCACATTGTGGTTGAAAAACTACAATTCTTTTTGCTAAAATTTCATATAATCTAAACTTGAAATTGTTGCTTTTTTTTGGCAAACCCAGTAATTATGACTTCATACTGACCTAAAACTCTGAAGATGTCTTTCATAATTGTTCATGGATAATCACTGAAAACTAGACAGTTCCTACTCTAATTCTGCCTCATTCATTAATTTAACAGTGTTTATTGCAGTCTCCATTGCACGCCAGGCACGAAATCAGCCCTGATAACACAACAGTGCTTAAGAGTCCCTATTTTCATTGACTTATGGAGTATCAGATACAAGGAATTCAGGTTCAGAAGTTGTTTATTTTTCTTTTTAAGTTTATTTATTTTGGTGGGGGAGCATGCAAGGGGGAGGGGCAGAGAGAGAGAGAGAGAGGGAATCTGGTAGTACAAAGCCTGATATGGGGCTTGAATACATGAACCAGGAGATCATGACCTAAGCCAAAGTCAGATGCTTAACAGACTGAGCCACCCAGGTGTCCCAGGTTTAGCAGTTGTTTAGATGCCTCTGGTCAGGAACGATTTAAATGAAAGAAAGAGGGGCACCTGGGTGGCTCAGTCAGTAAGCATCTGACCCTTGATCTCAGCTAAGGTCTTGATCTCAGGGCTGTGAGTTCAAGCCCTGTGTTGGGCTACACACTGGGTATGGAGTATACTTAAAAATAAATAAATAAATACACAAATACATAAACAAACAAACAAATGGGTTATATTCTCAGATGAAGGAGAATTCAACAAGGAAGGCATCTCCAAAAACTAAAACTAGTCAAATGGCATCCAGGTTCAGTTGGTTGTGAAGTTAAAATCTCAAAGGAATTTTAATTGGGAGCATCCTAAGAATGACTTGCCTCATGCTATATTCAAGACTTTTCTTTAACTGGCTCCAGAAAACATCACTGTCCTTTCTTCCTTAACATAAGTATATATAAATAAGCCAGGTTTCACTTTATTCATTCAACAAAGATTACTGAGTTCCTACTATATTCCAGGATACAGACTTGTTAAGTCAAGGATACAGACTTGAACGGGGTTCCTGCCTTTAATAAACTTTAAGTTTAAAGAAGGAGTCAGACATATAACAATAAAAGTAAAACAAATCAAAACCAAAATTTTGAAAGAATGGGCTCTAGTGTCAAAGGGACCTTAATTAGAAACCAGGTCCACCGTTTACAACCTGGTTGATTTGGATCCATTGGTTAATCTTTAAAAAAAAATTTTTTTTTAACGTTTATTCATTGTTTGATAGAGACAGAACATGAATGGGGAAGGGGCAGAGAGGGAGGCACAGAACCCAAAGCAGGCTCCAGGCTCTGAACTGACAGCACAGAGCCCAATGTGAGGCTCGAACTCACGGACCATGAGATCATGACCTGAACTGAAGTTGGACGCTTAACTGACTGAGCCAGCCAGGCACCCCTCCATTGGTTAATCTTAATGCTCTCATATCTGCAAGAGGAATAATAATACCTATTTCATAAGATTTCTTGGTGATTAAATGCTTTCTGAAAAAAATCATTTATCAAGCACATAGTAAGCACTCAGTAAATACTAACTATCACTACTATTTATTCAACACTATGATTTAAGCACTGGTCTACATGTTTGTGATATATCAGTGAATAAGAGACAAAACGCTTGGGGCATGTGCATGGCTCAGTCGGTTAACGTCGGACTTCTGCTCAGGTCATGATCTCACAAGTCTTTATAGTTCAAGCCCCGCATCGGGCTCTGTGCTGACTGCTCAGAGCCTGGAACCTGCTTCGGATTTTGTGTCTCCCTTTCTCTCTGCCCCTCCCCCACTTGCACTCTGTCTCTCTCTCTCTCTCAAAAATAAATAAACATAAAAAAAAATTTTTTTTAAAGAGACAAAACGCTTGTCCTTCTGCAGCTTACCTGACTATTTTCATGCAAAGTAATAAATGAAGGTGTGTATGATGAAGGCTCACTATTGTATTCCTGGAATCTAGTTTTCTTAGCTTGGGATTCTCCCAGATCCTGAGAAAAAGAATTGGATACAAGTAATTTCTTTGAGAGGTCATCCTTGAAATCATGGAGAGGGAGAGGAAAAGTGAAAAAGGAAAGGATAATGGAAACCAATTTGACAATAAATTTCATATATTTAAAAAAAAAAAAAAGGAAAGGTGGATAGCCAACAGAAGAAAAGGGGAAATCACTTAAGTCTGTCTGAGAGAGGCAAGGGAGCCTACCCAGCAAGAACAATAATTCTTGAAGTTAGGTTTGGAGGATGCATCAGCCAAGGGGTCAAAAGCACAAAAGTGCATGTATCCCAGACAGAGGGAATGACATCAAGGATATGGGATACAGAGGAAGAAGAACACCCAGAATTACTAGAGATTAGGGAACAAAGGAGTAAGGATAAAAAAAGCAAGAAAGGTGGCAGGAGTCAATCACAGAAGACTTCTATATAGTCCTAATGAGTTAGATTTTATTTTAAGAGAATGGAAAACCACTGAGTTATACAAGAGTGACATAATTGATTTTGAATTTTAGGAAGATAAATTTGTCCTGCATGCAGACACCCCAGCAGAATGGATTGAGGCTAACATCAGGCAAACTAATTAAGAAGATGCTAACAATATTCTAGGAGACACAGAGGCTGGGGAGATAGAAGGGATGAATCTAAGAATTACTAAGAAATAGCATAAATTGGTCAGATGTAAGGGAAGAAAGAGAAGTAAGGATGCTGCTCAGGTTTTATGACTTTTATGGCCAAGGGAAAGTGGCACCCCTCACTGAGCCTGGAAACACAGGAGGGGGTGGAGCTGGTGAGGGGTGAGGGTTTCTTTTCACATATATTGTTTCAAGGGTCTTTGAACCTTTGTGCCCCAGTATCTCCTAAAATAATTTTGAAACATGTAACCCCAACACATGTTGACATCAACTATTAAAACTGTACATCATGAATGCAAAAGTGGCAAGAGGTGTAATTTCCAGCCATGTTATAAGACTGAAATTTTAAAATATAACGTATATCACTCTCTTAAATGTATTTGAATGTAAATACCATAGCATATCAATAGCCACCATCATCCTCTTGAAAATTATGGGAACAAGCTCTTCTACTCAATTTTTTACACCAATTCTTTTGCACCTCAAACCAACATGTCCATCCTACTTTCCCAATTTTATTGTGAGGTAATATTTTCATTTTTGGAAGTCTTTTCTCAACTACCCTAACATATTTGGTGATAAAAATATCTATACAGATGGAAATTAATTTTGATAATTTCCTGTGATCTTACACTCTATTTTATTGTATTTTTTTAAATTTTTTACATTTATTTATTTTTCAGAGACAGAGCGCAAGTGGGGAGGGGCAGAGAGAGAGAAGGAGACACAGAATCTGAAGCAGGCTCCAGGTTCTGAGCCGTCAGCACAGAGCCCAACGCAGGGCTTGAACTCACAGGCTGTGAGATCATGACCTGAGCCAAAGATGGACGCTCAACCGAGCCACCCAGGTGCCCCCTTACACTCTATTTTAAAGAACCGACTGGGGTGCCTGACTTCAGCTCAGGTCATGATCTCACAGTTAGTGGGTTCAAGCTCTGCACAGACAGCTCAGAGCCTGGAGCTTGCTTTGGATTTTGTGTCCCCCACCTCCCTCTGCCCCTCACTCGCTTGTGCTTGTACTCTCTCTCTCTCAAAAAGAAATAAATAAACATTAAAAAAAATAAAGAATTTGATTATAGGAACTAAGTTGTCAAAATTATTAGTCATGTACTACTAATCAAAATGACTAATGCATTACTAATTTTGATCAAAAATATGAAATAAAAATGTTTTATTATAAAAGCCTCTTTTACTAATATAAATTATAATTTTTAAAACTATAGTTCATATAAATATTATTGCTAGACTGAAATACTAGTCAGCATTAATTTTGTTCTATTTTCCATTTTTATAGATGTAAGAATTGAGAAAACTTGTTTACAAAAGTCAAAGGATGGGAATTGGAGGAGTTTTGCTGCAGCAATACCATTCACTTATTTGAACTCCTTCCAAGTTATATTCCAAAAACCACAGAGTGATCTGTCATTAAAATGCATTGGGGGGGGGGGGGGGCACCTGGTGGCTCAGTCAGTTAAGCGTCTGACTTAGGTTCAGGTCATGATATCCTGGTCCATGAGTTCAAGTCCCATGTCTGGCTCTGTGCTGACAGCTCAGAGTCTGGAGCCTGCTTCAGATTCTGTTTCCCTCTCTCTCTGCCCCTCCCCCTTTTACACTCTGTCTCTGTCTCTGTCTCAAAAATAAATAAACATTAAAAATTTTTTTTGCAATCTGTATCAAAATAATACCAGCATTCTTCACAGAGCTAGAACAATAATCCTAAAATTTGTGTGGAACCATAAAAGACCAGAAATAGCCAAAGCAATTTTGGAAAAGAAAACCAAAGCTGGAGGCATCACAATTCTGGACTTCATGCTGTATTGTGAAGCTGTAATCAACAAGACAGTATGGTACTGGCACAAAAACAGACACTCAGATCAGTGGAACAGAATAGAGAACCCAGAAATGGACCACAAACATATGGCCAACTAATCTTTGACAAAACAGGAAAGAATATCCAATGGAATAAAGACAGTCTCTTCAGCAAATGGTGCTGGGAAAACTGGACAGCGACATGCAGAAAAATGAACCTGGACCACTTTCTTACACCATACACAAAAATAAACTCAAAATGGATGTAAGACCTAAATGTAAGACAGGAAGCCATCAAAATCCTAGAGAAGAAAACAGGCAACAACCTCTTTGACCACAGCTGCAATAACTTCTTATTTGACATGTCTCCAGAGGCAAGGGAAACAAAAGCAAAAATGAACTATTGGGACCTCATCAAAATGAAAAGCTTCTACACAGCAAAGGAAACAATCAGCAAAACTAAAAGGCAACCGACAGAATGGGAGAAGATATTTGCAAACGACATACCAGATAAAGGGTTAGTATCCAAAATCTATAGAGAACTTATCAAACTCAACACCCAAAAAACAAATAATCCAGTGAAGAAATGGGCAAATGACAGGAATAGACACTTCTCTAAAGAAGACATCCAGATGGCCAATTGACACATGAAAAAATGCTCAATATCACTTATCATCAGGGAAATACAAATCAAAACCACAATGAGATTCTGACTCATACCTGTCAGAATGGCTAACATTAACAACTCAGGCAACAACAGATGTTGGAGAGGATGCAGAGAAAGAGGATCTCTTTTGCACTGCTGGTGGGAATGCAGACTGGTACAGCAACTCTAGAAAACAGTATGGAGGTTTCTCAAAAAACTAAAAATAGAACTACCCTATGACCCAGCAATTACACTACTAGGTATTTATCTGAGGGATACAGGTGTGCTGTTTTGTTTATTTTTTATTTTTTTAATTAAAAAAAAAATTTTTTTAATGCTTTTTATTTATTTTTGAGACAGAGAGAGACAGAGCATGAACAGGGGAGGGGCAGAGAGAGAGGGAGACACAGAATCCGAAGCAGGCTCCAGGCTCTGAGCTGTCAGCACAGAGCCCGACGCGGGGCTCGAACCCACGAACTGTGAGATCATGACCTGAGCCGAAGTCGGACGCTTAACCGACTGAGCCACCCAGGCACCCCACAGGTGTGCTGTTTTGAAGGGACACATGCACCCCCATGTTTATAGCAGCACTATTGACAATAGCCAAAGTATGGAAAGAGCCCCAATGGCCATTGATGGATGAATGGATAAAGAAGAAATGGTATATACATACAATGGAATATTACTCGGGAATCAAAAAGAATGAAATCTTGCCATTTGCAACTATGTGGATGGAACTAGAGGGTATTGAGCTAAGCAAAATTAGTCAGAGAAAGACAAATATCGTATGACTTCACTTGTATGAGGACTTTAAGATACAAAACAGATGAACATAAGGGAAGATAAGCAAAAATCATATAAAAACAGAAAGAGGGACAAAACATAAGAGACTCTTAAATATAGAGAACAAACAGAGGGTTGCTGGAAGGGTTGTGGGAGGGGGGATGGGCTAAATGGGTAAGGAGCATTAAGGAATCTAGTTCTGAAATCATTGCTGGACTCTATGCTAACTAACTTGGATGTAAATTTAAAAAATATTAAATTAAAAAATAAATTTAAAAAAATTTTAATGTGTTTTTTAGTCATCTGTTATCAGAAACTTGATTTTCCCCTCAATTCTGTGGCAAGCAAAGAATTAGAAAGCACCTGAATTGCAAAAGCATTTGTCACCTAGTCATGAGACCCATTCACTCTGAATTTCTGAAAAGTTTATCAAAAAGGCTTTCTCAAGAATTATCAATGATGATTAAAATCATACTTTTCCATCTAGAAGCATTTTGGTTAACCTGACATGTATAGAAAAGACTAGAAAATGAAGATAGTATTAATTCCAAAATACCTTGAGTGATAAAAAAATTTGACAAGGAATTCTCTCTTAAATCATGTGATTTAAATATATTTCATTCAAAAACCTTGGTGCAGTATTTTTAGCTCATTTGATTTATGGAAAAGACCCAGCTACCACCTAACTAGCAAAGTCACCCTTCACTGTCAAACCAACCGGCCAAATCAGATTTTTTCTCTGTCACAAAAGATCCGACTACATGTCTTCTATTCAAATAAACATGTTAAGACACATCCCCATGACAACCAGCTCACTTCTGAATTCAAAGAGAGGGGAGAACCTTGCTGAGAATTTGTTCCTGAATGGAATAAAGTATGTAAAGTGCTATTTTGTTTAATATTTTTCTCAATATGCCCCCCTTTTTTGTTTATTTGTTGTCACAAGACTCTCAGTCAGAAGTGATAGATTCCTTGACAAAAAGAGGATGGAAAGGCTAAGGTTGTTCAGCAAAAATTGTCATCATGACCTACTTATTCTATAGTGGAACTAGATTTAAAACATCCTGAGGTGCCTGGGTGGCTCAGTCAGGTAAGCCTTGGACTCTTGGTTTTGGCTCAGGCAGGTCATGATCTCACAGTTTCATGGGTTGGAGCTCCAAATCAGGCTCTGTGCTCATAACTCAGAGCCTGCTTAGTATTCTCTCTCTCTCTCTCTCTCTCTCTCTCTCTCTCTGCCCCTCCCCCACCCAGACTGTCTCTATCTCTCTCAAACAAATAAACTTAAAAAAAAAAAAAAATCCCAACATGCTACCTTTCATTCTTTTACAGGATGTGGATAAATCAAGACAAACACAAGCCCTACTTTGAGGACACACTGTCTGGATTAAAAGAGCTTAGCCTACCCCAGTACTTTGAATGGTCTCTGTGGAGCCCTGGGGGTGTTTACAACCAGTGCAAGGTACACGATAAGATGGGGCCAAGTATACCTTTTTATTTTATCAAAGGAGATAAGGAGGATTATGAAAGGGAGTTGAGAATGGAAAACTAACATAACATGTCAACAGTCAGCATTTCCTCGGAGAAATCCCTTTGGGCAGAATTCCATAAGGAAATCAAGATCCAGAAACTGGTTTCCTTAAAATGATCTGAGCCACCATATCTCTTTGAAAGTCTCTGTATCTATCTTTAAAAATCATTTGATTTCTACCATGTATACCATTTGATCCTCACAATGGCTCTGTGAATTTGGTACTTAAAACCTCTATTAATGTGACTCTCATTTAACAATGAGGAGTCTAAGGTTCAAAGACACCACACCAATTATCCAAGGTAACTGAACCCGGTTGAAGTGACATCCCAGGCTCTTTCAGCAAAACCCTCTGCTTCTGCTCCAGCCGAGACCAACATACCACCCCAGGACCACTCCCCTTTCTACCTGGAAGGCCTCTGCTTCCTCATAGAATTCTGGACTAAATGACACTCAAGTTTTTACCAATTTCTCAATGAGACTCAATTAGCATGTTTTATCTCTGGCTTAAGCTAATTTTTTTCAACATCTTATTCAGAAAAAAATTTGAGCCACCTGGGTGGCTCAGTCGGCTAAGCGTCCCCCCTTTGGCTTAGGTCATGATCTCATGGTTGATGGGTTCAAGCCTTGCGTTGGGCTCTGTGCTGATAGCTCAGAGCCTGGAACCTGCTTCAGTTCCTGTGTCTTCCTCTCTCTCTGTTCCTCCCCAGCTTGTACTCTGTCTCTCTGTCAAAAGCAAATAAACATTAAAAAAAAAAAAAAAAAGGAAAGAGTGGAGAGTGACAAAACTACTATCAATTCCCCTATTAAAAAAAAGAAAGAAAAGAAAAAATTTGAGGGGCACTGGGGTGGCTCAGTCAGTTAAGCATTCTACTCTTGATTTCAGCTAGGGTAATGGGATCGAGCCCTGAGTTGGGTTCCACACTAGAGGCAGACTCTGCTTAGGGATCCCTCTCTCCTTCTCCCTCTGCCCCTCCCCCGCTTGTGCACACACTCTCTCTCTCCCTCTCTCTCAAAAAAAAAAAAAAAAAAGGGAAGACAGAAAAGAAAAAAAAATTGAAATATATCTAAATTGAAACAAATGTTTTATACACACTTATATACCCATTGCCCAGATTCCACTATTAATTTCACCATACCTGCCAAGGCTTATCTCTTCTTAATCTTTGACAGCCTACATTTCCCCTTCTGTAAAACAGGAAAGCACCATAGCACCTTCATCCAAGCTATTTTCAAGGAGTACGGTTTATGATCTACAGAAAACTGTAAATTTCCTCATCTCTATTGGTTCAGGTCATTCATTTAATCCAGTGGTACCAAACCTGGAAGTACATCAGAATCACCTGGCGAGTTTTTAAAACATACCCGAACACTGGCCCTTTCCCTGGTCAGAATCTCTGGGAGTAGACACAGGATTTTAGCATTCAATTAGTCAACAAGTAATTAATGAGTAGTGCTTTGTGCCGGGCAACTTTTTGGCATCTGAGTGGATAAGGGAAGTCCCTGCCCTCACAGAGCTCCACCCTCTTGCCTCACCACAGAATTCCTTCCTGCACAAGGGTGTCCGGGTCCCTTCCATCTGAGTGTCCTTCCCTCTCAGATTTCCAGAACCCATTTCAGGCCCCAGAGTATTCTTCCCACCTGGCCCTTCTAGTCAGTTAATTGCTTCCTTCTCAGGAGTCCTATGGCTGGTTTTTCTTATCAACGTTATCGTAGGCTGTAGCGCTTTGTGCTAGGGGTTCTGGTTTTAAGTGTGGGACTCCACTAACTGTGAAGAGTCAGAGACTGTTGTATGTGACCAGGGGTCTTCGTCGTGCATGAAAGTGACTGGAACATAGCACTGTTGTAAAATGTGAAACAAATAAATGGCCAGTGGATACTATATTGAACTTAAGGCAATCACAGCCTGTATGCAATGTGTGTTTCCTGAGTCTCATTCTGACTTCCTTCCAGATGACTTGTTTGATGGATCAAGGGATGCTCTGTTTTACCCAAAGGGACAGAAGCTAGACTTTGCACCTGATGGACCTGAGATAATGAAGGGCTCGGGAGGCTTATAAATTGTGTTCTTGGATTTTTCTAAGACCTCCAATTTGTAACTCTAAAATTCCTTCGCCCACCAATAGAATTCTATAGCAGGGAATGTCCTAAAGAAGACGTGTCATGAAAGAGTCCACTCTGCCTGACAAGTAGTGTGTAGGCTTTGAAGTCAAACAGAACAGAGGACGAAGTCTCACCTCCACCCCTACTACCTATTTGACTTAGGTGGTTTACTTAACCTTTCTGAACCTTAGTTTCTTTACCTGTAAAATACATACATTTAGTCTCTCCCCACTCTCCACATTAAGAGTACGAGCTTCATGAAGAATAACATTAATAGCTGACGTTCACAGAATGCTTATGATGTGCCAGGTACATTGCTAACTCCTTTACAATTCAATACCCAGATCATTCAAGGTACTATTATTCCTGTTTTACAGAGCGTGAAACAGAGTCATATTAAGTGAGTTGTCAGTGGTTATACAGCTAGCGAAGAGCGGATTCAAATCCAGACAATCTGGCTCTGAGAGCTCACTCTTACCTGTGTCTTAGGGCCCTTGTTTGCCTTATTCACTCCATATCTCCAGGCCCCAGAAGAGCGGCTGATACGTGGGTGCTAAAAATAACTTTTGAATTAATCAATCAATAACTTCCTGCAGCACTGATGTAAGAAAGAAAGAAGTAACATTTACTGAGTACCTACCTACCACGTTTCAGGCTTTTTTATGTGTCTTATCTGCCTTAATCCTGCATAGGAAGTGTGTGCTATTATGAAATGCATTTTAACGTCAGCATGCACAGAGGAGGAAACTGAAATGGGAGAGGTAAAGTCACTAGCCCAAGGACACACCACTGACAGGCAGACTTTATGCCTTCTCCCGTGGAAAGCCCCTGCCCTTTCCCCTCTACCTGTGGTCTTTCAATGTTTTTACTCATCTTGCAACTTTGATGTTGAATTTTTTATTTTTTATTATTTATTATTAGTTGAAGTAATTGCAAAGGCTGTAATTTCCTGGGTATTATAAATACTGACATTTTAAAAAAATGGCATCATCTTTGTGGGGTTACTTAAAAATTCCTTAATTTTTGGTCACCTGGGTGGCTCAGTTGGTTAAGTGTCCCACTGCGGCTCAGGTCATGATCTCATGGTTCATGGGTTCGAGTCCCGCATTGGGTTCCGAGCTGACAGCTCAGCGCCTGGAGCCAGCTTCGGATTCTATGTCTCCCTCTCTCTCTGCCCCTCCCCTGCTCATGCTCTGTCTCTCTCTCTCAACAATAAATAAACATTAAAAATTTTTTTTAATTCCTTAATTTTTTATTCCTCTACCACAGGCACAATTTACAAATCAGAGCAATATGCATGATGCAACTAAAAAATAGGAAAATCTACAACATATGAAAGACCTCAGGAATGTACATCTAATTGACCAGCATTGCGTTAATCATTAATTGCACTTTTTGCAAACTGTGGCAATGACAGACCTGACAAAAAGTTTCTTAAGGGGCTATTAAGTTTAGGTTTCCCATCTAAGTAACTTTTCTGGCTACGGATGGTCATCCCTCCTTTCCTGGCAGATTTTTGTAGTTCCTCTAATGCATTTGGGACAATGGGCTCAAAGTGACCTGTAATTTTCCTGACAACTCCTTATGCTCCCTCTCCCTAAGAAGGGAAGCCCTTTTCTGCAAAGATTTTAGAACCTTCTACTACCATATCCACAACCACCACCACCATAGGGACTGCTTGAACTTCTTCACCAACTGTCCCCCCTTCACTGGCCCGTAATTTAATTGCTGTTATCCACTATAATTTCCAAAACCATTAGAGGTCCCACCACCACCATGGTTATCACTGGCAACATTTTCTCCTTCATCGTAACCATTATGTCCTCCACCACTGCCACCATATCCTTTAACCTGGTTTGCACAACCTGGTTCATCACCCCCTCAACTACTATAACTAGGGCAATATCTGCCATAATTGCCACCAACACCTCCAAATCCACTATATGTCCCATTATGTCATCCATAATTATCTGTGCAGCCACCAGCTCCATCACCATAGCCCTCTCTTCCACTGAAGTTACCACCATGGGCAAAGTGCCCTCCACCATGACAGAAGTTCCCCACAATACATAAAGTTTCCAGATCTCCCCTGCGACCTCTTTGTGATCTAGCAGACTGTACTTTTATTTATTTATTTATTTATTTATTTATGTTTATTTTTGGGAGAGAGGGAGAAAAAAAACCAGAGCATGAGTGTGGGAGGGGCAGAGAGAGAGGGAGACACAGAATCCAAAACAGGCTCCAGGCTCTGAGCTGTCAGCACACAGCCCGATGCAGGGCTCAAACTCAAGAAGTGCAAGATCATGGCCTGAGCTGAAGTCAGGCACTCAACTGACTAAGCCACCCAGGTGCCCCAAACAGACTGTACTTTTATTTATTTTATTTTATTTTTTTAAATTTTTTTTTAACGTTTTATTTATTTTTGAGACAGAGAGAAATAGAGCATGAATGGGGGAGGGGCAGAGAGAGAGGGAGACACAGAATCGGAAGCAGGCTCCAGGCTCTGAGCCATCAGCCCAGAGCCCGACGCGGGGCTCGAACTCACGGACTGCGAGATCGTGACCTGAGCCAAAGTCGGGCGCTTAACCGACTGAGCCACCCTGGCGCCCCAGACTGTACTTTTAGAAAGAGCTTTTTCACTTCACAGTTAGGTCCATTAATAGTGTAATATTTCTGAACAACGAATTTATCAACTGTGTAATCAAAAATTTCAAAAGCAAATCATCTTTTTCTTCTACTCCACTTGTCATCCATAACTTCTGTGATTTCGATCTTACCAGTTTTCAAAGTAGTCTCTCAAAATTATATTCTTCTGTATCTTCTTTTTTTTTTATTTATGTATTTTGACGGGGTGGAAGAGAGAGAGAAAACCAGCAGTGGAGGGACAGAAAGAGGGTGGGGGTGGAGGACAAAGGATCTGAACCAGGCTCTGAGCTGACAACAGACAGCCTGATGCAGAACTTGAACTCACAAACCATGAGATCATGACCTGAGCCATAGTTGGACGTTTAACCAACCGAGCCACCCAGGCACGCCTCTTCTGTATCTTCTTTAATACCACGAACAAAAACTTTTCTTCACTGTTAGATGGGCACCGGTCTTTGGGGAATCCTTTCTAGAAACAATCTCTTTGGTTCCACTACATGCCCATCAACCTGGTCTAAGCAAACTGCAGCATTCAACTCTTTAATATAAGAGTAAGTCACAAAGCCCCAGGAACATTTTGGTTGGAGGTCTCATCACGTAATGAACATGTGTGCCTCATTGCTCAAAATGTTCTCTTAAACTATTATCTGTAGTTTCAAACCTCCTACCACCAGTAGAGAGTTTTCTCAACTACTCTGGTTCCTTGTCTTCTGGTGGCTGCTGGAGTCTGGCAGGGGGCCATCAGGTAGAGATTTTATCTGTTCTTATTTTTAATTTTTTTTAACGTTTTTATTTATTTTTGAGACAGAGAAAGACAGAGCATGAATGGGGGAGGGGCAGAGAGAGAGGGAGACACAGAATCGGAAGCAGGCTCCAGGCTCTGAGCCATCAGCCCAGAGCCCGACGCGGGGCTCGAACTCACAGACTGTGAGATCGTGACCTGAGCCGAAGTCGGACGCTTAACCAACTGAGCCACCCAGGCGCCCCTCTGTTCTTATTTTTAAAGTTTATTTATTTTTGAGAGAGAGAGAGAAAGAGAGAGAATGTGTGAGAGGGGAAGGGGCAGAGGGAGGGGGACAGAGGATCCAAAGCAGGCTCTGCACTGAGAGCAGTGAAACCAATGCAGGGCTCAAACTCATGAACCGCAAGACCATGACCTGAGCCAAAGTCAGATACTCAATTGCCTGAACCATCTAGGCACGCTGGTTTTACTTCCATTTTGAGACTAGACTGGCATCTTACAATTTGTGTTCAATCTGGGATTGAGAGAAAGAGCTGCATCACTTTTAAGATATATCCAGTGGAATTTAAAATTAAAAGTAAGTTCATATCCACATTATCTATTTTAAAAACACATGAGCAGGTCTATAATGGATGGCAATTTTCCCTTTTCTTTTTGGACTCCTATTTCTCCTTCACTTCTTCAAAATTGTTTTCTATTGTGATTTATTTTATGTAGGAAATTCATTTGTTGATCATCCTTGCACATGCCTCTTTTAAAAATACATATATTGATCAGAGTTCCTGGGTGGCTCAGTCAGCTCAGTGTCTGACTCTTGATTTTGGCTCAGGTCATGATCTCACAGTTGGTGGGATCAAGCCCCCATGTCAAGCTCTGTTCTGCTTGGGATTCTCTCTCCTCACTCTCTTCCCTTCCCTCTGCTCACCTTCTCTCTCCCTCTCTCAAAACAAACAAACAAACAAACAAACAAACAACAAACAAATTTAAAAAATACATATATTGAAATTTTGATAAATAATTAAAAGCAGATTTTATTGGAAATCCGTTTTTATTTTAAAAAATTTTTTTTTACATTTATTTATTTTTTGAGAGACATAGAGAGACAGAGCACAAGTTGGGGAGGGGCAGAGAGAGGAGGAGACACAGAATCTGAAGCAGGCTCCAGGCTCCGAGCTGTCAGCATAGAGCCTGATGTGGGGCTCGAAGTCACAAATTGTGAGATCATGACCTGAGCCGAAGTCCAACGCTTAACCGACTGAGCCACCCAGGCGCCCCAGAAATCCATTTTTAAATGAGCTGGTTGTGCTTTGTTTTTGCTTTGTTTTATTTTTGTTTTGGAAGTTTTTTTTTTTTTTTTTTTTTTTGCCTTTTCAATTAGTTGGATTAATATAAGCTATTGTTAGAATGGGGAAGGCTGCACTTCAATTCTATTCTTGTTTTTTGTTTTCATGGATGTAAGAACTGAGAAACATGTTTATACAATTAAGTAGATGGGAAAGGAGGGAGTTTTGTTATAGCGATGTTACTTAGTTTTTTGAACTACTTCTGAGCTGTATGTCAAGAAACACAGTTACATGTCACCAAAACTAATTTTAATGATCCGTCAACTATCAGTTTGATTAGGTTTTCCTTCAGTTTTGTTAAAAACAAAACAAACAAAAAAAATCAGAAACCATCTGGCTTGAAAAAGGAATTGATACCCAGCCATTAGGGTCTTTCAGGTCCCAGGATCTTCACCGATATTTTGAATGGTCTCTTTGGATATTTTTACAAATATCCTGAGAGTAATGTGCCCCCCAAAATTGACATGAGTGGGATGCACACCTTTATTTTCTTGAAGTGGGAAGAGGACTGGTGATGAAGAGCTGTGTTGGAAAAGAGGACTTGTACCTTTTCCAGGTCACTTTCTTAGGCAGATTAATTTGGGACCAGCACGTGACAGCTCAGGAGGGAGAGAGAATCTCAGGCAGCTCCATGCTAAGCATGGAGCCTAACGCGGGACTCAATCCCCTGACCTGAGCCTAAATCAAGAGTTGGATGCTTAACTGACTGAGCCACCCAGACGCCCCTGAATATTTTTCTTCCTTCCTTCTTTCCTTCCTTCCTTCCTTCCTTCCTTCCTTCCTTCCTTCCTTTCTTTTTGGAAATTGATTTCTTTAAAAGTAACCATGCCTATCCCCCCTTGGAAGTCTTTCTGACTTGCAGGGTACACATACCCTAGTTTGAAGTCCATTTTCTCTCTATACTCTGCCTGGAGTTTCAGGATTAGAAATAACAGATGTTTAGTACATAAAGTAGACACACTATAACATCTAGTTATTATTATTATTTTAAAAATAATCTAATTTACTCAGAGCAGTGAGGAATTGGAAGCTGGAGCTAGATTCGTCCAGTGGGGAGGACCAGACCCTGGGAGAATGAATGCAAATGCAGATTCATAAGGAAGGAATTAGGTCTGGCCATAAAAATAGTGTCCACAAGAATGAATAAAAGTAGGGACACAGTTGGGGCGCCTGGGTGGCTCAGTCGGTTAAGCGTCGGACTTCAGCTCAGGTCACAATCTCGCGGTCCGTGAGTTCGAGCCCCATGTCGGGCTCTGGGCTGATGGCTCAGAGCCTGGAGCCTGCTTCCGATTCTGTGTCTCCCTCTCTCTCTGCCCCTCCCCCATTCATGCTCTGTTTCTCTCTGTCTCAAAAATAAATAAATGTTAAAAAAAAAAATTAAAAAAAAAAAAAGTAGGGACACACACAGTCAAAACTAGACAAAAAATATCAAGGCTAAAAGGCAGATGTCCCAATGGGTGAGGAGGGAATAAAGAATGAGACTCTGGAGTGATGTTACTCAACTTTGGAAAGGTTTACTAAAGGCACCGTGAATGTGAAATAAAATCTTAATTAGAAGACTGCAATTTGAGTCACATCTCTGCAACCTACTTACTAACTGTATAAACTAACTCTGGTAACTCCTCGCCCCCAGCTTTCTGGAAGGTAAAACGGTAAATCTTGCATAGTTGTAATTTGGATATAATAAAATGGCAGCTCCTGGCATATAATAAGTGCTCAATAAATGGTAGCCATTTGAATAGAACTACCCATGTCTCCCACACTCACCTTTATATTGTTCTTCCTTTTCTTGCTGGAGAAGTCCTTCCACCCACACAAAGTGAATTGGTTCACCATTGCTCTGAATCTCATCCTGTCAATTATCTCCTCTTTTGTATTGTATTTTCCACTTCTCTCTCACTACTGCTTTCCTATTCTGATTATTTATTTCAGTTCAAGTCTTTCATATACTGAGCTCTTTCCCCTTCCCTTCTAGAAAGAATTGTATTCACTCCATGATTCCTCTTCCTTACCTGTCGTCACTCATGCCTTCGCCCATTGCATCTTACTTCTGCCCAACCACCCACTGAAATTTGTCTTATCAAGATGACCATTCAGTCACTTAACTCTCTCAACTGTATGTATTGAAGGCCTACTCTGTGTCAGACACTGGGAATGCAGCCACAGACAAATCAAAATCACTGTACTTACAGACTTTCCTTCTAGTAGGGTTGACAATTAATTTAAAAATATAATGTCAAGTAGGGTTAGGTGCCACATGAGAAATTCTCATGGATAAGGGGCTATAAAGAGATTGGTGTGCTATTTTACATAAAGTGGCCAAGGAAGTCCTCTTTGAGAAGATGGCTTTTGAGCAGAGATCTGACCAAAATTAGAGTATAAGACATACAAATATCTGGGGGATAAGAGGAATTCAAGAAGAGGGAATAGCAAGTACAAAGATCTCAAAGCAAATAGCCAAATGAGAGTGGGGAATGGAATCCTTAAATCCAATCAAAGGGCATTTATCTATATTAACCTTATGTGACTGCAACATTCACCAGCTGTTGACCACCTCCTCCATCTTGAAAATTCTCTTTTGTCTTTTACCATGCCATTCTCGTCTAGTTTTCTTCACTGTTTTTCTGTCTATCCCATCTCATTCTTGTGCTTGAGCTCCTCATCATCTAATTATTTTTTAACTTTATTGAGGAATAATTGACAAATACACTTGTATATATTTAAAGTGCATGACGTGGTGACCAAGACCAAGATAATTAACACGACCATCACCTCACATAGTTAACTTTTTTTGTGGTAAGAACGCTTAAAATCTACTTTCAGCAACTTTCGAGTATTATTAACTACAGTTACCATGCTGTACAGCAGATACTCAGAACTTATTCTCCTTATAACTGAAAATTGTACCCTTTGATCCACATCCTCCCATTTTCCCCTCCCCCTGGCTTCTGGCAACCACCATTCTATTCTTTGTTTCTAGAGATCTGCTTTTTTGTTTTGTTTTGTTTTTAGATTCTACATATAAGTGATACCATACATTATTTATCTTCCTTTGTCTGGCTTATCTCACTTAACATAATGTCCTCCAGTTTCATCCTGTTATAGCAAATGGCAACTAATTCTTAAACAGGGCATTATTTTCCTACAGCTTTGTTTCTGATCTGCTTTTCTAATCACTCTCTATTTTTCTCATTGAGTGATCTCAGTCATGACTTTGGCTTTAGCTACCACTCACATGCTGATGAAGCCAAGGTTCATATTTCTAGCCCATACTTCTTTTCTGAACTCATGCACTGATCCTTATGCACACCTCCACTAGGGTATATCCTAGGAACTTCAAACTTAATATGACTGTAGATGAGCTCATTACCTTTTCACTTAAAGAAGCTTCTTGCATAGTATTCCCTATCTAAATTGGTGGGAAGCACCATCTCCCTAGTTGCCTAAGCTAGAAACCTAAATGTCTTCAAGATATGTCCTACTGCCTTTCCTTCCATGTTTGAAGAGTCATAAGACCAGTCTATTCAATCTACTATTGGGTTGTCTGTGCCCAGTGTCACTAGTAATGCAGATCTTCCCCCATTTCTTGCCATTTCTTACCAACTTGCCAGCTTCCCAACTGGTCTCTCTGCTTCCAGGCTCTTATCCCCTGACCTTATTTTCTGCACTGAGTCTAGAATGATCTTTATGAACTACATATCCAGTCCTGTCACTTCTACAGTTAAAATTCTCCTCATTTCCATCAGAATGAAACCCACACTTCTTAGGAAGGAACATATTGTCCTTCAAGATTAGGCCCTACCACTTCTCCGACCTCATATTCCATTACTCCATGCAGGCAAAATATATTTCTTCTTTTCTAAACCAATCACAAACACAACCTTAATCTGTCACGTTTTCACTGATGCCCATGCCTTTGTATGTGATTCACCTTCTGTACAGTCAATGCTGGCAAAATTCTATTCAATCTTTTTTTTTTAAATGTTTATTTATTTTGCGGGGGGAGGGGCAGAGAGAGAGGGAGAGAGAGGATCTGAAGCCAGCTCGGCACTGACAGTGGCAAGCCCAATGGGGGGCTTGAACTCAGGAGCTGTGACATGACCTGAGCTGAAGTCAGATGCTCAACCGACTGAGCCACCCAGGTGTCCCAAATTGTATTCAATCTTAAAGTCACAGCTTACTCTTACTAGCCTCTTCTCACTGCCTGTGCTCCTAGCTGTTGCTCAGGTGCTTCTCCTCTGCATTCTGTGTTGCCTTAATACTTGCATGCATCTTGGTCATTCCCTTATAATTTTAACTCAGCTGATTTTTCTTCCCCTTATTTGTAAGGTCTTCGAGACCAGGGTCTGTGTCTTTCTTTGTCCCCAGAATCTAGCTTGAGATCTTATAATAAATATTCTTCTAAAAGGCATGGAGGGAAGAGAGAAATAATTGAGTCCAAATGTGTTGAAGAAGAATGCAAAAACTAGGAGGAGGATGAGGCCAGACACAATGGGGAAAATAGGCTAGATGTCCTGGGGCCCCTTCCAACCTTGAACTCTGATGAGTGTCTAGGATGAGAAAACTGAAAATTAATAATGAAAGAGGACTTATGTTTGATTCATCTCATTCGTCTTTTTCCCTCTTTTCTCTGTTCTACAAAGAGAAGGAAGATCTATTCAGACCCTATAAGTCGATGGTTTTACAGGGGCCATCATTTAATTATTTGCCTGTTAAAGCCCAGTAATGCACAATCCATCATTCGTTGCATCCTTTTCCCTATTACCTGCCTTTTCATAAAGGGAGAAAAATGGAATGAAAGACTTACTGGAGGAATATATGGTTGTTTAATTTGGGCCTCTCTTCTATCCTCTAATAACCCAGCAAACTGGTAATTCTTATTCCTTTCTGTATTACAAAGGATATATTATCCCTGCCCATTCTACTGCAGGAGAATAATGGTGTGGGGAAGGAAGAGAAAGGGACATTATTTTTCCAGGCCTCTTTTCCAACAAAGAGGGAAAAGCTAGCTATCACCAAAAGGCTGTGTGTTTTTCTAGGCATGGAGTCTTTCTCTTCAGTGATATCTAAAATCCTCAGGTGAACCCAGAAATTCAACTTTTGGAAATACCTTCTATAAACAAAAAGTATGAATAAATAAGAACATCAATACATGACACTTACGCAATGTATTATATGAAAGGGCAAAAGACAAAAATACCAGAAACCACTTGGATATGTATTATAGAGGAATATATAAATAAAATGTGGTATATACAAACTATGGTTATGATGCATAAAAATAATAAGTTAAATCTATATGTATTTGTCCAGAGACATGTGAATGAAACACAGATGAAGAGAAAGCAAGATATTTTATGAGTTTATACAGTCTCATTTCAAAAAAGCATGACAAAAATCTCTAAATATATGAATATATATATACATGTATACAGTGTATGTGTACATAGATATATTGAAGCACACACACATAGATAAGGTTGTGACAGATACATACCGAAATATTCACATTTATTATAGTGGAGGCAGCAGATTAAGCAAAAGAGGATACTGTTAACTGTTTTACACAATGGTATTGTTTGATGTGTTGCCTCAAGCTGGCTTTACATTTGTACTTCAGAGTGAAAACCCGAATTTTAAACACACACACACACACACACACACACACACACACAGACTTTGAAGATGAAAGTCTTCAACTGATGCTTTTAGTCTAAAAACCATTCTAAGAAGTAAGATTCCTTTGACTCCTCTGAAAGGCTCCCCTGGTTAGCTTGTTATAGCGGTATACCTGGAGAAAAAGGGAAAAACGGAGGCTAACATCCTCTGGCTGGACTGCAGAAATCTTTTCTTCAATTGACCAGCCTGCTGAGTAACAGCACGGAGGGCTGTGGAAGCACAGCTCTGGAATGGTCCAACAGAACTCTGTGTTCTAGGGGAGGAGAAAAGTAGAAAAAGGCAGCCTGATTGCCTCTTGGCTCTTAGCCAAAGGAGTCGCTCGCGGTGGGAGTGGAATTTTTCCATGGCAAAGGAAGAGGAAAAATCAGATCACATTTCCTACAGGCAGAGCCTTATTTATTCAGGAAGATCTTGGGGCCCTTGCTGTTCATAATAGGAGTGTGTTCACTGGGTCATGCCTTGATTTACACTGTTAGAAATCTCTTTTCTTTTCTTTTCTCTTCCTTTCTTTTCTTCTGATCTTAAGTTTTCAGGTGTTGCTCCCTAAAATGCAAAGGTTCTAGAAAAGTGCCATGCGTGGTCATTATTAGACTAAGTGCAAAATGTGTCCTGTCATTTCATAGGATCCTCACAACAATCCCTAGGAAAGATTTACTGGCTGTGTAACCTTGGATCAGTCACTTAGCCCCTCTAAGCCTCTGTTTTCAACCTCTGTGAAATGGGGATAACAGCACCTCTCTCACATAAGGTTTTTGAAGATTACATGAGATAATGGATACAAGGTATATAGCAAATAGCTAATGTGTGATACATTATCAGTTTACTCAAAATAAATCTCTGTCTTAAGTTCTTACACTATATATGCAGCTTACTCACTCGACATCGCATTCGATCTGAAAAGCAGAGACAAAGACGAATCTATGAAACTTCTAGTGCTTATATGAAGAAAACAAGACCCAGGAACTAAAATAACCAGAGAAACAGAAGATCAAGGCTGCTCTGCAGAAGACCGCTCAGCTGGCTATCTCCCTGGCATAGTGCCAGGCCCCGGAACGAGCAACACGCAGCCTGCAGTTATGAAACATTGATGAGACAGACAACCACCGGGTAGGGCAGGCGATGCCTCCAGACTAGGCTTCCACAGCATCAGGAAGATAAATCCCAAGCACCAGCAGTCAGGAAAGAAGGAAGGTGGGTTTGGGGGCATTTAATCCGTTCATTTATTCAATAAACACTTAGTATGAGCCAAAGGCAGTATTCGGCCGCTGCCCATACAGAAAAGAGGATTGCCACCCAGGCGCCGCTCACAGTCTAGTAGGGAACACGAGAACAAATCTCTGAAGGACAATGGGGTAAGTGTACAGATGGTCTGGGCCAAGTTTAGTGGAGACACAAAGGACCAGAGAAGACGTCAAAGAAATGATGCTTTTGTTTCTCAAATCTTACACTTGAGCAAGGGGGCAAGATGTTATGTTTCAAAAGCACTGGGCTGAGACTCAGAACACAGGAGTTCTAAACCCTTCCTGCTTCTCTTTGGCTTTTGCACAAATATTTTCACCTCTTTGGGCTTTCGTGTTTCAAGTGAACTATATGCTTCTTAAGGCTCAGGCAGTGACCTAAACTCTCTGTATGACTAAGTTTCCTTGACGGTAAAATGGGGATAGTAACAATACTTCCCTCAGAGGATGAAGTGGCTTACTATTTGTAAAAGTACTCAGAACAATGCCTGATTCACACAAGCTTAACTAAAAGAAACATAACGATCCTAATGGTGTGCCGCCAGGTCCCGGTTGTAAACTTCTTAGTGAAAAGAATTAAGAGACACTTCCAGGACCCTATAAGCCCCAGCAGCGGGCCCTGTATCATCCACCATGTTGCACACCATCCACCCACCTTGTTGTCACCATCTGCCGACCCTCAGGCACCTGCTGCAGCTTCTGTTTCTGTAGAACTATTCCCATCACAATGCCTGTGACCTCTTCACCCGCGGGACTTTCAGTGTCCTGCTCTCCTCCTCCCTGGACTTGTCATGTTCTCTATCCTACCTGGGGAGCTCCCGCGCATGGATCTCACTCTCAGCACTGCCATTTTGACTTTTGACACAATATATTTTTATGTTTACTTAGAGAGTTCCCACTTATTCCTAGTTTGTACAGAGCTCTGCACAAAATGTAGAGTTTTAGGGGAGGCTGGGGAGCTCAGTCTCTCTCTCCCCACTCATGCTCCCTCTCTCTCTCTTTCTCTCTGTCTCTCTCAAAATAAATAAATAAACATGAAAAAACAACAACAACATAGAGGTTTAAGTAGGTCTCCCGTTTTTCTGATAAAGTGACTAAATGAGTCATAAAGTAATGGGCTGGAACAATACTGCTAACTACAAATTAAGTAAATTAATTGCATTCCTAAAACAAACATTTTTATTTTAGACATTTCTTAGTTGAAAGTTATAGTCCTTAGGAGCGCCTGGGTGGCTCAGTTGGTTAAGCATCTGACTTCGGCTCAGATCATGATCTCATAGTTTGTGAGTTCGAACCCCGCATTGGGCTCTGTGCTGACAGCTCGGTCTGGAGCCTCTTTCAGCTTCTGTGTCTCCCTCCTTCTCTGCCCTTCCCCTGCTCATGCTCTGTCTCTCTCTCCTTCAAAATAAATAAACATTAAAAAAAGAAAAGAAAAGAAAGAAAGTTGTAGCCCTTGGAAATTAAATTAAACAGGTAGTCTCTAACATTCAATGAATGGATGGGGTTGGGGAGAACCTTTGTATTGAGTTGTTCAAAAAGAATCTATGTGTGTATGTCTCAAGAATGTTGTGCTTTTATTATGGCAAGAGATAGGAAATCTGTTAAAATTTAAGTAAGGCCATTTTTCACTTCTGAAATATTCTAAATAAATTTCATTCTAATTTTATTCTAAATAAAATATTCCTCTACTCCCTCTTCCTGTCTTACCCAGCCCTCTTTACTCCTCATCGTGGGCTTTTTCAGCAGGCATTGTCCACTGGACAGAAGGGGCTCCTCTGTCTCCAGCCCTAGCTTTACAGAAATCTGGGAATCTGGGGTTGGGCTCCACCCTGAATGTGCTAGGAGCCTTGGGACCCTGCTTCAGCAACCCTCAGATGCCAGCCCTCCAGAATCATGATCTCCTGCCCCAGATTCTGCAACTGCATGAGGACTCCAAATTTCTCATTTATACTTGAATTCTTCACCAAGACTGAGAGCTATTCTTGAATCTCTGTCTACTTATTTGGGTCTTCACATCCTACTTAACTCTTGATGGAATCCCAGCTGTCACTATTTGTAAGACCTGAGACAAGTGACCTTCACTTTCTGAGTCTCCATATCCTTTTTTTTAGTTCAATATATTTTATTCATTTTCAAGTACTTAAGATCTATGCTTCTCTTTCTCTGTGATCAATGGCATAAACTGAGATGCCAAAACCATGTTTTCTGTGTGATTTTCAACAGGGATTGAACCTGCAACCTGTGTCACATTGAAAGAATGATAGCATAGTGAACTAAGCTCCTTAAAAGAGAAAGATAGAAAGGAAAAGAGAGAGGGAAAGGAGAGAGGAATGAAGGGAGGAAGGAAGGAAGGAAGGAAGGAAGGAAGGAAGGAAGGAAGGAAAAAAGGAGAAAGCAAAGAAGGAAGGAAGGATCTCTATCTTCTGCATCTCCTCAGAGCTGTTGAGAGGATATAATGTAGTGTGATGGCTAGGTACGGGCATGGGTATAGATTAGGATATAAAGAGAGATACCTAAGTATTCAAGAAACATTATTGTCTTCTCTGCCTGCTTTTCACTCATTTCAGCTTCAGGCGCCATGTCCATTGCTTCAAGCTTCCTCGAGTCTCTGTGAAAGCCTGGTTTCTCTTACCTTCACAACCAGTCCTAGGTGTCTTCCGGCCCCTATTCTTTCATCTTCCTTCCCAGCCTGCACCACTGAGGTCCATAACAAGATCCCCAGGTGATTTCTGAATGCACTGCACATTGAAAAGCGCTACACTAGATTATTCTTTGGAGTTCAACTCAAAGTCATTCTATAAAGTGCCACTGATCCTCCTATCCAACCTGTCCACATACCTCCACTTGAGCACTGTTATTTACTTTCTCCTGTGCTCCCATCTACCCAACCTCTCACCCATCCATCCACCCATGCCTCCACCCATCCTTGAAACTGCAAACACAGCGAGGGCTTGTCGTGGCAAGGCATTTTCCTTACTGACAAAGATAAAAAGATAAATCCTGCACTCTCCTTTCCCTTGGAGAGTTCCAGTCTTGTGGAGAAGGTAACTAGTTTATAGAAATTATAGGCTATTGATGCATGCTATTTACTCAGCAGTCGTAAATATTTACTTTTTGCTAGGATAAGAGTTTGGACAGGAGGCTAGGGAGCACAAAGGGGGGTGGGTACCCCACTCAGCCAAGGAGACCAGCATTGACATCCAAGTTGTGCTAATCTTTAAGTCTCAGTCTATATATTCCTCCTCCAGGAAGCCTTCTCTGATGTCTCTCTACTACGTGCTCTATGCTCTATCCCACAGGAACCAGCCTGCCAAAATGCCAAGGAAACATATCCCCAGTCTTGGAATAGCATGTGCAAAAGTCTGCAGGCTGAAAATATCATGGAGCATGCGGTACATGTATTAATATATCCCCCACACGGCAGTGATATCTGTACATATCTGCCTCCCCTACTCATCTGTGAGTTCCATTAAGACAGGAGTAATGACTTGCTGACCTTTATATTTCCAGCACCTACCATAGTGCCTGGCATATAGTAGGTGTTCAATAAATATATGGACAGGACAGCAACAAGAAGATAGGTTTGGAGAGGAATTTCTTCTGGATTTAGTTCATTGTTCATTATCTTGGACTCCCTTCTAGAGCAGTAGGATAAGACCACATAGAGAAAACAGGTTTTGGTTTAAAAGACAACAGATATTGTTCTAATTAAAGGAAAAAAGTACAGATTATAGCAGGTATATGAGTCCTCTGTAAGCTAAAATTATCATTAAAAAAATCTATCTCATTCATTGGTAACAAAGGGTGGAGAGGAGAAAGTACAGAGGTGGCCAAATAGTAAAACATGAGCAGATGTTTTTGGTTTTATTGTCTCTCCAGTTTCAAGTCCAAGGCCACATATGTCCTTCACTAGAGACTCATATGTATGTCTTGGTTATAGCCCCAGTGTTACATTTCTTCTGCATGTAGCAGAGAGTAGGGTGCCTCTTCTGCTCAATGCTGAGAAGGGAGCCTGAGGTCAGCTGGTTTGTTCTGGTTACTTCAGCTGATGTTGAGAGAGACTTAATTCCCATGCCCTTTGAAAAATTTTACCAAGATTATAAACTTTAGAGTCAAACAGACATTAAAAATCTACTAGCCCTCCAGTTTCCAGCTGTAGTCCTCGGCTCCATTAGAGTATTGCAAGAGGTCCATGAATTTATATTGGCACCCCGCACTGGGTGTAGACAGAATTATGGTTACACCTTGCCCAAATAGATAGTATTTTACAAATCATAGTATAGTGGTTCAGAACACTGACTCTGGAGCCAGACTGCCTATGTTTGAATCTCATCTCTACCATTACAAGCCATGTGTCTTTAGGCAAGACACTTTTTGTGCCTCAGTTTTTCCATCTGTAAAATGAGTATAATAATTATACCTCTCTCATCAGATTAAATGAGCTGATATTTATAGAGTGCTTAGCCTGGCATCTGGAACATAATAAGCACTATGTAAATGTTGGTTAAAGAAAACAAAAAATAAAATAAAATAAAATAAAATAAAACTGGTTGTAGCATATCACAATTCTTATAAATAATTGTTTGTATGTATACTTAAAATTGTCTATAAGGGCATAAGAAAGCCATGCTGGCCTTTTTCTTAATGACATTGACAGTGCTGGGAGAGCAGCTTGCCCAGGGTGTTTGATGGATACTATTATGTGGGGTAGGCTGTCCACCTCTTTCCTCACTGCATCCCTCTGCTCAAGAACCTGTTATGGCTCCCTATTGCTTACTACACCAAATCCAGCTTCTCTGACAGAATTTCAAGGCTTCAGGTTATTACCTGACCACATTTGGTCTCTCTGTCCCATGCATTCTCAACCAGGGCAATATCGCCCCCAAGGGAGCAAATATCGGTTCTTGGGGATTGAAAATAATCTTCCCCTTGTTATGTCAATAGCACACAAACAGACCCATAGTATATAACTGATGTACAATATATCTGTGGTATTAAGATTTCACTGGAGAAGCATCATTAGGAAAAAATGTCCAAAAAGGTTTCAGGGCAATAATGATTAAAACTTTAAGAAACACTGATCTAGCCTTATTTCCCTCAAGAGAAAGAACACTCACAGCATAAGGAGTTGGGGAAATCACTTTGTCTTTTCTTTGGTTTCCTAAGGAGTAAAGTAAAGGAGACCTACCCGTGACCTCTGAGGCCCTGTCAGCCCTGACAGTAGATGCCCCCAAGAATCGGGTCCTCAAAAGGTGACACGTGTACTCACCCCAAGCCTTTGCTGCTTCAGGACTGAGTTTCATTCCCACCCACCGGCCTTCATTTACTCTTGTCATTCCCCTCCCACACACTCCCAGAACTTCTGTCTTCTCCTCCCCTTTTGAGGCTCTACCCCTTTCACATGCTTCCATCTCCCAGGCAGTGCTGGCCAGGGTGTCTGAGATGGGGTTTGAGTGATGGATGGCTTCTGAGAGCTCTGGGAAATGAGATTTCTAACTACCTTCCGCCCCGGCTCCCCCAGCATGGTGCTTGGCATGAAATAGACACTTGGTAAGTATTTACTGATTCAAAAATGTATGAATGCATGAATGGATGAATTATATTTCTGTATCTTTCCCTTTTCTCCTCCGCATCCCCATTCATAACGCTCAAAGCAGCAAAAACAAAACACCCCAAAACCATTGGACAGGGAAGGTCATTGTAGTTTGGGTTTCTCCAGAGGAAAACCATGAAACAAGGATCAGAGAGTGAGTTGTCTATTTAGGAGGTGACCCCAGGAAACACTGGCAGAGGAGTGGAGAAGTGAGGTGGAGAAGGAACAGATACCAATAAAAATTGTGATATTAAACAAGTCGTCACTATAGACAACCAGAGCTTAATTTGACTGGAGAACTCTGGGAATCAGTGTAGTTACCCTGGTAAGAGAGGAAGGAACTGGGGTACTTATCCACCAAGTTCCATTAGACCATGGTTGAGAGCTGTTCCCAGGGGGCACTAACCCCATGGTGGTCCCAGCACGCAGAGTTGAGGGCATAGTGGTCATTGGCATCTAGAGAATGTTCTCTAGAAAAGAGATGCGGGCACCAGAGACTATGGCATCGGTTAAGGCCAAAGGGTATGGGGGGGGGGGGGTACATACAGTATCTGCTATAGGGATACAGTGAGGAGTGAGGGAGAAGGCCTGCTTGAAATCTTTTCTTTCTTCCCTACCCCAGGTCCTAAGCACAATCCCTCCCAAACTGATAAAAGGACTATCTTACTTATATGAAACACCTGACATTTTTAAATTCTTCTTTCACCTCTCTAAGGCATCAGTCCTAAGAAGATACCCCTACAAAGTTGTGCAGTTCCAGAGGGGGCCCCAATATCCATCTCTGGCTAGGGTTCCTGGAATTAGGAGGTGTCCTGCATGAAAGGCAGGGAGGCCCCCAGTGCTGGTTATGGGTGTGTATTACTCTGTCTCCATTTGGCAGATAAGGAGACCTTAATCACCCTTTAATTTGGGACAGAATGAACGAGGAGATAAGCACTTCCACAGAGGCCAGACTCTTCTCCAGGAGGCACTGTGTTTAGGATGTGGTGGTCTTGTTGCAAATGGGACTCTACTCGGCCAGGTCCTTCCTGTCCAGTAGGACCCACCAAACCTAAGCCACTCCTGTCCCCACACTGCCCTGTGTATAGCCCTGAGCAAGGTCAGAGGCAAGGAAACACAGCTCCTGACACTCCATCCCAAGAAGAATTGGGAAGAAAAGGCCGTGAGCTTTAGACACTAACTTCCTGGAAGGCTGCGGCCAAACCATTTAGCCTCTCGACCCTCATTTGCCTCATGTATGAAATAGTTCAGCCCTCCTGTTGACACAGACAGATAAGGCATAAGGGAGTGTTTTGTCAGACTGTAAAGTACTATAAAAAACACTATCACTGTTGTTATTAATAACATCTCCTTCCTGTAGGTCCCGATGTGCTTATGTCAGAATCATACAATAGCACTTCCACTTTCTCCATCACTGTGTTTCAGCTGACTCGCCTGTCCCTCAGGTGCCATATTCTCTCCTGTCCCCACGCCTCTGCATCCTCTGCAGGAGCAGAGGCTCCTGCTTCCTCCTACTTCCTCCCTCCTCCTCTCCCAGGACTCTGCTCCCTGGGGCACATCTTCCAGACATTCCTTCCTGACACCACCCTCTTCAGTCTGACTGGGATGTCCCCCACCTTTGCGTGCCCATGGTTCCCTGGCGTCCCCTTTGTTGTTTTTTGCCTTCTTTGTCTCCTCCACCAAAATGGACACTCCTGCAAAGCAACAGGACTCTATCAGTTTGCTAGGGCCGCCATAACAAAATACCACAGACTGGGTGGCTTAAACAACAGAAATGTATTTTCTCACAGCTCTGGTGGCTGGAAGCCCAAGATCAAAGTGTGAGCAGGATTAGTTTCTCCTGAGGCCTCTCTCCTTGGCTGATAGATAGCTGCCCTCTGGCTGGGTCCTCACAGGGTCCTGCCTTTGTGCATGCCCCTGCTGTCTCTTTGTGTCCAGATTTCCTCTTCTTGTGAGGACACAAGTCAGATTGGATTATGGCCCACTCTATTGGCCTATTTTAACTTAATCACCCCTTTCAAGGCCCTGTTTCCAATTATAGTCTCATTCTGAGATACTGGGGGCTAGGGTTTCAATGAACTTGGGAGGATATAATACAACCCATAACAATATGTGTGCACTGGATATGTTTTCTCTTTCTTTCTTTCTTTCTTTCTTTCTTTCTTTCTTTCTTTCTCTTTTCTTTTCTTTTTTAAGGTTTACTTATTTATTTTGAAAGAGAGAGAGGGAGAGCCAGAATTCCAAGGAGGCTCTGTGCTGCCAGCACAGAGCCTGACACAGGGCTCAAACTCACGAACCATGAGTTGATCTAAACCAAGATAAAGAATCGGATGCTTAACAGACTAAGCCACCCAGGCACCCCATGCATTGCATATGTTCTAAAACTACATGTTCTAGAAACAGTTTGTTAAAGAGATATTATGAATTAAATTATTTGGCTAATTTTTATTTCAGATTTAAACTCTCTTTGATGGGAAGACCAAGAATTTGGGATTACTAAATGTGTAACTGGCTTGAGAAGGACTTTGAGAGCTGCTTTAGTGGAACTCCCAGAATTATTGATGCTACTAGGTCTCAATCAACATTTCCAGGTTCATTTTCAACAAGACTGCAACCCAAAATTCTGTTATTTCACTTTGTATTCCCAGTCCAGCACCTAATTAGCATTCAATCATTGCTTTTTTTTAATGCAATGAAATCAATCACCACAAAGCCCTGCCCCTCCCTTGCCCCTCCACTCTCACTAAGCATCATCCTTTTCCCTACACTTATCTCACTCTTTTGTCTCTACACGTGGCATTGTCTCAGTCCCTTCTGGTGAAAGTCAACATAGTCATCAAGTCCATATGTATATGATTCAGATACTCCCTCCTTTATTCTTTTGTTGCACATGTACATCCTACTGCTTAGTAGATATCAGAACATATTTTAAAGGTCAGTTTTCCTGTGGTGGCTGGCTGGCTCAGTCAGTAAAGCATGCAACTCTTGATCTCAGAGGGTCACAAGTTCAAGCCTCGTGTTGGGCATAGACTCACTTAAAAAAAGTTAAGGGATGCCTGGGTGGCTCAGTCAGTTAAGTGTGCAAATTTGGCTCAGGTTATGATCTCGCAGTTCATGCGTTGGAGCCCCGCGTCTGGCTCTGCACTGACAGCTCAGAGCCCGGAGCCTACTTCAAATTCTGTCTCCCTCTCTCTCTGCCCCTCCCCCGCTTGTGTGTGTGTGTGTGTGTGTGTGTGTGCGCGCGCAGCGCGCGCGCTGCGCGCGCGCTCTTTCTTTCAAAAATAAAAATAAAAACATTAAAAAAAATTAAAGTTCAGTTTTCCTGTTTCCCTCACTATGCTTTATACTCCTTGAGGGCAAGAAAAATGTTCTATCATACAGTAGGCACTTAGTAAATGTTAGCTAGGTAAAGTGGTCTGCAATTGCCTGCAGTGGCTTGGGGGGTGGTCATACACATAGATGAACCCAAGGAATAAATTTGCCTTAGCCCTGTGTTTTTCCCAGACCCCAAAACACCCACAAGCCCAGCCTGACTCCAAGCCAAGGAGAAGAAAATGATCCTTTCATCATGAGATTCCAAGACCCTTAGGTCTACTGGTCAAAGAGTGCCCAAAGCAAAATGCAGCTTTGGAAGTTAACTCCTCCGCCTCCCCCAGCCCACTCTCCCTCCTACAAGCCGCTCTGCCCTCTGAGAAGCACAAGGAACTTCTCAGCCCAGGTCTCCAGATGCACTAAAGAATGAACAAGAATCATCTGTCTTTGAGAAATGTACGTGACATTTGACAAATCGACGAAAAGGAGGGATATTTTGTTATGTATGTAACTGGAAGAGAGAACACAGAATCACTAATAATTGTGTCTAGAAGGTGATATTACGAATGGTTTTACTTTATTCTGTAGAATAAGTTGCATTGTTTACATTTTCTACAAAGAGCACGCTAGAGTTGTATAATTAAGAATAAAGATACACATTATGATTAGAATAAAGCCCCATCATAGCATCCTTGGGGCTAAAATTCCATTGTGTTAAGTGTGGTGTGGTGCCTTGGTGCTGTGAGGTTACTGAAATGACCAGGGCAAACCAGAGCAGCCAGCCAGGGAGTATTCGGTTGATGCCATCCCAACCTGTCTCTGCCCTGGCTGTGTTTGGGACTTGCAACTGGTGGTAAATAACAGTAACAATTTGCAGACTCTTCCAACTGGCTGACCCGATACTGGGGACATCAGGCCGCCTGTAAAACAGAACTCTCTGCCTTCCTATGCATACCTTCTTCTTTGTTTTCTATGCATACCTTCTCAGAGGAGAGATGGGGTGATGATTTGGGAAGTGGCAAGGTCAATTGCCTCATATCTGAACTTGTGTTATGAGGGACAGTTATTACTGTGGGAGTTGTGGCAACTACAAAGACACTCAGGTTTCCTTCAAGAAAGAAGTTGATGCTTGCCTACCAGGAGTACAGTTAGCTGACAGCTTCTGGTTGTGGGCCTCTTCAGGATCTGTCTCAGCTATTGAGCTGAGGCCATGCTCTTTTTTCAGCAGCCCCAGCCAACAACTAAATATGGTGGAGATACTAGGGCCTGGCTGTTTTTGCCTGAAATGGCACTCTTCTAATGGGCAATCTTTATTCCAGAGATTCCCTGTGCATTGTCCAAGACTTTCTCAGATCTACATCATGGTCTGAGGCTCTTCTAGCACAACGATGCTTTTCCCCCCTTGTATCTTCTACAGGCAATTATCCCCAACAAAACTCTTACACTAGTAACTCTGGTTGAGTGGACCCTCCTGACAAAGTTTTACACACACACACACACACACACACACGCACACACACACACACACACACACACACATAGGTAAAGAACTGAGGGGTATGACTAACACCTAAATCATCCATGCAGCATGGAAAGACGTACTCATTTAGCTAACATAGTTCTGTGCATAAACATTGTTCCTATCCCTCAACAAAGCCCTGTCTAACGAGGAAAACAGAGAGAAAAATAAACCGGCAAAATACAGTGTAGTATCTTTGTGTGTGTGTGTGCGTGCTTCTAATTGTTTAAGTAAATGGAAACTTCTAATGAGTTCCCAATGTTCTCATCCTACTGTTTTCTTTAGTTGGGTGAACATCCTCCTGCAATCTTGTTCTTGCTTATTATTTTGCTTTGCAAAGTCTTTTGCTACTGACACAACAAAGTTAAACTCGAATGCACATCCAATTGGGGAATTCTAATAAATTCTAAGTTGGGGATTTGAATTAATGAGTTCCTGAATAACAGAGTTGATCATATTGTCTTTGGAATTTCAGTTGCTGGTGTTCTGTTGGTTTTGGCCCTGGAATGACTGATGATCAGCATATCTAACGATGACAGTAATGACTGAAGTCCAGAAATAAGACTTAAGCCATAGTCACATTAAAGCCAATAATAATAAGCATCTACCCATACATTAAAGCCTTCACTCACTAATTTTACCTGTAACCTGAGAAACCACAGCAAAAGATTGCTGAGAGAAGAACCAAGAAGAACACAAGAGAGAAGCCAATATTCTGTAGCATTGCAGTTGGATTTTCTCTGTTCTAAGAAACTCTAAAAGGATTTGTTGCCACATTTGGGGAGTTCACAGCAAGGTAGAAGTTGAGCCACGTATTGGTCTTCTGAATTGCTTATAAAAGCGCCTGAATTGTATCTTTGACACAGAAGTATGCCAGTCTTCTGGCATTTTATATATTTTTACACATTATATATTATAGTTTTATATTTTATATATTGTCTTTTATATTATATATTACATGTTGTATATATATCTTCACAAATTGTATGTGTGTGTGTATTTATATAAAAGAGATATCTCTATATATCTATATATCTCTATAATCTCTATAGGTAAATATAGTTATCTCCATATATATATATATATATATATATATACACACACACACACACACACACACACACACAGAGAGAGAGAGAGAGAGTAAGTATATATAAATATCTCCATTTTTTAAAAAATCTGGATCCTTGTTCTCAGGGCCGTGTGGAAGTTCCAACACCTCTCCACCAAGATTTCTGTGGTCTTGCTCCTCCTAAGAGTGGCTGGAAGTCTCCTTCTATGGTTCACTTGGCCTCCCTGCCACCAGCTTGATTCCTCTTGTCCACTCTGCACACTATCAGACCTCTGAGGCTGCTCTCCTTTCTGACTCTTTGTACCTCTGCACGCCCATATTCTTTCTCCCCTTCATTCTTCATAGCGGTACCAACACCAGGCTGTGTAAATTACAAACTCTTCCTGACTGTATAAGAATAACAAAAGCAGGTACAGGGCAGCACAAACAGGAGTCAGCTAAAGAATTCCTCTAAATCAATAACAAAAGACAACCTGTTTTGTTTTGTTTTGTTTTGTTTTGTTAATAGAGAAAAGAACCAGCCTGGAGCTGAGAGTGAAGGCTTCATTACCAAATCTCTCCAGAAGAAAAGGAAGAAGGCTCAAAGTGAAATGATAGAAAGGGTTGATGGCAGAGGAAGGAGAATTACTCAAGCTCCTACATGAGCCCTTTACCCCATCCCCAACCCCTACCACCAAATAAATACCTGCCCAAGTCGGGCTGCTTCAGGGCTACTGAGCCTTCCAGAATTTCCATACTGATTGGTCAACGTTGAAAATCTGAAGAGATGCCACGTAAGAAAAAGAAACTAAACAGGCATGATGGGGTCAAGTCTTCCTACTAGGTCTGCATATCCTGTGACAGACCAGGCCAGGCCTTTGGAACAAGGTCCTGACATCCAGGGGGACTCAGAGGCTGTGAGTGTGAGGCAGCTGGCAGAAGACATGGGCGACTTGGCACTCAAGGGGGCAGATGGACAGGCAGAGGCAGGCACCCCAGACAGAGAAGCTAGCAACCAGCCTGAGAGCAACAATGAGACCACCTTGTCATAAGTCTGACATGCCCATGGGGGGTGGAAGAGACACCTGCTGTCCCTGCCTGGTCAGGGAGCCCTGACACTGGCCCGGCTGCCTCTTCTCTGTGCCCCTGTCCCAGGCAGGCTAGGCCAGAGTGAAAAGGCAGAGGCCCAGAGAATGGAGGCCCAGAGGCCACGGAGGCCCCTACCCCGGGAAAGCTCTCCACCGGCACCCTCAGGTTCCACTTGCCCACCACCTCTCATCTTGCACTGGTACATTTTCAAGACCTTGTGGCTGCGGGATGAGATTTATTCAGTGGGCACCCGGGTAAACAACCCACTCCCCCCCCACCCCCACCACCAGGAATGTGCCCCCACAGGTGGCCTGGGCAGCAACCACATCCTAGTTCTGTCTCCACTTCTCCATGTTCAACCTTCTGGGTCATTACCTTCGTACCCCTTTTTTAAAAAAACACTTTTAAACTTTTTAAAAACTTTAAACCTTTTTTTTAGCAGAGAAGGAGGGAGCTGACTTTTCTTTTTCTTTTTCTTTTTTTAGAAGGTGTTGTAAGCTAAACTGGCCATCTATGCAGCTTTGCTGTTCCCTCATGGAGCTCCACAGATCCATTTCTAGGGAAGGGCTGTTGTGCTCAAAACTGTCTGATCAACTCTCTGTCCTTTCAACCAAGATAAGTGATAACTAGGACCCAGGAAATAAATGCTGATAACTTCTAGGAAAAAAAATAAGTAAATAAAAATGGAGAAAAGACATGATTTCAAAACAGACATTTCAAAAAAGAAGATATATGAATCGTTAGTAAGCACATAAAATAGTAACCATAGGTGTCTGTGAAAATACTGCATAAATTCCTATGGATACCTCATCATTCGTCAGGGAACACAAATTAAAACCATGAGGGATGCCTGGCTGGCTCAATCTGTGGAGCATGTGACTCTTGATCTCAGGGTTGTGAGTTCAAGCCCCAAGTTGAGTGTAGAGATTGCTTAAAATAAAGAAATTAAATTAACAACCACCACCACCACTACCACCATAGGGTACCATTTCATACCAACCAGAATGGCCAAATTTTAAGGGATGACACGATCCCAAGTATTAGCAATGATGTAGAACACCTGGAACTTGCATACATTGCTAGTGGGATATATGATGGTACAGCCACTTTGATAAACTGGCAGTTTGCTATAAAGAATATACCTATCCTAAAACCCAGGAGTTTCACTTCTAAGCATACCCAAGAGAAAGAAAACGTATGTTCACAAAAGACTTATTCAAGAACATTAATAGCATCTTTATTCATACAGTGAAACCATTAAACAAACCACATATCAGCCAAGAGGAGAATGGATAAGCAAATTGTGGTATTTTGTGCATAATAACAAGAAGAACCACTGATAGAGATATCAACATTGATGAATCTCAAGAATGGTGCATTGAGTACAAATGAGTACATACTATGTGGTTCTATTTGCAAATTTCATATGGAATTCAAAAAACAGAACTAATCTCTGCTGATATAAATCAGAGCCTCTGTTACCGAGGGTGGAGGTGGGACAAAGTGACAAGAAAGGGACACTTTCCGGGTAACGGGAAAGTTATTTTAATAGGGGTGGTGGTTATAAGAGAATAATCAATTGTCAAAACTGACTGACGTGTGCAGTTTATTGCATTAAATTGTACTGAACAAAATCCTAATGCCTAAGCTATACTTTAGTCCAAGTAATCAGAGTGTCTGGGGATAGAATGTAGACACCAGGATTTTTTAAAAGCTCCCCAACGAGGGCCTCACCTTCCACAACTGAAAACTCTACCATGGTGTTTCCATTAAAAACAAAACTAAACAAAATAAAGGACTCTATTTGTGTCTTTGAAAGGAGGCAAGTCAAACCTGAGCCAAGTTAAAAAAAATACTTTTTCTCCCACTCTATTCATATTTTTTAGATCACCACTGACAACGAAAAAGAAAGGCAGGGCACTAACATTTATTAAATATCTACCATGTGCCAGACACTATATTCTGCACTTTATACTCATCATCTAATCTTTGGAACAATCCTTTTGGTAATTATTACCGACATTTTGGAAAAGAAATCCTGAGAGTCCAAAAAGATAGGTAATGTGCCCAAATTAAAAAAAAAAAAAAAGCACGATGAATAAAATACAAGTGCATTTGATTTGCAAGGTTTTATATTGTGCTTCCACAGACACTTTTTAAAAAATCTGACACATAGTAATTTGTAAAAACTACATTAAAAAAATCAAGCCTCGATTCTTAGTTGCTCTAAGGCATTAGCTTTTGAATTGTTTGTTTTGTGTAAATCGTACCTTTGAGATTTGGGACTTCTTTTCCTATGACACAGTAAGGACTGTTGTGATTTGGGAAGCGGTATCCGCCTTTCACCAGGGTGAGTCCGAGATGCCACATCTCAGCTGACCATTGTGGGGCAGACCATCTTCTCATAGAAACAGCTATCATTGGTGGCTGCGTGCCTGAGCTGTTCTCAGCATCAAAGAAATCAAAGAGGAAAGCACTAATAAAACCAAATATATACCTTCATAATCATTTTGAATAACCAAACTATGCTTCCTAGTGTATAAAATCATCACAATCTTGGGGTCCCTGGTAGCTCAGTCGGTTAAGCTTCTGACTTCAGCTCAGGTCATGATCTCAGGGTCCACAAGATTGAGCCCCGGGTTGGGCCCTGTGCTGACAGTTCAGAGCCTGGAGTCTGCTTCAGATTCTGTGTCTCCCTCTCTGCCCCTCCCCCACTCTCTCTCTCAAAAATAAACAAACATGAAAAAAAATTTTTTTAAATGATCACAACCTTTCCAAGGGTCCTCAGGGTACTCTTATAAACTGTAATACAGAATATATATAACATATAAATCTAGGGTATCATGAAATCAGTCCAAGATTAATAATCTAATTAAATATTTAAAGAATTATTTTGTGGGGCGCCTGGGTGACTCAGTCGGTTAAGTGTCCGACTGGCTCAGGTCATGATATTGCGGTCAGTGGGCTCAGGCCCGTGTCAGGCTCTGTACTGACAGCTTGGAGCCTGGAGCCTGCTTCAGTCTCTGTGTCTCTCTCCCTCTCTGCCTCTCCCCCCACTCACGGTCTATCTCTCTCCCTCTCTCTCAAAAATAAACATTAAAAAATAAACTTAAATAATTATTTTGCTTGTATTTTTTAGAATTTTAGGGTTTTTTAAAAGATGAGTTAAGTGAACCATAACTCTGTCAGCTAGTTATTTAATTTCCAAATAGTTTGATCAGGGGAATGCTATAGACATAATGTATCTGAAGATCGTCAAGCTTTTCGAGATATCTTGGTAAGAGAATAGAGGTAGGAGATTGTCCAAGATAAATGTCAATAGGAATCAGCTGCAGCAAATACTTATTGAGGGTCATGCACTGCATTAAACACCCTATGTTACATTATTTAATCCTTCAACTTTGTGAAGAAGGCACTGTTCTCACAGCTATTTTACAATGAAGAAATTGACACTCCGAGAAGTTAAATAACTTGTTTCAGGATACACAACTACGAAATGAAAAGACGAAGATAAAGGCCAAGCCATTGACGATAAAGCCCTTTCCTATGCAATAATAATGACTCACCTTCCTGAACATATATACTGCGGTGGGCACTGTTCTAAGTATATTGCAAGTGTTTAATCATTTAATCCTTACAACAGCCCTATGAGTGGGTACTAAAGTTATCATTTTACAGTAGAGGGAAAGGAAGCACAGATACATTAATGTGTAACTAGCTGAGCAACCATCCCTAAAGAGTGTTAACTGTTTATCACAAGGAGCTAGAAGGAAGGTCTCCAAGGCCACAGTAAACTGTCCCCCTCTGATCTTTTCATCAGAATTTATTTGGATAAAGACTGTGATTTACTACCCAATATGGGAAAGCATGAATTTGGTGGGGTAAGTTATCTTGGATGGTAGAAATGAGGATGCACAGGATCTCAGTGGTCTGGAAAAATGAGCTGAATCTAACAAGATGTAAGTGTGAGAGAATTAAACATCGAGTCCTAAACAGTTCCAAAAAATAGATCAGTTGGGGGCAAAATGAATTAATAGTGATACATGTAAAAGAATTGCGCCGAGTTTAGGTGACTGAGAGTGTGACTTGAGTACTGGATGACAACCAGGTGCTACCACTAGGTATCCACTCCCACCCCTGCGCATGCACACACACACACACACACACACACAGCTTTTGGAAATTTAAAAACAAGAATGCCCTTTCAAAGTTACTACAAAATAAGTAATAGGGGTGCTTGGGTGGCTCAGTCGGTTAAGCATCCGACTCTTGGTTTAGGCTCAGGACATGATCTCACATTTCATGAGTTCAAGCCCTGTGTCAGGCTCTGTGCTGACAGGGCAGAGACTTCTTGGGATTCTCTCTCTTTCCTTCTCTCTTTGCCCCTCCCCTGGTTTTGGTTGCTCTCTCTCTCTCTCTCAAAATAAATAAATAAATAAACTTTAAGAAGGTAATAGGTCAGGGCAGACAAAAGCATCGTCACTAGAGATAGAAAACTTCCTGGCAAGGGTTTTACTTTATTTTTATTATTTTTTTAACATTTATTTATTTTTGAGACAGAGAGAGACAGAGCATGAACGGGGGAGGGGCAGAGAGAGAGGGAGACACAGAATCGGAAGCAGGCTCCAGGCTCTGAGCCATCAGCCCAGAGCCCCATGTGGGGCTCAAACTCACGGACCGCGAGATCGTGACCTGAGCTGAAGTCGGAAGCCCAACCGACTGAGCCACCCAGGCGCCCCTTATTATTATTATTTTTTAATGTTTTTATTTATTTTTGAGACAGAGAGAGACAGAGCATGAGCAGGGGAGGGGCAGAGAGAGAGGGAGACACAGAATCTGAAGCAGGCTCCAGGCTCTGAGCTGTGAGTACAGAGCCCGACGTGGGGCTCAAACTCAGACTGTGAAATCATGACCTGAGCTGAAGTCGGACGCTTAACCAACTAAGCCACCCAGGTGCCCCAACAAGGGTTTTACTTTAATCAGGTTAAATGTATTATCATACTTCAAAAGAAGAGTAGGGACGCCCATGGGATGCTTGGTCAACAGTTGAAGCAAAGATACAGGAAAGTCATAGGAGCAAAGGGGAAAAGAATCCTAGATTCATGAACACAAGCAGTTAGTTCTTGTGACATGTTTATCTTTGTGCAAAAGGTGAATGTGGAAGATTACCACAGATGGAGGTCAACACAACAGTTAGTGGAACATTCCAGTCTTTAGGAAGAATTTAAGGATCCTCTACCCTACCCTCACAGTGTTTGACATTATCAAGAATGAGGCTATTTTAGGGCCATGGGATTGGGTGTTAGAGGGAGAGGGTTGACTGAGATACAATGAGCAAAGAACTTAAAAGCTATTGTGATTCTCAGGCAATATGATCACATATGTAAAAAATTACAGAGGAAACCTTTGCACACTGTTGGTGGAGATGTAAACTGGTCTAGCCATTATGGAAAACAGTATGGAGTTCCCTCAAGAAATTAAAAATAAAATCACCATATCCAAAGTAAACAAAACCACTATTTCAATGAGAGATCTCTAATCCCATGTTCATTGCAGCAGTATTCACAATAACCAAGACATAGAAACAATGTGTTTGTCAATGATGGCTGGATAAAGAAAATATGACACACACACACACACACAGTAGAAATGTATATATGCACACACACACAATGGAATATTATTCAGCCTTAAAAAGGAAGGAAGTCCTGCCTTGTGATAACATGGATGAACTCGGAGTACATTAGGCTAAGTGAAAGAAACCACAAGGGAAAGGCAAATATTGCATGGTATCATTTATATCTGGAATTAAAAAAAAAATTAAACAGAGAGTAGAATGGCAGTTCCAGGGGCTACAGAATGGGGGAAATTAGGGAGATGCTGGTAAAAAGGTACAAACTTTCAGTCATAAGATGAATAAGGCCTGAGGATTTAATTTATAGTATGGTGACTATTGTTGAAAATACTGTATTGTATAATTATTGAAGTTTGCAGGGGTGCCTGGCTGACTCAGTTGGTTAAGCATCGACATCTAGTTAAGATTTTGACTCAGGTCCTGGTCTCACGGTTCAGTTTGTGAGATGGAGCTCGCTGACAGTGTGGAGTCTGCTTGGGATTCTCTCTCTCCTTGCTCTCTGCCCCTCCCCCTGCTCTCTTCTCTCTCTTAAAGTAAATAAGTTAATTAAAAAAGAAGAAATGTGCAAAGTCAGTAAAACTTAAGTATTCTTACCAAAAAAGAAAGAAGAATGGTATATTAACGAAAGGTGATGGGTGTATTAGTTAATTCATTGGTGGGAATTCTTTCATAATGTATATGTATATCAAATCATCACATTGTACATTTTAAGTATGAAAGTTAATTTTAATTAACATATTAATTTATTAAACAAATATCGTTTAGTTAATATTAAGTAATAAAATAAATTACAATTTTGTCTATTATAATTCAAAATGGATAAAAAATTTTTTTCTTGGCAAAGAAGCTAAAAAAATGAGTTTAACAAGATTATAGAATACAAGGTCAATATACAAAAAACAATTATATTTCTATAAACTATCAATAAGCAGTTTTAAAATGAATGAACTCAACTTATAATAGCATTAATGGAATACAGTACCTAGAAAGAAAATTATTTTTTTTATTAAAAAAATTCTTTTAACATTCATTCATTTTTGAGAGACAGAGAGAGACAGAGCGCAAGGGGGGGTGAGGCAGAGAGAGAGGGAGACACAGAATCTGAAGCAGGCTTCAGGTTCTGTGCTGTTAGCACAGAGGCAGACGTGGGGCTTGAAATCACGGACCTGAGATCATGACCTGGGCCGAAGTCAGATGCTTAACCGACTGAGCCACCCAGTTGCCCCTAGAAATAAATTTAATAAGAGAAGTGCAAATCTCTAGATTGAAAACTACACAACACTGCTGAGTGAAATTAAAGAGGACTTATAGGGGCTCCTGGGTGGCTCAGGTGGTTGAGCGTCTGACTCTTGATTTCGGCTCAGGTTATGATCTCCCCGCCTGTAACTTCAAGTCTCACATGAGGCTCTGAACTGAAAGAGTGGAGCTTGCTTGGGATACTTTCTCTCCCTCTCTCTCTGCCCTTCCCCTGTTTGCATGTTCTCTCTCTCTCTTTCAGTATAAATAAGCATTAAAAAAAATAAAGAGGACTTACAAAAATAGGAGATATACAATATCCATGGGTTGGAAGAGTCAATATTGGTAAGATGGCAATTTTCCCAAACTGATGTATAGATTCAATGTAATATCTATGACTATCCCAGTAGGCGTTTTTTGTTTTTGTTTTTGTTTTTGTTTTTTTGGTGCAAGCTGAAAAGCTGTTTCTAGAATTTATATGGTAATGCAAAGAACCTGGGAAAGTAAGATAATTTTGAAAAAGAAAGAAAAAGTCAGAGGACTTTACTTGGCTTTGAAACTTACCACAAAGCTATGATAATCAAGAAACAATAGGCATTTTTTTTTAATATATGAATTTTATTGTCAAATTGGTTTCCATACAACACCCAGTGCTCATCCCAAAAGGTGCCCTC